>NC_086449.1:745302005-745609079 GCF_028390025.1 Pseudophryne corroboree
ACACCGGATCAGAGAGGCACCTTAGCATGAGGTGGAAGACTGTGTGCTTAGAAATGGTTAATCTGTCTGTTAGTGGTTATATTATGTATGTGTATTTATTATGGGAGGTTTCTCCTGTTCCTGACCTCTTATTTATATCAGATAAATATGCCAGATACAGAAAGTTCATTTTTGAGACTCTCTCCTATACAGAGAACACTACAGACCATCTACAGTGTTAATTATTACATATACTATCCAATGTATACCGAGACCAGTATGCACCTATATGCAGTGGTCAAAGTGGAAATTTTGAAGTGGGGGTATGCAAAAGTCAAGGATGTAATTATGCGAGCGTAGAAGGCGCGCTCGCTCCAGAAAAGGGGGTGTGGTCACCCAAAAAGGGGTGTGGTCACCCAAAAGGGGGCGTGCCCCGTGTAGTAGAACCCCTTATACTATCTAGTACTGGTGCCCCTTTCACTTTATAGCACACGGTACGAACTGAAATTCACATTATAGCACACGATACGAGCCGAAAGTCACATTGTAGCACACTGAATGAGCCAAAATTCACATTGTAGCACACTGAATGAGCCGAAATTCACATTGTAGCACACTGAATGAGCCGAAATTCACATTGTAGCACGCTGAATGAGCCGAAATTCACATTGTAGCACACTGAATGAGTCGAAATTCACATTGTAGCACACTGAATGAGCCGACATTCACATTGTAGCACACTGAATGAGCCGAAATTCACCCTGCAGCACACTGAATGAGCCGAAATTCACCTTGTAGCACACTGAATGAGCTGAAATTGTGACAGCAGGGACAGCCAGAGTGACGGCAGCGAGAGAGACAGTGACGACAGCGAGAGAGACAGTGACGACAGCGAGTGATGACAGGGAGAGAGAGAGAGACGACAGGGAGAGTGACGACAGTGACGACAGGGAGAGTGACGACAGTGATGACAGGGACAGTGACGACAGGGAGAGTGACGACAGTGACGACAGGGAGAGACAGTGACAACAGTGACGACAGGGAGTGACAACAGGGAGAGACAGTGATGACAGGGAGAGTGACGACAGGGAGAGTGACGACAGGGAGAGTGACAACAGGGAGAGTGGCAACAGGGAGAGTGACGACAGTGACGACAGGGAGAGTGACGACAGTGATGACAGGGAGAGTGATGACAGGGAGAGTGACGATAGTGGCGACAGGGAGAGTGACGACAGTGACGACTGGGAGAGTGACGACAGTGACGACAGGGAGAGGGACGACAGTGACGACAGGGAGAGTGACGACAGTGACGACAGGGAGAGTGACGACAGTGACAACAGGGAGAGTGACGACAGGGAGAGTGATGACAGGGAGAGTGATGACAGTGACAGCAGGGAGAGAGGTGACAGCAGGGGAACATTACCTAATTTGTTGCTGGCAGCAGTGATCGGTGGGCTGCTGGCGACGTCGGGCGGCTAATAGCTGGCGCCAGGCGGCTGGTGGCTCGTGGCTGACGGCGGCCGGCTGGTGAGCGAGGGCAGCGGCTGGCTGGTGAGCGGGAGCGGTGAGCGGCTAGTGAGCGTGTGAGTTAATACAGCGCTCTACACAGCCGCCGGCCGCCGCGCAGGGACAGGGAGCACCATGTGCAGCCGGATGGCCACTTCCCTCGCCTCCTGCTGCACTTTCTGGGCTCATTTCCGGGTCAGTGGAAGAAGTGGCGGTATACCATACCGCCGTATACCGCCCCACTTCGACCACTGCCTATATGTCCAGGGCCAATGCTACTGCAGGTTCTTCTGTTGCTCCCTTGACTTGCTCCCATGCTTCACAGAGCAGAAGATTGGGATTGTAGTATTGCAGTATCTAACAGCTTATTGTGATCACTGGTCATGTATATGTATATGTATGATGTATTACATACACATGTATTTGTATAAGGCAGCTTGCGATACAGATTCGATCCCGATGCACGCTCCCGTGGGGTTGGTATCGTAAGGCTAGATAGACTGTGCAGGCAAGTCAATCTTGACTATCTAGTGCAGTGGTTCTCAAACTCGGTCCTCACGACCCCACACAGGTCACGTTTTCCATGTCACCCAGCAGCTGTACTGTGTATCACCAACTGTCACATTTTAAAAATCTACAGGTGACCTGCAAAACATGAACCATGTGGGGTCCTGAGGACCAAGTTTGAGAACCTGTGATCTAGTGTACTATCTACTACCATAGGTGTGCGCACGGGGGGTGCCTGGTGCGCACAGGCACCCCCTAATGTCCGGCACCCCTCGCACACACGCTACGCCTGCAGCAGCACTGCTGCAGTGACTGTCGAGACGAGTGTTGGTCATTACAGTCCCCACCGCCTGCTGCCCGATCAGGAGGGACTGTCAGTTTACTTTAGTAGTGGCCGCACACTGCACTGAAGAGACGGAACGGAAGTCACGGAACCTAGTTCTTCTGGCTCTGCTTCTTGACGACACGCCGCACGTCCGCCAGCGCGCCTGTGCTCACTTCTCTCTCTACTCATGTTTGCCACGCCACATAACAGCGTTCCTAGGAGGAGGAGGAATCGGAGGAATAATAGCGTAAGGGCCACAACTAAAGGTATTGTGTAAGAGGCACTATTACTATGGCATTGCGTGAGGGGCACTATTACTATGGCATTGCATGAGGGGCACTATTACTATGGGCATTGCATGAGGGGCACTATTACTATGGGCATTGCGTGAGGGGCACTATTACTATGGCATTGCGTGAGGGGCACTATTACTATGGCATTGCATGAGGGGCACTATTACTATGGGCATTATGTGAGGGGCACTATTATATGGGCATTGCGTGAGGGGCACTATTACTATGGGCATTGCGTGAGGGGCACTATTACTATGGCATTGCGTGAGGGGCACTATTACTATGGGCATTACATGAGGGGCACTATTACTATGGGCATTATGTGAGGGACACTATTACTATGGCATTGCATGAGGGGCACTATTACTATGGGCATTATGTGAGGGGCACTATTACTATGGGCATTACGTGAGGGGCACTATTACTATGGCATTGCATGAGGGGCACTATTACTATGGCATTGCGTGAGGGGCACTATTACTATGGCATTGCGTGAGGGGCACTATTACTATGGGCATTATGTGAGGGGCACTATTACTATGGGCATTACGTGAGGGGCACTATTACTATGGCATTGCATGAGGGGCACTATTACTATGGGCATTATGTGAGGGGCACTATTACTATGGCATTGCGTGAGGGGCACTATTACTATGGCATTGCATGAGGGGCACTATTACTATGGGCATTATGTGAGGGGCACTATAACTATGGGCATTACGTGAGGGGCACTATTACTATGGGCACTGCGTGAGGGGCACTATTACTATGGGCATTACGTGAGGGGCACTATTACTATGGGCATTACGTGAGGGGCACTATTACTATGGGCATTGCGTTAGGGGCACTATTACTATGGGCATTGCGGGAGGGGCACTATTACTATGGGCATTGCGTGAGGGGCACTATTACTATGGCATTGCGTGAGGGGCACTATTACTATGGGCATTGCGTGAGGGGCACTATTACTATGGGCATTGCGTGAGGGGCACTATTACTATGGGCATTGTGCAAGGGTCACTAATATATAGGCATTGTTTAAGGGGTACAGCTACTGTGTGGGCATTGTATAAGGGGCACTACTATTGTGGGCATTGTGTAAGGGGCACTACTACTATGGGCATTATGTAAAGGGCACTACTATGGGCATTGTGTAAGAGGCACTGCTTTTGTGGGAATTGTGTATGGGGCACAACTACTGTCTGGGCATTGTGTATGGGGCACAACTACTGTCTGGGCAATGTGTATGGGGCACAACTACTGCTGGGCATTGTGTAATGGGCACAATTACAGTGGGCATTGTGTAAGGAGCACAACTAGGGTCATTGTGTAAGGGGCATTACTACTATAGGCATTGTGTGTAAGCGGCACTGGACAGAGAGTGAAGGGAGGTGGAGACTGAAAGACACAAAGTGAAGAGGGCAGGCTGAGAGACACGGAGTGAAGGGTGGGAGGCTGGAAGACACAGAGTGAAGAGGGCAGGCTGAGAGACACGGAGAGAAGGGTGGGAGGCTGGAAGACACAGAGTGAAGAGGGCAGGCTGAGAGACACGGAGTGAAGGGTGGGAGGCTGGAAGACACAGAGTGAAGAGGGCAGGCTGAGAGACACGGAGTGAAGGGTGGGAGGCTGGAAGACACAGAGTGAAGAGGGCAGGCTGAGAGACACGGAGTGAATGGTGGGAGGCTGGAAGACACAGAATGAAGGGGGCAGGCTGAGAGACACGGAGTGAATGGTGGGAGGCTGGAAGACACAGAATGAAGGGGGCAGGCTGAGAGACACGGAGTGAATGGTGGGAGGCTGGAAGACACAGAATGAAGGGGGCAGGCTGAGAGACACGGAGTGAAGGGTGGTAGGCTGGAAGACACAGAATGAAGGTTGAGAGGCACAGAGTGAATGGGGGACTGAGAGGCACAGAGTGAATGGGGGACTGAGAGGCACAGAGGGAAGGGGGAGACTGAGAGATACAAAGTGAGGTGGATTGTGAGAGATGCATGGCAGGGAGATGATGGTGTGGGTGGATGAGAGATCAAGCAGGGAGGGCATGATTGTGAGGGTGAGAGACGATGCAGGGAGAGGAGGTGATGGAGGGGCTGAGAGACACAGGGAAGAGATGATGGTGCGGCTGAGAGATGCCGGGGGCAGAAGATGACACGAGTCTTGTTGAACGTCTGTTGCATGATGATGATCTTGGTTATATTCCTACACAAACAGGCATCTTCCGGACCATACAATTTCCTACATGAATAGTAATTATAGACTGAAGAAATGCCCTCACTGGGCAGAGAGCATCTTCAGAGGTTCCCTGTTGTAAGAAACCACCATATAGGTAAGGTCATATGGAATAGAAAGGAATGCTCCAAGAGTGATGAGAAACAGATGGCGTGTCATATTGACACGTGTTTGCAGTGGCCACGCCTCTTGCGGTATGTGATTTATATTGTATTGAGTGTCAATAGGCGGTACTAGACACGCCCAGTAGGTGGTGCTAACCACGCCCCTCCGATGGTGCACCCCCTAATAAAATGTTCTGCGCACGCCTATGTCTACTACAAAGTATAGTCAAAATCGTACATAGACTAAATCTAAAGCACAGATAGTCAAAATCTGTTCTATCTGTGCTATCTGGGCTCTGGGGGAGTTCAAGGGAAATCGTATAGTCAAAATCGGACATAGCAAGGATCTCACCGTGTGTACACACCTTACCATATACATACATGCACTTTGTATGAGGCAGACTATAGCTTGTTAAGTGCTATTTCTACTCATTCATGGGCTGGCTGCATTCGCTCTAAAATCAAGTGTTTAGAAACCTGCCCCAATAAATCCCGGGTTTGCCCCTAGTAAGAGTATTTTGTGTGCCTGATACTGAGGCAGTCCTGCACGGAGACACAGGTGTGTCTGACAGTAGCAGTATCACTTGCAGCAGCTCACTAGAGGTGGCGTAACTGGACAAGAGTGACTCAGCACAGGCAGGATAAAGCCAAACCAAGAGTTTTTTCAGTTGGACCCCAATTTTGTATTCTGTATGCTGAGATTGGGAACACAGCCTTCCTGGTAACGATGCAGACAGAAGCTTTTATGGCTGGATAGGTCAATGCTTTACATCTAATGGGCAGCATAAATTTACCAAAAATGAAGAGTGATCCCACTCACCATACTTAGGGTAGCCAAAGACACTCTTATGTGCACTGCATACTGGTGTCCGGGTGTGATACATTATCTCGGCAGTCGGTATGCTGACGGTCACATCACCGACCCCGGCATCCTGAAACCGAGAATCCAGACACTTTAGGTGGGTAAGTAAGCTAACATACCTACCAAAACTCTAACCCTCCACTGGTGGCGGCTTGGGCTAAATCTAGGGGAGTGGCGGCTATGGCTAAATTTTGGGGGGTGACAGCTACGGCTAACCACCCCCCTATTGCCTAACCCTAACCCCCCTAATGCTTTGCCCTAAGCCTACCCCCCCCCCCAGCCCTAATGCTAATACCCACCCAGATACTTACCTTCGGGATTCCAGGTTCAGGGTTCCGCGTCAGTCACATGACCGCCGGGATGCCAAACGCATCAACGATGTCTATGTACTAAGCCTTAGGGAGAGAATAAGTGGAGAGATATAAAGACCAACCCACCAACTCCTGTCATCTTTCAAACAGATAACTTGGCAGTTAGGAGCTGACTTTCCACTTTATCTCTCTCCAAGCCTTAGTACATAGACCCAATTGTCTGAGGTCAACCTGACAAATTAAAAGATTGAGCAACCCCTCAACATTCCTCTTATGCAACAATCAGAGGCTTCCATCTGGACTAGGAAAAACTCCCTCCAGCACTCCATAGTGAACCAGCAAAAGAGACATACAAACATTACCCCACCTAGAAACTGTAAACTTCCCTGACACACACACACACACACACACACACACACACACACACACACAGATTCTATCATTTATCTAGTGCGGCAGTCAGAATGCGGACGATGGAATCCCGACACTACTCAGAATGCCATCCCAATTAGGGCCATCAGCCCGTCACTGGAATCCCGACAGAGCATCCGCAGGGCTGCTGGTGAGGTAAACTGTGTGGGGCATCTTAGGTTTAGGCTGCAGGGGGAGGGTAAGGGTTAGGCTGTGGCCCAGGGCGGTTAGGTTTAAGCTGGGGGGGAGGGGGGGGCTGTTTAGGTTTAGGCATCCCCAGGGAGGGTTAGGCTGAGGGGAGGGTGGTTAGATTTAGGCACCACCAGGGAGGGTTAGGGTTAAGCTGTAGGGGTGGGAGGGTTAGCTTTAGGCTGCGGGAAGGGACTGTTCGGGAGCCAGCATGGGAAGGTAAGTATACTTACCTTCCCCTGACAGGATTCTGATCAGCGGGATGCCGCGGTCGGTATTCTCACCGCCGGCATCCCATCCGCTGGCATTTCAATCGCAACCCCTATAAAATGATAGCTAGAATCTGAAACGTCGCTATAGAAAGTTTGTTAAATGTCCCCTTATAATATGAGAATATGCTCTACCCTCCCCAGGGATGCAGTCAAGATGCCGCCGGCCGGAATCCTGGCAGTCGAAATACCGACGCCGGAATCCCGACCGCCACAATCCCAACATATTCTCCCTCCGTGGGTGTCCACGACACCAATAGAGGGAGAATATAATAGTGTGCCGAGCGCAGCGAGGCACCGTGCCCGCAAGGGGCTGCGTTCCGCTCGCCACCCCTGTCGGGATTGTGTGGTCGGGATTCCGGCGTCGGTATTTCGACCGCTGGGATTCCGGCCGGCGGCATTTAGTACTGATCCCCCTCCCCAATATAGTTTGTCTGATAGTTGTTAAAATGTGGAAAAACTATTTACTGCAAATAGGAAAGGCGGTAAGGTCAGCACACTGTATACATCATGGAAGCCCAATGCCAGCAATTTCCCTGATCCTGGCTAAGCCTTGTATGAATTGGGCAATCAGGCTCTGACTGTTATTATGGTAATTCGAAGCATTACCAGGGAATAAGCTGTTTCCTAGTATAGATAAGCATCTAAGTAAAATGCTCCCCTCTGAGAATAATCACATAGAATTAGAAAGGCTTGTTATGCATGTTAGAAGGAAGAATTGCTTGAAATCTTAGCTGTAAACAATATACAATACATACTGATTTCATTAACTTGTAGTTAGGGGATTATAGTAAACAGAGGGGCAGTGTTGATGTCACAGTCTGCATAATCAATGCACAATTATAACATTATTCTTACAATGTACATGTGTCACCATTATGGTATCAAGAAAGTTTGCCACAACTTCACGTAACATTCCAATAATAAATGTAGCCAATGTTTTTAGAACTGATTAAAATAAAAATAGTTACTTTAATACACATCTGTAATCCATCATGTCAATGTAAATGGCAAACGACCCATATGAATTGTTAATTGCAGTTCATAGAATGTAATGGATTTAAAAAATAAAAGATGTCCAGTAACATTATTTAAAAATGTTTTTAAAGTTTGATAGTTGAATTAATTACTCATGACATTTAAATCATTAAAACAAGTGACCCAAATCACAATTGAGCGTGCAGACTATGCGATGTGAAAGATATGTTGTTCCAATTGGACTCAAAATTACATATACGGTGGGATGTAATGGAGTCTGAGAGCGCCGGAGCTGCGGGATAGCAGCCGACAGTTTTTTTAAAGGGGCAATCACTTACAAGGCATGGTTTTGCTTTGTAAGTGATTGTTCCTTTAAAAAAACATCTGAGATCAGCCGGCATCCCGCAGCTCTGCTGACTGTATATTTCATTATATCGCCTAATGTGTACCCCACCTAAGTGTGTTGTAAGTAACACAGGCATTATGTAGCCGATTCATGTAGCAGCGAGTTCCATTCTGTGAAGTCCTTTGTTCATTTTACGTACAAATCGCGGAATGTTTTCATGAAGCGCGGTCCCATTTCTTGTACAATTCAGTTACAAATGACAAGTCGCAGGCATCGCGCCGATGAGGTGTGTTGACTCTGCAGTGTCCAAACTGGGTGAAGTGCATGAAAGAGTTGGGAAATCATCCTATACCCCAAAGTAAGATATTAGTACAGTGTAGAAAAGGCTGATAGTGACCATCAACAAAGTATTTGAGGCTGTTAAAAAAGTGTCAAATTGTTGATTTGCACAACTTTTATTAATAAAGGAAAAGTGATAGGCAGCAAGTGTGTTTGGGGAAAACACTCATAACTCCCATCTGCAAGCTCAAAAACCCTTTCCCCATCATTGCACCCAACATACATGCATCATGCATCCCTGCTTTTTAGAGCAAATGACATGAAGTGTGACATCTAGTTTGGGCCATATTTTACTATAGAGGCACCTCTAAATACATTATTATTCAGTAGGAGGGGTGTACCAGAAGTACTGCACTATGGCCCTCATTCCGAGTTGTTCGCTCGCAAGCTGCTTTTAGCAGCATTGCACGCGCTAAGCCGCCACCTACTGGGAGTGAATCTTAGCTTAGCAAAATTGCGAACGAAAGATTCTCAAAATTCCGAATAGAAATTTCTAAGCAGTTTCTGAGTAGCTCGAGACTTACTCTGCCACTGCGATCAGTTTAGTCAGTTTCGTTCCTGATTTGACGTCACAAACACACCCAGCGTTCGCCCAGACACTCCCCCGTTTCTCCAGCCACTCCCGCGTTTTTCCCAGAAACGGCAGCGTTTTTTCACACACTCCCATAAAACGTCCAGTTTCCGCCCAGAAACACCCACTTCCTGTCAATCACACAACGATCACCAGAACGAAGAAAAAACCTTGTAATGCCGTGAGTAAAATACCAAACTTCTTAGCAAATTTACTTGGCGCAGTCGCAGTGCGAACATTGCGCATGCGCAATTAGCGGAAAATCGCTGCGATGCAAAGAAAATTACCGAGTGAACAACTCGGAATGAGGGCCTATGTCCTGATTTTTTTACACTAAAATAAGTATTTTTATACTTTTCCCCTAGTTGTGAAGTAGCTATTTCTCCCTTTGAAATTCATATTAATGCAGGTTTCTAACTGAATAGCAAAAACTTGTGGCTGTGGGATTTACTGTACCTGCGTTAAAAAAGTATGTGATCTGGAATCAGTAGTGGAATTTACCTATAGACTGCAGGACCATCACAGATAAAATCTGCCACCAAGCTCAGTGACAGTGAAGCCAGATGCAGACCGTGATTGCACTGGCTTCACTGTGACTGGCAGTCACAGACACACGAGGCAGATGTTTCCACCCTCTGGGACTGCCAGACTGGGCTGTGATAAGCAGAGAGCTGGCTTCCTATAAACATCTGAGATCAGCCGGCATCTCCTATAGGAAGCCACTCCCAGCCCTTGGAACAGTCAAATCCAGCTTCTAAGGGCTGCATCCAGTGCAGTCCATAGTCACACAGCGGCGTCTGCACATGCGCAGGTCCTGGCACATGTCTGATCCATTGTGCTGGTGTCAGGACCCGAGGCTGGCTTTCTCTTCTCCTCACGTATGGGGTTGGCGGAAGCCCTCCTACTAAATAAACGTAAGTAGGAGCCGCCGCTGATCTAAATCATGGCTAATTGAATCAGCTACTATAAGCACTAGTGTTTTTCCATCTGAAAACACTCCGTGATGACACGATAAAGTGAATGCGATGTGCTGGTATTATTTTTATTTGTATCTGAGCAAAGAGTAATGTCTCAACAATATATCAATGCAGGTTACAGTATAATCAGAATCAGGACATACATATAATATCCATACCTGAGAGTAGAAAAGGTAGATATCTCAGCAGTAACAAGACTTGGGAGACAGTGGCATATCTATAAAGGGGGTATGTGGTGTACACGGGCCTCTGGTGCACACCCTGTACCCATTTAGTATACTTACATCTCTGGAGTCATGCTCCCACACTTTGCAAATCACAGGAAAAATGGCGCAGCTGCCATTTTCCCGAAGTTCTGTGCATGCGCAGTACAGAAATCACCAAGAACATGGCGCATCTACCATGTTCCCAGAGACCAGCATAGGACTTCTGGCACAGTACCAGAGTTTACTGGTATCTGTACCACAGGTAGAGGAGGGGGCCCGCACGGAGGCTGCACACAGGCACTCTCCTCTCTTAATCTGTTCCTGAACCCAACACTGAATACAGTATATTCACTCTTTCTACAGGTTCAGAACAGCAGCCAGAGAGCTCTCTGCTATTAGGTCTGTGTCAGACCAGTGTCATGAGGCCAGGAGTCATTGATTGGCATTCTGGGAAGACCACTTCAAAGTTTGTTAATTTTTTTAATGGAACACACAGTAGATTATTTATTGCAGTTCATACCCAGCTCAATTGCATACCAGCCCAACCGTGCCAGAACTATCAGTTTGCCATTTTCCAACAGCATTTTAAAATAAAGCGCCATCCAATTTTTTTCTTTGCTTGAATTGAAAAAAGTCACTGCTTTGAGTCAACAGATGGAAGTCTGAGTTCTACAAATGACATTACGCTTGTGCAGGACTGCACATAAGTACCAAGCTCACACAACACACTTTTACCCTGCGTCTAAAAGTCACTCATAACAGCTCCAGCAGGACTCATATGGTTAGTTATTAATATCTTTGAGCATACTTTCTGCATCTTGTTCAATAAAAGCATTTGAGACCAGCATATCACTCAACATATAACAAATTCTAATATATATAGATATATAAAAAGAGCAATGGATAAGGTGTTTATAAGCGACCAATGGTGTCACATAAGATTAGGGAGAAATATCAAAACCACAGATAAATAATTACTAAAATATCTCTGGAGCTGGATAAAAATACCAAGAAAAAAGCATCTAAACATTCATAAAAAATAATAATAGTAAGAGGACCATAAAATACATAAAACTACAAATATCGGTAAAAACAAGATAAAAAGCATAAAATCGTTTAACTTGGGAGGATGGGTTAGATCTGGACTTCATCAAGGGGTAGTATGTGAGTGGGACAGCTCAGATATATATACCTGCACTAATGAGGAAGTGATTGTTACCTCATTTCCTGTCAATAACAGGTTCAAGAATATAGGTGATTAATTATAATTCAAAACATAATAGTAGTGGTTCCTCCTCAAAGCTAATCTAATGCTTGGAATGACCGCTATGTTTAAAGCACAGTTTGAGTGTTAAATACTTGTATTGCAGCACCGAGAGTTCATTTCATATGGACTTCCTGTCCGGATCGCGGGTGACGTCATATCCGCCCCACTTCCGGCATTGGACAGTCTCTGAAGCGCACGCGCCAGCTCTTGATGTTGGACCTCGGACATCCATCAGCCGCTTCCCCCCCCTGTCAGCAGATTTTATAACAATGTTTTTATTCTCCTGGAGTTCCTTAATGGCTCTTGCTTCTCTATTTGTGATGTTTCTTTCCTTGATTGGTTCTATTTCAATGTCGCATAGATCTTTTTTAACTAGAACTCCAACAATGAGGGGGATTTTTTATCACCAGGCCCAAACAACCGATTCCGAGACATGACAAGAAACCTCCCCAAGGAAAGAGTCACACACACAACTCCTCTAAAAAGGAGGTTCACAGAAGAAGAGGATGTTGTGGGGGCAGAAGGAACAAGCCAATACAACAACAAAAAGAGACATCTACAGTAGAACATGTGGCACCAAAAGGAATTTTCAACTTATCAAGTCACACACTATCAGAATATGAAACGTCATTACTGAACAAAGGACTTTCGTATGCACCCACTAAGGGAATGAATAAATTTGATGTATTCATTGATCTGAACAAATTTATAAGAAAATTAACCCTTAAAAGACACTATCTCAAGAAAGAAGACGCCATCATCCAGAATTATGAACAATCTAAGTCGGGTCTGAAACCCACTTCAAAATTCTACCCCCTGGAATCCAAGGGCCATAATGTGGGCATCTTTTATGATTTAGTTAAAAAAGATCTATGCGCCATTGAAATAGAACCAATCAAGGAAAGAAACATCACAAATAGAGAATCAAGAGCCATTAAGGAACTCCAGGAGAATACAAACATTGTTATAAAATCTGCTGACAAAGGGGGGGGGGGGGGGGGGGTTGGTTATAATGGATCGGGAGGCCTATGTTAAAGAGGCGGAAAGACTGTTGGGGGACAGAACTTCTTACACCCCACTCTCATCAGATCCGAAGGAAATTTCAGTGGAAGAACTCAGAACCATCCTTTTGAAAGGCTTTAGGAGTGAGATTCTCACCAAAGATGAATACCAGTACTTGCTCAATTCCAACCCCACCACCCCCATTTTTTATTTTCTACCCAAGGTGCACAAATCCATGACGAATTCCCCCGGAAGACCCATCGTTGCTGGGATTGATTCCCTAACGTCCCATTTGTCAGAATATGTTGACGTATTTCTAAGAAAACATGTGGTAAACCTACCGGCGTATTTGAAAGACACCACATCAGTTCTTAACCTGATGGAATCCTTCGAATGGAAAGAAACATACAGATGGATTACCATTGATGTGCAGTCACTTTACACCTGCATAGAACATGACAAGGGAATTAAGGCCTGCAACGAATTTCTCCGTAAAGATGCCCTAATCACAGGACACATAATCTTTATATGCGAATTGATGAATTTCATTTTAAAACGTAATTATTTTAAGTTTTTAGATGATTTCTTCCTTCAGATCTGTGGAACCACCATGGGCACGATTTTTGCACCGAGTTTCGCTAATCTTTTTATGGGACAATGGGAAAATAATTATGTTTTTAAGGATCATCCATTTCAGCACAACATCGTTTTTTATAGACGTTACATTGATGATATTTTAATCATATGGGATGGCAATAATTCAAGTTTTAAGGAGTTTTTTATGTATATATCAAACAATGATATGAATCTTAGCTTTCCTGCCAATGACAGTGCAGATGAAATTGAATTCCTGGACCTGGTATTGACACATTCAGGGAAAGAAGTGGTCACCAAGAATTACATCAAGAAGGTCGACATGAACAGCTATGTCCACTACAAGAGCAATCATTGTCAACAATGGAAAAATAGCATCCCGTTCTCACAGTTCAACAGAATAGCCCGGAACTGTAAAAACAGCAAAGACTGGGATCAACAGCTACTAGTCTACACTGAAAGATTTAAGGAGAAAGGATACCCGAATCATCTATTGGAAGAAGCCAACCTAAAGACAAAGAACCTTGAGAGGAAATAACTTTTAAAGTATAAACCCAGGGAAAAGAAAGATGACAGTGAGATTCATCACCACCTATAGTAGACATGCGAATCTTATAAAAAGAACTTTAAAAAAACACTGGAACATACTCCTAATGGACCCCATTTTAAAGGAATACCTTCCAAAAGAACCATCAGTGGTATTCAGGAAATCACAGAATCTAAAGGACTTGTGGCACCAAGTATGCTGAAAAATCCAGAAGTATCTTCAAACATGCCAAAGTGTGTTGGTTGCTACAAGTGTGGCCGCTGTAATGTGTGCCGGTATGTACACCCCAGCAGAAAAACCTTTAAGAACAATAAGAACTCCAAAGACTATAATATTAAACAGTTTATCAACTGTAATACTGTCTCAGTCATTTATATGCTGGAATGCTCATGCGGAATAAAATACATTGGGAAAACCAAGAGACCTTTGAAGCTCCGGATCCAGGAACATGTGAGAAACATCAAAAATAAAGTCTTGACGCACGCAGTATCCAAGCACTTCCATCTGTGCCACAATTCAGACCCTGATGAACTTACGTTTAAAGGTAATGAACTGGTTTCACTTGGGGAGAGAGGTGGTGATCTTTCCAATCTTCTATCCAGAAGGCAGATGTACTGGATATTCGAATTGAACATCCTTCATCCAGATGGCTTCAACGAGGGCTATGAAATAGCCCCGTTTCTATGACGTAAGCCTTACATTACATCGTCTATTGCTCACCAGAGTGACCTTCTTTATTTTCTACCTCTCATTTCTGCTCTACTCCCCCTACTGACCTCTGTTCCATACCACTACAACAGCCATACCACACTGGAGATGCCCAACTCTGCCTGATCTTGGAAGCCAAGCAGTGTCGGGCCCAGTCAGTACATAGATGGGGGACCATCATGGAAGACTGGGTGCTGTATTTTGAAAGAGGAATATGAGGTTGTTTACATTTCTAATCTGAACCTCTCTCTTCAAACTGCACATCTGCTATGGGAGCTCTGGTATATGTCTAAAGATGTATTAAATGGATATTATAACCATTAGTATGTGGCTGTGCGTATATATTTGTATATATATATGTACACATATATATGTAGTTGTGGGTATATGTGTGTGAAGGACTACTATATTACCCTCACGCCTCAGAAATTCGGATATCCTATCACAAGATTACTTCTTTTTAATATAATACCTAATACGTATCGATTGCTCTCCCTCTCCTATACAGTTAAAAATAATTTGGTATCTGTATATTTGGTTTTACAGACAAATATATATATATATATATATATATATATATACAAACAAATAGAAAACCACAGCACTCGCCACCCCAGAAGTGGGGTGCAGTGTCCGCACTCGCCACTAGTGGGGTGGGGTGCATGTAGCCCATGGCCACCTACTCAAAAATATAGAAAAGAGAAAGTTCAGCACTCACCAAAATAAACTCACTTATCCTCACAACATCTAGGAATAAATGAATAAATGATGGGGGTTTAGTTAGTGAATTGGCCAATGCACGGAAGCCTGCACACCGCTCGCCAAGGTACCCCACCTTCATTCAGGTCCTACACTATCCTGGCAACTGTAACACACATAATATAACTGCAAATATGCCTACTTGGTTTAAGGTGTATCTGCCATGAACTCCATGGCTTTTAAAGATACACTAGTCACCTGACACTGGCTGATAAATTACTGAAGGGCAGCTGACACAGGTTTAAGATAATAGGGGTGCATGAACAGAGCTTGTGGCCACAGTTAATGAGTTAACCTAGGATTAACCCTAAAATATACAAACAAATAGAAAACCACAGGTGGGGTGGCGAGTGCTGTGGTTTTCTATTTGTTTGTATATTTTAGGGTTAATCCTTGGTTAACTCATTAACTGTGGCCACAAGCTCTGTTCATGCACCCCTATTATCTTATGGTTTACAGCTCACCTGCCAACAGACTACTGGCTTTCAAAGTGAGACAGTCACCAACATATATACACACAAACAGAAAACCCAGCACTCTCCTAAGCAGTTTCATTCACCTTAATGCTTTAATATACATCTGAATAAACAATGGGGTTTTGGTTTATGAATTGTACAATGCATGTAAGCTTGCGGCCCACTCCACGGGACCCCATTTCACCGCAAGTCCTACTCTATCATGAAGCTGCTTAGGAGAGTGCAGGGTTTTCTGTTTGTGTATATTTGAGTTCGGTGGTCACAGCCCACCACACCCCAACCCCTGGGAATGGCGAGTGCAGTGGTTCCTCGTGTTTGTTTGTATAACAGGGTTAATTTATAATTGGCCCATTTGTGACCATATCTCTCTCCCATGCACCCCTAAGATCATTTACCTTTAACCTGGATCAGCTGCTATTTAGGTGTGTTGGTGACTGTCTCACTTTGGAAACCAGTAGTCTGTTGGCAGGTGAGCTGTAAACCAGGTAAGCACACTTGTGTAGTTGTTATTTGTGTTGGTGACTGTCTTACCTTTTAAAAGCCATAAGTGTGGCAGGTAACCTTTAACCAGATAAGCACATTTTCCCCTATGAGACAGCAGTTGCCAGGTTTCTATAAAATCTATGTGAAAGTTTATATGATAGAGTAGGACTTGCGGTGAAATGGGGTCCCGTGGAGTGGGCCGCAAGCTTACATGCATTGTACAATTCATAAACCAAAACCCCATTGTTTATTCAGATGTATATTAAGGCATTAAGGTGAATGAAGCTGCTTAGGAGAGTGCTGGGTTTTCTGTTTGTGTATATTTGAGTTCGGTGGTCACAGCCCACCGCACCCCAACCCCTGGGAATGGCGAGTGCAGTGGTTCCTCGTGTTTGTTTGTATATATATATATATATATATATTAGAGATGAGCGGGTTCGGTTTCTCTGAATCCGAACCCGCCAGAACTTCATGTTTTTTTTCACGGGTCCGAGCGACTCGGATCTTCCCGCCTTGCTCGGTTAACCCGAGCGCGCCCGAACGTCATCATGACGCTGTCGGATTCTCGCGAGGCTCGGATTCTATCGCGAGACTCGGATTCTATATAAGGAGCCGCGCGTCGCCGCCATTTTCACACGTGCATTGAGATTGATAGGGAGAGGACGTGGCTGGCGTCCTCTCCATTTAGATTATAAGAGACTGAGAGAGATTTACTGGAGCTGACTAGGAGGGGTACTGTTACTGTAGAAGTGTAGAGACTGAGTGGAGAGAGTTTACTAGTGAGGACAGTGCAGTTTACTTTATAATCCGTTCTCTGCCTGAAAAAAGCGATACACAGCACACAGTGACTCAGTCACATACCATATCTGTGTGCACTGCTCAGGCTCAGGCCAGTGTGCTGCATCATCTATTATCTATATATAATATTATATATATCTGTCTGACTGCTCAGCTCGCACAGCTTATAATTGTGGGGGAGACTGGGGAGCACTACTGCAGTGCCAGTTATAGGTTATAGCAGGAGCCAGGAGTACATAATATATTATATAGTGAGTGACCACCAGACACACAGTGCAGTTTATTTAATATATCCGTTCTCTGCCTGAAAAAAGCGATACACACAGTGACTCAGTCAGTCACATACCATATCTGTGTGCACTGCTCAGGCTCAGGCCAGTGTGCTGCATCATCTATATATATTATATATCTGTCTGACTGCTCAGCTCACACAGCTTATAATTGTGGGGGAGACTGGGGAGCACTACTGCAGTGCCAGTTATAGGTTATAGCAGGAGCCAGGAGTACATAATATTATATTAAAATTAAACAGTGCACACTTTTGCTGCAGGAGTGCCACTGCCAGTGTGACTAGTGACCAGTGACCTGACCACCAGTATATATAATATTAGTAGTATACTATCTCTTTATCAACCAGTCTATATTAGCAGCAGACACAGTACAGTGCGGTAGTTCACGGCTGTGGCTACCTCTGTGTCGGCACTCGGCAGCCCGTCCATAATTGTATATACCACCTAACCGTGGTTTTTTTTTCTTTCTTTATACATACATACTAGTTACGAGTATACTATCTCTTTATCAACCAGTCTATATATTAGCAGCAGACACAGTACAGTGCGGTAGTTCACGGCTGTGGCTACCTCTGTGTCGGCACTCGGCAGCCCGTCCATAATTGTATATACCACCTAACCGTGGTTTTTTTTTCTTTCTTTATACATACATACTAGTTACGAGTATACTATCTCTTTATCATCAACCAGTCTATATATTAGCAGCAGACACAGTACAGTGCGGTAGTTCACGGCTGTGGCTACCTCTGTGTCGGCACTCGGCAGCCCGTCCATAATTGTATATACCACCTAACCGTGGTTTTTTTTTCTTTCTTTATACATACATACTAGTTACGAGTATACTATCTCTTTATCATCAACCAGTCTATATATTAGCAGCAGACACAGTACAGTGCGGTAGTTCACGGCTGTGGCTACCTCTGTGTCGGCACTCGGCAGCCCGTCCATAATTGTATATACCACCTAACCGTGGTTTTTTTTTCTTTCTTTATACATACATACTAGTTACGAGTATACTATCTCTTTATCAACCAGTCTATATATTAGCAGCAGACACAGTACAGTGCGGTAGTTCACGGCTGTGGCTACCTCTGTGTCGGCACTCGGCAGCCCGTCCATAATTGTATATACCACCTAACCGTGGTTTTTTTTTCTTTCTTTATACATACATACTAGTTACGAGTATACTATCTCTTTATCAACCAGTCTATATATTAGCAGCAGACACAGTACAGTGCGGTAGTTCACGGCTGTGGCTACCTCTGTGTCGGCACTCAGCAGCCCGTCCATAATTGTATACTAGTATCCAATCCATCCATCTCCATTGTTTACCTGAGGTGCCTTTTAGTTGTGCCTATTAAAATATGGAGAACAAAAATGTTGAGGTTCCAAAATTAGGGAAAGATCAAGATCCACTTCCACCTCGTGCTGAAGCTGCTGCCACTAGTCATGGCCGAGACGATGAAATGCCAGCAACGTCGTCTGCCAAGGCCGATGCCCAATGTCATAGTACAGAGCATGTCAAATCCAAAACACCAAATATCAGTAAAAAGCCTCTTTTTTTCTTTGCGTCATGTGCTGTTTGGGGAGGGTTTTTTGGAAGGGACATCCTGCGTGACACTGCAGTGCCACTCCTAGATGGGCCCGGTGTTTGTGTCGGCCACTAGGGTCGCTAATCTTACTCACACAGCTACCTCATTGCGCCTCTTTTTTTCTTTGCGTCATGTGCTGTTTGGGGAGGGTTTTTTGGAAGGGCCATCCTGCGTGACACTGCAGTGCCACTCCTAGAGATGCCCGGTGTTTGTGTCGGCCACTAGGGTCGCTAATCTTACTCACACAGCTACCTCATTGCGCCTCTTTTTTTCTTTGCGTCATGTGCTGTTTGGGGAGGGTTTTTTGGAAGGGACATCCTGCGTGACACTGCAGTGCCACTCCTAGATGGGCCCGGTGTTTGTGTCGGCCACTAGGGTCGCTAATCTTACTCACACAGCTACCTCATTGCGCCTCTTTTTTTCTTTGCGTCATGTGCTGTTTGGGGAGGGTTTTTTGGAAGGGCCATCCTGCGTGACACTGCAGTGCCACTCCTAGATGGGCCCGGTGTTTGTGTCGGCCACTAGGGTCGCTAATCTTACTCACACAGCTACCTCATTGCGCCTCTTTTTTTCTTTGCGTCATGTGCTGTATGGGGAGGGTTTTTTGGAAGGGACATCCTGCGTGACACTGCAGTGCCACTCCTAGATGGGCCCGGTGTTTGTGTCGGCCACTAGGGTCGCTTATCTTACTCACACAGCGACCTCGGTGCAAATTTTAGGACTAAAAATAATATTGTGAGGTGTGAGGTATTCAGAATAGACTGAAAATGAGTGTAAATTATGGTTTTTGAGGTTAATAATACTTTGGGATCAAAATGACCCCCAAATTCTATGATTTAAGCTGTTTTTTAGTGTTTTTTGAAAAAAACACCCGAATCCAAAACACACCCGAATCCGACAAAAAAAATTCGGTGAGGTTTTGCCAAAACGCGTTCGAACCCAAAACACGGCCGCGGAACTGAACCCAAAACCAAAACACAAAACCCGAAAAATTTCAGGCGCTCATCTCTAATATATATACACACACACACACACACACACACACACACCAGGTGAACAAGCCTACATACTGGCAAAACGCGCATCCTGATCCAAGTCCATTCATGGACTCTCTCACAAATTTCAACTCCTGGTAAAGTTATGTATTCTTTATTCATTATAATCGTTTTCATTGAAATTTATTGTGATTTATGTATTTTCATGCATTATCCCATTTGCTATAAACACACATTACATGATTCCAGAACAGCATTGTAACCACTCTACGTTGGGGTCTCCTTCATGTCCGGGCTGGACCACACCTCCATCCCCAACATCTTGTTAATAGCCCAGTATTCCTTATATGCACCTGTTTAGCGGTTTCCCAGCCATACCACACTGGATATGCACGATTCCGCCCTTGGAAGCAATACAGTGTTGGGCCGTGCTAGTACCTGGTTGGGAGACTACAAGGGAATACATGGTGCTGTAGATTATAAAGGACCCACTGCATGATCATATCCCATGCCAGGTGACATCTGTCTAACCGGCGAGCATATCTCATCATTATGATGTTATTGTGTGTTTAGCACATTCTCTAAATTATACCACCACCTTCAATACTCGGTACTTTATACAAACACACAACCCTCAATTTATTGTTTGATTCCTATTTTTTATTCTTTTTAATTGAACTCTCATCACAAAGGACCCCACCATCTCCTCTGACTGTTTTTTGTTTTACCATCAGGGGTCATGGAGGGTGTTCCTGAGTGAAAGCAGATTCAATCTTTCTTCACCTGTAGACCTGTCCTTATACTCTGGCACTCTCAGCCAGCCATTCACTACAGGCCCGTATTCACAGGCAGATGTGGGAGAGATGTGTGCTGAGCGTGCCGGGGAAGGGGGGGTGCTCATTTCACCCAGCGGGTGAAATGAGCGATGTGCATGCAGGCCAATCTAGCACCAGCAATAGCGATGCGCGGGGCTGCGCATCGCTATCGCTGTGGGGGTACACACGGAGTGATCATGCTTTAAATCTAAGCAATCTAGTCAGATTGCTTAGATTATCGCTCCGTGAGTACCCCACTTACCAGTGGTATACGGCTGGATAGTAGAAACCAGAGGGACTATACGGTACTCAGGGAACTTACTACTCTTTCTATCTTTTTGGCTCTAATTACAGTATTTCCCTGCTTAATAGATTGCTATAGCAGGAGGACATAATCATTTGTGTGCATTTCTTTACTAGCACCATACTTATTGATTTTTACCAGGTATATGTTGATAGTGAACAATTCACCTTATGATCAATGCAGCGTAGCTTCAGCCAGAGCCAGCCCTAACCAATATGATGCCCTAGGCAAGATTTTGTCTGGTGCCCCCTAGCACCACCGCTGGTTCCACCTCTGACCTTGCACCTCTTTCCCAGCACCATCACCCCTCACCCATAGCAGTCCTTATTTTGGTGTTTGTACCCCCTATACTTTAAATAGGAACAGCTCGCACATTTGGCGCACAGCCCAAAAAGGGGTGCGTTTTTGATGGCAAGGGGCATGGCCACACAATAGTAACCCCAATTCCAATTACGCCACACAGTACTGCAGCTTTATTCACATTTGATCATGCGATAGTGTCCATAATTCATATTAAATCCCACAGTAGTATCACTTTACCTTATAAACGTTACTCCTCACAGTAGAGCCCCTTATTCACATTACATCACACTGAATTGCTCCTTATTCACATTACACCCCACCCTATTGCTCTTTATTCACATCAGACGACACAGTAGTGCCCTTTCTATATGCAAAGCCACATAGTAGGGCACCTTATACACATAATGCCACACATTAGTAATGCATTTATACTCATAATTCCACACAATAATGCCCTTTACACATGAGACACCTTATAAACATAATGCGCATTACACATTATGACAACCTTTATTAATGCCCTTTTTCACATAATGGGGGTAATTCCAAGTTGATCGCAGCAAGAAATTTTTTAGCAGTTGGGCAAAACCATGTGCACTGCAGGGGGGCAGATATAACATTTGCAGAGAGAGTTAGATTTGGGTGGGTTATTTTGTTTCTGTGCAGGGTAAATACTGGCTGCTTTATTTTTACACTGCAATTTAGATTGCAGATTGAACACACCACACCCAAATCTAACTCTCTCTGCACATGTTATATCTGCCTCCCCTGCAGTGCACATGGTTTTGCCCAACTGCTAAAAAATTTCCTGCTGCGATCAACTTGGAAGTACCCCCAATGTCCCTTACACATATGCCGCACATTATTAATGCCCTTATACATATAATGACACACATAGTGCCACCTACACATTTGCTGCACATTATAAGTGCCCCTTTACACATAATGACACACATACAGTAGTATCCTGTTACACATATGCTGCACATTATTAATGCCCTTATACACATAATGACACACATAGTGCCCCTTACACATATGTTGCACATTATTAATGCATTTTTACATGACACACATAATGCTCCTTACACATAATCTGAACACTACTGCACAACCAACCCACTAACATGCACACAGCACTCACATTGCTACTAACACTGTGACCTCTGCCTCTGCTTGGATACAGATGTGTCCTCACAAATCTTGTCTCAATGCTAACGTCGGGCACCTTTTTTTATGAAAATGCATCTTATTTGCATTGCTATGTGGCTAGGATGCACAAGCAGCTTCTGCTGATTAAAATGATATGCTGCATGCCTATATATTGTGTGAGACTGTGGCTGTATCTGCATATGAATTGCTACACACAATGTAGGCATGCCGCATATCATTTTAATCAGCAGAAGCTGATGATGCCCCTAGGCAGGGGTGTATCTAGGGGTCCAAGCGCCCCTGGCAAAGTAAGGGTCTGGCGCCCCCCACCCCCATATTCTACCTTGCTAACACGCATAAAAACACAAAAAACTTACGAGATTAATTTAATATATATTTTTTTTTAAAGTATTTTATGATGGATATATTATAATGATATAAACACTAACCCTTTCCTGCTTCTCCCGTTTGGATTCCCCAGGGGCTTTCTTTCAATTCTAAGTTTCTTCTGCTGCTGTCGCCCCTCAGACTCCTCTTCTCTCTAGATTCCAGGTAATCTCCACTATGATAGGGCGGTGCAGCCTGTGCCACAGCACAGAGCACAAGATGCTCTAGGGCGGAACTGGATGCAGCTGCAAACTCCGTTTGCCAGGCACACACTGCCATGTATGTCACTTGCGGTGTGCCCGGCTCCTTCTATTCAGTTGCTATTCATAAGCCCTGACAGTCAGGTCCCTGGGCCTATGGCATCTAGACCTTCATGGTGGCTAGTCAGTTCCGTATAAAAAAAATGATCTATAGAAAAGTGACCGAGAGGGCTTCAGAGCCTTCCTGGTCACTGTATCTCTACTCTTTCTTGCTTTCTGCTGGCACCATCTGGATTCCGGAGCCCTCTACGCAGCGGCTTCACTCTGCCCAATGCTCTCCTGCAGCTCATACCTGATGAGTCAGTGATGTCTTACAGCTCCCTCTGTCCTGATCTATGGCTGCACCATCACTTGACCCCTGGTCAGGGCCATATTAAGGCTAGAGGGGGCCCCCACCAATAAAATTGAGTATTCCCTCACCACCGCCACTGTCACTACTATGCCCCTTATAGGAGCAGGAGAGAGTGAGGGGAATGAGAGTGAGACAAATAAGGTGTCAGGGAGAGAGAGAGGGAAAGAAAAGGAAAGAATGAGAGGATATCAGGGAGAAAGAGAGGAGCGAGAGAAAATTGTGTCAGGGTGAGAGAGAGAGAGAGAGAGAGAGAGAGAGAGAATGAGAGAATATCAGGGAGAAAGAGAAGAGCAAGAGAAAAGGATGTCAGGGTGCGAAAGAGAAAGGAGTAAAAAAAAGAGAGGGAGGGAGACAGATGGGTCAGGGAGAGAGAGAGAGAGAGAGAGAGAGAGAGAGAGAGAGAGAGGGTTTAATGGAAAGAGGGAATGAGAGAAAGAGAGAGGGACAGAGATGATCGGGAAAGAGGGTGTCAGGGAGAAAGCGAGAAACAAATGAGAGAAGAAGAGAGAGGGCAGCAGGAAGAAAGAAAGAAAGTGGGTGTCAGAGAGGGAGGGAGAGCGAGTGGGAGGGAGAGAGAGAGAGAAAGTGTCAGGGAAGGAGAGTGAGAGAGAGACACTGTCACAGAGAGAGATAGAGTGTCAGGTAGAGAAAGGGAGAGAAAGACAGTGTCGGAGAGGGAGATATAGTGTCAGGGAGATGGACATTGTCAGGGAGAGAGAGAGGGAGGGAAAGAGCGACTGTGTCAGGGAGAGAGAGGGGGAGAGAGGGGGATAGAGACAGTGACAGGGAGGTAGAGAAAGTCAGGGAGATAGCGAGAGGAAGAGAGAGACACAGTGTCAGGAAGAAAGAGAGGGGGAGAGAGATAGTTAAGGAGATAGAGAGGGAGATAGATACAGTAGACAGTGTCAGCTAGAGATTTCAGGGAGAGAGAGCGAGACCATGTCAGGGAGAGAGGGAGAGACAGTGTAATGGATAAAGACAGAGTCAGTTTGGACCTGATCACACCGCTGCAAAATACCTGCAGCGTGCGATCGGACCGGAATGACCCCCAGTGTCGGAGAGAGATAGTGAGAGTGTGAGGGAGAGACAGAGAAAGTGTCAAGGAGAGGGAGAGGGCCAGGCAGAGAGAAAGAGAGGGGGGAGAGACACTACCTGACTACACACAGAGCTCTGTGATGGGGGCGGGCACTCGCGGATTTAGGCCCCGCCCCCTAAACACCCGCGATTTGCGGCTCTGTGCTACCAGAAGGGTTGGCTGGATAGGTAGGGACAGAGTGGGCCAGTCTGGGGAAATCATGTTGATGCGGTTTGAGGGTCCCTGGCGCCGCCCTGCCTCTGGCCCTCCAGGTACTCACCAGTCACCACGGCAGACGCTGACCTGCCCCTGTCCAGCTTGCTAGCTCCTCCTCATCAGCCACAGCAGCTCCGGAAACAACAGGGGATGAACTGATGGGTCCTCTTGTTGTGCACACTGTCTGCACCTGCCGCTGAAATGACGGGTGCACTACATCACTGTGCAGGCACCTATTCTCCTGACTTCTGCTGCTCTGTGAGGCAGCCAGGCACTACTATAAATCTACCCCTTGGCCGTGGGAGGCACCTCCAGGCAGCGCCCCCCCATTGGCCAGCGCCCCTGGCGAGTGCCATCCTGGCCAATGGGTAGATACGCCCCTGCCCCTAGGCATATCAAATGCCCTAGGCAATTGCCTAGTTTGCCTATGCCTATGGCCGGCTCTGGCTTCAGCCTCCAATAGGTATCTATACCTCAGGCAAAATACACATACTTAGTACAGGCCTTCTCTGAACTGTGTTTAAACATTTTGCCAGATTGTGATCACTTTATATTCATGACTACAATTTCTATGACACATTTATTTTCTTTGTTTAATTTTTTGAACTAATAAAACAATAGCTGACCATTGCAGGATAACCTACATATATACACACGATATTGCTATCACTAAAATAACCAGCTGTGACATATATTATATTTACATTTATATTTCTTTATATACCTGGGTTTATGAGATGACCTTCACTGGAAACTCATTTTTAATGCATACCAATTAAAAGGAGATTTATGGTAAGAACTTACCTTTGTTAAATCTCTTTCTGCGAAGTACACTGGATTCCACAGGGAATTACATCGGGGTGTAGAGTTGGATCTTGATCCGAGGCACCAACAGGCTCAAAGCTTTGACTGTTCTCAGGATGCTTAGCGCCGCCTCATCTATATCCCCGCCTCCAGGCACTGGAGCTCAGTTTTGTTAACCAGTCCAATGCAGTAGCAGGTAAAAGCGACAACAACAGTTAGTAGCCACATACATTACATTCTCACGACAGGAGAAGGTACCAGCGGCTAATGCCATACAAACCCAAAGAAGCTAAGTGCGTCAGGGTCAGTGGCAAACGCAGGATTTGCATGGGGGGGTTTACAGAACTGGGTGGAGCCAAGCACGGGGGTGGGGATTGAGGTGACCCAGTATATGCTGGGTCTGTAAAACTAGTGTCTGTATATATATATATATATATATATATATATATCTCTACACACATATATATATATACACCATATATACACCTATCTATATATATATATATATATATATATATATATATATACAGGTTGAGTATCCCTTATCCAAAATGCTTGGGACCAGAGGTGTTTTGGATATCGGATTTTTCTGTATTTTGGAATAATTGCATACCATAATGAGATATCATAGCGATGGGACCTAAGTCTAAGCACAGAATGCATTTATGTTACATATATACCTTATATACACAGCCTGAAGGTCATTTTATCCAATATTTTTTATAACTTTGTGCATTAAACAAAGTGTGTGTACATTCACACAATTCATTTATGTTTCATATACACCTTATACACACAGCCTGAAGGTCATTTAATACAATATTTTTAATAACTTTGTGTATTAAACAAAGTTTGTGTACATTGAGCCATCAAAAAACAAGGTTTCACTATCTCACTCTCACTGAAAAAAGTCCGTATTTCGGAATATTCCATATTTCGGAATATTTGGATATGGGATACTCAACCTGTATATATATATACATACATATACACATATACTGTACATATACACATAGCATATTAAACATGCATACATATATATATATATATATATATATATATATACATACATACAGTACACGTATATAAGCATGTATATATATCATATGTGTGTGTGTATATATGTATGCGCATGGATATATATGTACTATAATTAAAATAAAGTAAACTTATATTAAGCACTTACAAGTGCAACCAGGAAGACAGCAGGCTACAGAGGACGCTAGACAGCCATTAATAATACTCATGCAGCATGAGTGGAGGGGGTGTCTAGGTGCTCGGAACCCCCCCTGGGTGCGCCACTGAGGGTCGGCGCCCTGTGGAATCCAGTGTACCTCGCAGAAAGAGATTTAACAAAGGTAAGCGCTTACCATAAATCTCCTTTTCTGCAGCGGGGTACACTGGTATTCCACAGGGAATAACATCGGGGATGTCCTAAAGCAGTTCCTCATGGGAGGGGATGCACTGTAGCGGGCACAAGAACACGGCGTCCAAAGGAGGCATACTGGGAGGCAGAAGCATCGAAGGCATAGAACCTTATGAACGTGTTCACTGAGGACCACGTAGCCGTCTTGCACAATTGTTCAAGGGTCGCACCACGGTGGGCTGCCCAAGAAGGTCCAACAGACCGAGTAGAATGGGCTTTGATGGTAACAGGAGCTGGAAGGCCTGCCTGTACATAAGCATGTGCAATCACCATTCTAATCCATCTGACCAAGGTCTGCTTATTAGCAGGCCAGCCACATTTGTGAAAACCAAAAAGGACAAAGTGAGAATCAGATCTCCTAAGCAAAGCTGTTCTCTTCACATAAATATGGAGAGCCCGTACCAAATCCAAAGACTGCTCTTTGGAGGATAAACCTGGTTAAGGTGGAAAGACGACACCACCCTCAGCCAGATAACCAGGGCGAGTTCTAAGAACCGCCCGGTCACGGTGAAAAATCAGAAAGTGTGACCGACAGGACAAGGCACCCAAATCTGAAACCCGTCTAGCAGAGGCAATAGCGAGCAAAAACAAGACCTTAAGAGTAAGCAACTTAAGGTCCACAGACTCAAGAGGTTCAAACGGAGACTCTTGTAAGGCATCCAGAACAACAGACAAATCCCAAGGAGCCACCGGAGAGACATAGGGAGGTTGAATCCGTAAAACACCCTGAGTGAATGTATGAACATCAGGCAGAGTCGCAATTTTTCTCTGAAACCATATCGACAAGGCAGAGATATGAACCTTGAGAGAGGCCAGACGAAGGCCTAAGTCCAGGCCCTGTTGCAGGAAAGCCAAAAGTTTGGCAGTACTGAACTTGTATGCATCATAATTGTTAGTCGCACACCAGCCGAAGTAAGAATTCCAGACCCTATGATAAATCCGAGCAGAAGCCGGTTTACGGTCCTTCAACATAGTCTGAATGACTGCCTCAGAAAAACCTTTGGACCTCAGTACTGAAGCTTCAAGAGCCACACCGTCAAAGCCAGACGGGCCAAATCCTGGTAGACACAAGGGCCCTGAATGAGGAGGTCTGGGCGCTGCGGAAGTAGAAGAGGACGCTCTATTGAGAGACCCTGCAGGTCTGAGAACCAATGCCGTCTGGGCCACGCTGGAGCGATCAGAAGTAGGATTCCTCCTTCTTGCTTAAACTTCCGTATTACCCTGGGCAGAAGTGACACCGGAGGGAACACGTACGGCAGACGAAATTTCCATGGAATTGCCAGTGCGTCCACGAACGCTCCTCATCCCTTGTCCTTGCACCGAAGACCGGAACCTAGTGATTGTGTCGAGACGCCATCAGGTCTACATCTGGTAGACCCCACTTGTCCACTAGGAGTTGAAAGACTTCCGGATGAAGGCTCCACTCTCCAGCGTATAAGTCCTGATGACTGAGGAAGTCTGCTTCCCAGTTGAGGACTCCCGGAATGAACACTGCCGATATGGCTGGCAGATGGCGTTCCGCCCATTGAAGGATTTTTGACACTTTCATCAGTGCCATGTGGCTTCGAGTGCCGCACCGATGATTTATGTACGCCACCGTGGTGGCGTTGTCTGACTGTATTTGAACAGGCCTGTTCTGTACCAGAGGCAGGGCTAGTGTCAACGCATTGAACACTGCCCACAATTCCAGAATGTTTATCAGGAGAAGAGATTCCTCCCTGGTCCACCGAACCTGAAGAGAGTGTTTCTCCAACACCACGCCCCAACCCCAACCATGAGGCCTAGTACTTGCATCGCCGAGTGTATCGACACACGTGGGCGAGATAGGAAGCATCTTATCTTGTCCTGAAGTTTCAGGACCTTCTCCGGAGACAAAACAACCGCTGGTTGTGGGTGTCCAATAGTGCTCCGAGGTGCACCATGCTCTGAACAGGGACCAGGGAAGATTTCTTCCAGTTGAAGAGCAAACAGTCCCACCATCAAAATTTGCACCAGCCCTCTGGCAGGCGCAGTGTCTCCGTCTGATCTCCTATGCTTCCCATGCCTGCGGCTGGTAGTTCAGCTGCTTTCATGTTTAACGAACAAGGTAAGAGGCCAATGTTTAAACCTGAGAAGAGCATATCTGAGGTTCACTGGACCAATACTGATGACAATGGCAGAAATGTTACCATTGCAAAAAGATGTGCCTGGGATTCATTTTTATTATTTAAATAACTGTCTATCCTTCCTATTCCTAACTGTATAAGACTTCTGCACCCTCCTCGTCCTCAGCAGCATGATTCCTATTGGCTTAGCCATTATATTGTCTCGCAGCAGCGGAAGCTGATGAGCAATAGCACAGGTTTTCCCAATGCCATAATCATGGTCTGGTGAATTCAAGTATTTGGGCCCAGATTTATCCACGTGCTGGTGGATATTGGAGTAATAGTGAAATACTGAGATATTTACTTTTATGTCCTATTGCACTACTGCTCCAGCAAGCCCTGGCAGTCATGAACTCTGTATATTATAAAAATAAATACTCCCCAATGTTACCAATTTATTACATACCTGATGGTTTCTTCAACAACCTCTCAGTAGAAGCCACCAGTGAGAAAAGCAGAGAAATACGTAAAATCCTACTCTACATGATCCCAGGGGTTCTGGTATGAATGGTCGACCATGTTATGGTCGACAGTCATTTGGTCAACCACTATTGGTCGACATTGGCATGGCCGACATGGACAAATGATCGACAAATGGAAATGGCCGACACATGAACGATCGACACATGAAAAGGTCGACATGATTTTTTTTACTTTTTTTGTGTTGTTTTCTGCGTAAAGTGACGGGGAACTCCAATTAGTGCACCACTCAGATTTGACTATGTAGGTCTTTACCTATAACTATAAAGGAATATAAGGCACGTGGCAGTGTTATGACTTCGAATACTTGATGCATCATTATGGGGTATATTCACTTGCTGTCGAAACTACCATCTTGTCGGAAAGACAGCAGTTTTCGACTTTTTCAGGTCGGAAGAGGTTCCGACCTATTCATTCCCTAACTTTTTTTCCCTACAGGTCGGGGAATTCGACTTGTCGGAAAGCACGTGGGAGGCGGAATAGCTGCCGATCCGCGTGCTCCTGTCGGAAACGGGGCCAAATCCGACAAAGTCAGAGTGAGCACCCCAGCCGCTACTGATGTAGCACCCCACTGTGCAGTAATAAATACAGTGTAAATAAATTAGGCTGATGCACAATTTATGGAAATACACAATGGTTACCCCTCACGGAGGAGAGCCAGGAGAACTGAATGATCCCCTCATAGAGGGGAGGTGAAACAGCCCATTGCATATGTACACAGCATGGGATTGTGCTAGGAATATGGGTAAACAGGGGGTCTGTGCTCCAGAACAGGTCTCATACAGTATGTGGTGTCAGTGGCACGCGGGCCAAGGATTAAGAGACTGCTCGCAGGGAAGGTGTCAGCGGCATGTGAGCCAAGTTTAATGGACTGCTTGCGAGAGGGATTGCGCAGTGAGAAAAGGGAGAGAGTGTGCAGAGGCAGCGTGACGCAGCGGGAGTACCTACTACTGTCCGGTGACCGATCACCGGGTGTGAGTGACCGAAGTTGCTGCCTCCGGTTCCCCATGCATACCAGCGGAGCGGGGTTGAGCTAGAGAGGCAACACGAAGGAGAGGACATGGAGAGAGTGAGAGACTGCGTTCCGGCTCCGGGTAGTGAGTTTACCTGACAGACACTGCAGGGAAGCGCTTACCAGAGAGGTGGCGCCGAGTGGTGAGTGACAGTGGGAGGCTGGACGGACCGGAGCTCCTGTTACCAAGAGCGGATGGCGCCTTCCCAGTAAGCTAACCCAGAGAGGTATGCACAGCTGAGAGTGACAGCGGGAGTCAGGATAGGCTGAGGCCACTAGCTTTAGACATGGGCAGCATCTACTAAACCCACCCGGCCCCGGGGCGGTGACAACGGCCGGGAGACACTACTGAAGGTGGAGTCGGAGTTCCTTGTAAGGTACCTAATAGTGAACCTTCGCAGCAGTCCCGCAGCAGCCCCATCAGCAATTCAGCTTTTTAGCATCAGCTGACGTTAATGTATCACCAGCCCCTCCACGCCTTGCTAAAATTAGTGCATTCATTTAGGGCCTTATAAATATACACTTTAGACCAGGCATGTCCAAACTGCGGCCCTCCAGCTGTTGAGAAACTACACATCCCAGCATGCCCTGACACAGCTTTAGCATTCTCTGACCGCAAAACTGTGTCAGGGCATGCTGGGATATGTAGTTTCACAACAGCTGGAGGGCCGCAGTTTGGACATGCCTGCTTTAGACGCTCTGCAGCTTTGAATTATTTTGGACATACGAGAGCTATAAAATTCCTCCTGAAACTAAGATCACAGATTTACGTGTAAAGTCCCTATGCCTAGTGAGCCTGCCTAAGAGTCAGTCAGAAAGCAAGGGCTGATAATAAGTAGTGATGTGCACCGGAAATTTTTCGGGTTTTGTGTTTTGGTTTTGTGTTCGGTTCCGCGGCCGTGTTTTGAGTTCGAACGCGTTTTGGCAAAACCTCACCGAATTTTTTTTGTCGGATTCGGGTGTGTTTTGGATTCGGGTGTTTTTTTCAAAAAACCCTAAAAATCAGCTTAAATCATTGAATTTGGGGGTCATTTTGATCCCATAGTATTATTCACCTCAATTACCATAATTTCCACTCATTTCCAGTCTATTCTGAACACCTCACACCTCACAATATTATTTTTAGTCCTAAAATTTGCACCGAGGTCGCTGGATGGCTAAGCTAAGCGACACAAGTGGCCGACACAAACACCTGGCCCATCTAGGAGTGGCACTGCAGTGTCAGGCAGGATGGCCCTTCCAAAAAATACTCCCCAAACAGCACATGACGCAAAGAAAAAAAGAGGCGCAATGAGGTAGCTGTGTGAGTAAGCTAAGCGACCCTAGTGGCCGACACAAACACCTGGCCCATCTAGGAGTGGCACTGCAGTGTCAGGCAGGATGGCTCTTCCAAAAAATACTCCCCAAACAGCACATGACGCAAAGAAAAAAAGAGGCGCAATGAGGTAGCTGTGTGAGTAAGCTAAGCGACCCTAGTGCCCGACACAAACACCTGGCCCATCTAGGAGTGGCACTGCAGTGTCACACAGGATGGCCCTTCCAAAAAATACTCCAAAAACAGCACATGACGCAAAGAAAAAAAGAGGCGCAATGAGGTAGCTGTGTGAGTAAGCTAAGCGACCCTAGTGGCCGACACAAACACCTGGCCCATCTAGGAGTGGCACTGCAGTGTCACGCAGGATGGCCCTTCCAAAAAATACTCCAAATACAGCACATGACGCAAAGAAAAATGAAAGAAAAAGAGGTGCAAGATGGAATTGTCCTTGGGCCCTCCCACCCACCCTTATGTTGTATAAACAGGACATGCACACTTTAACCAACCCATCATTTCAGCGACAGGGTCTGCCACACGGCTGTGACTGAAATGACTGGTAGGTTTGGGCCCCCACCAAAAAAGAAGCAATCTCTCCTTGCACAAACTGGCTCTACAGAGGCAAGATGTCCACCTCATCATCATCGTCCGATTCATCACCCCTTTCACTGTGTACATCCCCCTCCTCACAGATTATTAATTCGTCCCCACTGGAATCCACCATCTCAGGTCCCCGTGTACTTTCTGGAGGCAATTGCTGCTGGTGAATGTCTCCATGGAGGAATTGATTATAATTCATTTTAATGAACATCATCTTCTCCACATTTTCTGGAAGTAACCTCATACGCCGATTGCTGACAAGGTGAGCGGCGGCACTAAACACTCTTTCGGAGTACACACTGGAGGGAGGGCAACTTAGGTAGAATAAAGCCAGTTTGTGCAAGGGCCTCCAAATTGCCTCTTTTTCCTGCCAGTATACGTACGGACTGTCTGACGTGCCTACTTGGATGCGGTCACTCATATAATCCTCCACCATTCTTTCAATGGTGAGAGAATCATATGCAGTGACAGTAGACGACATGTCAGTAATCGTTGGCAGATCCTTCAGTCCGGACCAGATGTCAGCATCAGCAGTCGCTCCAGACTGCCCTGCATCACCGCCAGCGGGTGGGCTCGGAATTCGTAGCCTTTTCCTCGCACCCCCAGTTGCGGGAGAATGTGAAGGAGGAGATGTTGACGGGCCGCGTTCCGCTTGACTTGACAATTTTCTCACCAGCAGTTCTTTGAACCTCTGCAGACTTGTGTCTGCCGGAAAGAGAGATCCAACGTAGGTTTTAAATCTAGGATCAAGCACGGTGGCCAAAATGTAGTGCTCTGATTTCAACAGATTGACCACACGTGAATCCTGGTTAAGCGAATGAAGGGCTCCATCCACAAGTCCCACATGCCTAGCGGAATCGCTCTGTTTTAGCTCCTCCTTCAATGCCTCCAGCTTCTTCTGCAAAAGCCTGATGAGGGGAATGACCTGACTCAGGCTGGCAGTGTCTGAACTGACTTCACGTGTGGCAAGTTCAAAAGGTTGCAGAACCTTGCACAACGTTGAAATCATTCTCCACTGCGCTTGAGACAGGTGCATTCCACCTCTTTTGCCTATATCGTGGCAAGATGTATAGGCTTGAATGGCCTTTTGCTGCTCCTCCATCCTCTGAAGCATATAGATGGTTGAATTCCACCTCGTTACCACCTCTTGCTTCAGATGATGGCAGGGCAGGTTCAGGTGTTTTTGGTGGTGCTCCAGTCTTCTGTACGCGGTGCCTGTACGCCGAAAGTGGCCCGCAATTCTTCTGGCCACCGACAGCATCTCTTGCACGCCCCTGTCATTTTTTTAATAAATCTGCACCACCAAATTCAAGGTATGTGCAAAACATGGGACGTGCTGGAATTTGCCCAGATGTAATGCACGCACAATATTGCTGGCGTTGTCCTATGCCACAAATCCCCAGGAGAGTCCAATTAGGGTAAGCCATTCTGCGATGATCTTCCTCAGTTGCCGTAAGAGGTTTTCAGCTGTGTGCGTATTCTGGAAAGCGGTGATACAAAGCGTAGCCTGCCTAGGAACGAGTTGGCGTTTGCGAGATGCTGCTACTGGTGCCGCCGCTGCTGTTCTTGCAGCGGGAGGCAATACATCTACCCAGTGGGCTGTCACAGTCATGTAGTCCTGAGTCTGCCCTGCTCCACTTGTCCACATGTCCGTGGTTAAGTGGACATTGGGTACAACTGCATTTTTTGTTTTGTTGGACAGTCAATTGCTTACTGGAAGTAGTACAAGTGGTCTTCCGACTTCCCCTCTGGGATGACAATCGACTCCCAGCAGCAACAACAGCAGCGCCAGCAGCAGTAGGCGTTACACTCAAGGATGCATCGGAGGAATCCCAGGCAGGAGAGGACTCGTCAGACTTGCCAGTGACATGGCCTGCAGGACTATTGGCTTTCCTGGGTAAGGAGGAAATTGACACTGAGGGAGTTGGTGGTGTGGTTTGCGCGAGCTTGGTTACAAGAGGAAGGGATTTACTGGTCAGTGGACTGCTTCCGCTGTCGCCCAAAGTTTTTGAACTTGTCACTGACTTATTATGAATGCGCTGCAGGTGACGTATAAGGGAGGATGTTCCGAGGTGGTTAACGTCCTTACCCCTACTTATTACAGCTTGACAAAGGCAACACACGGCTTGACACCTGTTGTCCGCATTTCTGTTGAAATACTTCCACACTGAAGAGCTGATTTTTTTGGTATTTTCACCAGGCATGTCAATGGCCATATTCCTCCCACGGACAACAGGTGTCTCCCCGGGTGCCTGACTTAAACAAACCACCTCACCATCAGAATCCTCCTTGTCAATTTCCTCCCCAGCGCCAGCAACACCCATATCCTCATGGTGTACTTCAACACTGACATCTTCAATTTCACTATCAGGAACTGGACTGCGGGTGCTCCTTTCAACACTTGCAGGGGGCGTGCAAATGGTGGAAGGCGCAAGCTCTTCCCGTCCAGTGTTGGGAAGGTCAGGCATCGCAACCGACACAATTGGACTCTCCTTTGGGATTTGGGATTTCGATGAACGCACAGTTCTTTGCTGTGCTTTTGCCGCAAGTCTTTTCTTTTTTCTAGCGAGAGGATGAGTGCTTCCATCCTCATGGGAAGCTGAACCACTAGCCATGAACATAGGCCAGGGCCTCAGCCGTTCCTTGCCACTCCGTGTCGTAAATGGCATATTGGCAAGTTTACGCTTCTCCTCAGACGCTTTTAATTTTGATTTTTGGGTAATTTTTTTACTGATCTTTTGTGTTTTGGATTTTACATGCTCTGTACTATGACATTGGGCATCGGCCTTGGCAAACGACGTTGATGGCATTTCATCGTCTCGGCCATGACTAGTGGCAGCAGCTTCAGCACGAGGTGGAAGTGGATCTTGATCTTTCCCTATTTTTTTAACCTCCACATTTTTGTTCTCCATATATTGCGCACAACTAAAAGCCACCACAGGTATACAATGTAGATGGATGGATAGTATAGTATTACTTATGGATGACGAGTGCACTGACGACACAGAGGTAGGTACAGCCGTGGCCTACCGTGCTGCTTATATATATATAATATACTGTATAACGGACCTGGTGGACACTGTCAGCAGACTGCTAAACTAGTATGAAGAAAGAAAAAAAAACACCACAGGTATACAATGTAGATGGATGGATAGTATAGTATTACTTATACTTATGGACGACGAGTGCATTGACGACACAGAGGTAGGTACAGCCGTGGCCTACCGTGCTGCTTATATATATATAATATACTGTATAACGGACCTGGTGGACACTGTCAGCAGACTGCTAAACTAGTATGAAGAAAGAAAAAAAAAACACCACAGGTATACAATGTAGATGGATGGATAGTATAGTATTACTTATACTTATGGACGACGAGTGCACTGACGACACAGAGGTAGGTACAGCCGTGGCCTACCGTACTGCTGCTTATATATATATAATATACTGTATAACGGACCTGGTGGACAATGTCAGCAGACTGCTAAACTAGTATGAAGAAAGAAAAAAAAAACACCACAGGTATACAATGTAGATGGATGGATAGTATAGTATTACTTATACTTATGGACGACGAGTGCACTGACGACACAGAGGTAGGTACAGCCGTGGCCTACCGTACTGCTGCTTATATATATATAATATACTGTATAACGGACCTGGTGGACACTGTCAGCAGACTGCTAAACTAGTATGAAGAAAGAAAAAAAACAAAAACACCACAGGTATACAATGTAGATGGATGGATAGTATAGTATTACTTATACTTATGGACGACGAGTGCACTGACGACACAGAGGTAGGTACAGCCGTGGCCTACCGTACTGCTGCTTATATATATATAATATACTGTATAACGGACCTGGTGGACACTGTCAGCAGACTGCTAAACTAGTATGAAGAAAGAAAAAAAAACACCACAGGTATACAATGTAGATGGATGGATAGTATAGTATTACTTATACTTATGGACGACGAGTGCACTGACGACACAGAGGTAGGTACAGCCGTGGCCTACCGTACTGCTGCTTATATATATATAATATACTGTATAACGGACCTGGTGGACACTGTCAGCAGACTGCTAAACAAACTAGCATGAAGAAAGAAAAAAAAAAACACCACAGTGTTTTTCAGGCAGACAAACGTATACTGGACTGGTGGTCACTGTCAGCAAAACTGTGCACTGTACTCCTGCTATAACTGCTCCCCAGTCCCCACAATTAGGCAGTGTGAGCAGTGCAGTGCACTCAGCACAGATATATCATGCAGCAGTGCAGCACACTGAGTGAGCACAGCCACAGATATGGTGGATCGTTTTTTTCAGGCAGAGAAACAAAGGATTAAAATCACTGGTGGTATAATCAAAACCCTGCACTGTACTCCCTAACAGCTGCTCCCCGTCCCCAATCCTCCACACAATTATAACAATGTCACTCTTAGACTTAGTCTTTTCTATTACGGAGAGGACGCCAACCACGTCCTCTCCCTATCAATCTCAATGCACGTGTGAAAATGGCGGCGACGCGCGGCTCCTTATATAGAATCCGAGTCTCGCGAGAATCCGACAGCGGGATGATGACGTTCAGACGCGCTCGGGTTAACCGAGCAAGGCGGGAGGATCCGAGTAACTCGGACCCGTGTAAAAAAAAGGTGAAGTTCGGGCGGGTCGGATTCCGAGGATCCGAACCCGCTCATCACTAATAATAAGTAAACATTGTAAGACAATTTGTGCCTACAGAAATAAGGAGATATAGCATAAGGAAAGGACCATTAGCATAAGAATCTGCAGCTATTGAGCCTCAGTTAATATTATGCTGATTTTCAGCCACTACTGTCAGGAATGACACTTATCAGAACAAGCTAAGAGCCTACTAATTGCATCCTTGGCTTTATTGGAGAACAGATACAGCTAGCGCAGGATTACAAAGTGATTCTATTGTTATCATTATCACATACTGGGCCCCAAATTAATTGTAACTTTACTTTCCTGAAAGTATCGAAACGGACAGGGATGTAGGACAAAGCCAAATTGTTTTTATTTAAACCCCTGGAGACTTATAATTGATACCGGAATAGAAGAGAGTACAGCATTCCTGTAGTGAGGATTTTTTTTTATGACTTCACCCTATGTGCACCAACGAGGTATTAAGAGTACTCAGATTTAAATATTAACATTTTAGGCAAACTTCTGCCCTTCTGACACAATTGGCAAAGTGATGTAAATATTGTTGACAACATTGTTACATGTTAAATTGTTTGCAAACTTTATGGAATGTATTGTTGCCCTAACCACTCTTGTTTAGGTAGCAACCACTGGGGAGTGTATTTTAGCTTAGCAGAAGTGCGAATGCTTGTGCAGCCGAGCTCTGCAAAAACAGTTTATGCAGTTTCAGAGTAGCTCTGAACCTACTCAGCGCTATTCGTGTCCGGATTTGACGTCATACACCCGCCCAGCGAACGCCCAGCCATGGCTGCATTTTTTTCAGACACGCCTGCGCTTTTGCAAACACTCCCTGAAAACTGTCAGTTGACACCCAGTAACGCCCCTTTTCTGTCAATCTTCTTGCAGCCGTCAGTGCGACTGAAAACTTTGCTACAACCTGTGCACAACCACAACGGGCGTTGTACCCGTACGATGCGTGTGCGCATTGCGGCCCATACACATGCGCATACATGCCACTTTTTCACCTGATCGCTGCGCAGCGAGCGATCAACTCGGAATGACCCCCAATGTGCACTTTATCTGCAGTCTGAAGCCCCATACTGTATATGCTGTGTATAAAAGTAATATTCCAAATGATAGATCCAGGATGCTTTTGAGATGTGAACACTGCACCCTGTATCGCCTTATTTCTTGTACCACGCAGGTAATCTAAGTACAGAATGTAAGTAACAGGGAAGTGTTAAGGTGCCGACACACCGTGCAATATTTTAAACGATGTGGGAGTTTCCGACTGCTCGGAACGACACATTGTTTAAAAAGTAACGACACCAACATGCAGAAGGATCTGAGGAGGTGGTGAATGATGCCACTATTAGAGAAAAGTTTTCCCTAAAGGGAAATACCATGGTGGTCACTCCGAGTTGTTCGCTCGTTGCCGTTTTTCGCAACACAGCGATTAGGTGGAAAGTGCGCATGCGCATGGTACGCAGCGCGCATGCGCTAAGTTATTTAACACAAAACTTAGTAGATTTGCTGGTGTTTGTGCGGCGCTTTTCAGTCGAACTGCTAATCGGGGAGTGATTGACAGGAAAGGGGCGTTTCTGGGCGGAAACTTAGCGTTTTCCTGGAGTGTGTCTAAAAACGCAGGCATGCTAGGCAAAAACGCAGGAGTGGCTGAAGAAACGGGGGAGTGGCTGGCCGAACGCAGGGCGTGTTTGTGACGTCAAACCAGGAACTAAACGGACTGAGGTGATCGCAATCTAGGAGTAGGTCTGGAGCTACTCAGAAACTTAACAAAAGGAAAGGAAAGGATCTGTCTTAGGTGCACAAAATTTAAGATATAACTTTTAATTATTGCCGTTAAAATTTTGATTCAACACTGTATTGTAGCGTATTCTACTGAGTAGCTAATATGCGAAATATTAAAACCACAAATAACAAATGTGTGAAAGTATAACAACACTGTGAATTACAAAAGAACAAAATAAACATAGATTTAAAAAACTGAGCGTCTGTTTAGTGTCTGTTCTGTTAAATCCCTGTTTTTATTTATTTATATCAATGATATTACATGTTTGTGTTTCACATAGATATGTTAATATTCAAATAGTAGCCTCAATGTTTAGAAGAATATTTCTAACACTTCAATAGTTGGATGAATGTTTCTGGCACAGAGCCCGGATTCTGTGACTGGAACATATGTTGCAATCTTAAAAGATGTGATAGATTGTTCCTATGTTCATTGATCTGTTGCTAGTCACTTGCACTTCCAAAGTCAGTCACACATGTATTTGTGTGCCGTCACTCTCATTAATCTAAAGGACCGTTATAAACACACAGTGCACCCTATAATTATAGTAATAGGTCCCCATATAAATTCCACTAATATTCAAATCTCAGTGTGATAGTGTGACATCCCCTTTCAAAAATTGTCGGATTCTTAATCATTTTATTGAGATGTAACATTCCACTGTTGGTTCACCTCTCACTTATAGTGTCAGGTGTCTGTCTTGTACCATAGGATCTCATATTTACATCCCCCTTGTATTGTTGATATTATATAATATCACATCACCTCTCACATATAGTGTCAGGCGCGTTGAATGTCGGGGAGTAACCCCGTAATATTTCTTATACGTGAGATTATATACTAGTTCGCCTCTCACTTATAGTGTCAGGCGTACTGTATGTTGGGGGAGTGATCCTGTGGTATTTTTCATATAGGAAATTATGTACCGATACACCTCTCACTCGTAGTGTCAGGTGTTAAATACTATCTACAATTAATTGTTCATGGATGTCAAACTATATATCACTAGTGACTTGTTCTGATGATGATACACCAATATGTTAATCAAAAAAGGGGGGGGGGGGAGAGATATAATATATGGATGGCACTTAGTTGTTTACGACGAAGCTATTGTGAAACGTACGTAGGACCTGAGCGTCCTACGCGTCTGCTTCTCCTGTTTATAAATACAAATTAATAGAAATGTAATAAGATAATATATTGTGTTTAGCATAGAAGAATGTATCCTTAGGTCTCAGAATCCCGAGTGAACGAGATACGGAACCTATATAGTATAGATACGGGGTTCAATAGGCAATCCATGTGCGGGATGTGAAATATCATACCAGTCCTAGCATAATAGAGATCGCTTAGAAGAATCATCAGCTAGGTCTTTTAATACTGTGACTACAAGTGTTTATCAGAATGACAGTTAGTTCTTAGAATACCACTATTAATATTGGCAACTATTAAGTGATAGAAGAGTCTGATATCACATCCACTCCCGCGCGAGCGAGACCACACAGCATATGTAAGCTGTCACAGGCACTCACATGCGGGATGTGAAATAACACAAATGTTTGGAGTATAATAGATACCGTTTACAGACGTTAGTACCAGCCATCACTGAAGTACAGATTCACTTCAAAAGAAGTATCAGACACTAATGTATATATATAATATTCTGCCTAAGGGATCTGTACAGGCAATTGGCCCTCAATAGGTGACTATATGGGTATCTTACCAGACCCTAATTAAAGGATCACTGACAATCACGACACCTCTATCAATGTGGATAGTAAGGTAACCCTGAGTCATATACTCGGGTGAAGATAGAATAACCTGATCATCCATAATAGACCATAGCAACTAACCTAGCCACAGAGCGCCGGCTATATACTTGACCTAGAGTCACACATATGGGTGAAAAGTTAATGAACTGATCAGTTATAATAGATTGCAGTGGACGACTGAATTCAGTCCAGCCGCAGAATGCCTACTGTATATCTGACTGCAAACTAATATCTATCTATACACACTCATCACGCTGTGAACCTCTCTTATATAAGACCATTATACATACTGTTGTAAACAACTAAGTGCCATCCATATATTATATCTCTCCCCCCCCCCTTTTTTGATTAACATATTGGTGTATCATCATCAGAACAAGTCACTAGTGATATATAGTTTGACATCCATGAACAATTAATTGTAGATAGTATTTAACACCTGACACTACGAGTGAGAGGTGTATCGGTACATAATTTCCTATATGAAAAATACCACAGGATCACTTCCCTTAACATACAGTACGCCTGACACTATAAGTGAGAGGCGAACTAGTATATAATCTCACGTATAAGAAATATTACGGGGTTACTCCCCGACATTCAACGCGCCTGACACTATATGTGAGAGGTGATGTGATATTATATAATATCAACAATACAAGGGGGATGTAAATATGAGATCCTATGGTACAAGACAGACACCTGACACTATAAGTGAGAGGTGAACCAACAGTGGAATGTTACATCTCAATAAAATGATTAAGAATCCGACAATTTTTGAAAGGGGATGTCACACTATCACACTGAGATTTGAATATTAGTGGAATTTATATGGGGACCTATTACTATAATTATAGGGTGCACTGTGTGTTTATAACGGTCCTTTAGATTAATGAGAGTGACGGCACACAAATACATGTGTGACTGACTTTGGAAGTGCAAGTGACTAGCAACAGATCAATGAACATAGGAACAATCTATCACATCTTTTAAGATTGCAACATATGTTCCAGTCACAGAATCCGGGCTCTGTGCCAGAAACATTCATCCAACTATTGAAGTGTTAGAAATATTCTTCTAAACATTGAGGCTACTATTTGAATATTAACATATCTATGTGAAACACAAACATGTAATATCATTGATATAAATAAATAAAAACAGGGATTTAACAGAACAGACACTAAACAGACGCTCAGTTTTTTAAATCTATGTTTATTTTGTTCTTTTGTAATTCACAGTGTTGTTATACTTTCACACATTTGTTATTTGTGGTTTTAATATTTCGCATATTAGCTACTCAGTAGAATACGCTACAATACAGTGTTGAATCAAAATTTTAACGGCAATAATTAAAAGTTATATCTTAAATTTTGTGCACCTAAGACAGATCCTTTCCTTTCCTTTTGTTACGTATCTATAATATGATCTGTGGTAGCACCCCCTTGAAAATATGAACAATTAATGAGATATATGAATTAGGGGTCTTTTCTACAATTCCGTATCCTGTGCAACTGACTTTACCTCTCCCCTCCCCTTCCCATCCCTCATTCCAGTTCCTTTCCCTTTTTTTGGTGGCTACTCAGAAACTGCAGGGAATTATTTAGTAGCAGTTCTGCTAATCTTTCGTTCGCTATTCTGCTAAGCTAAGATACACTCCCAGAGGGCGGCGGCCTAGCGTGTGCAATGCTGCTAAAAGCAGCTAGCGAGCGATCAACTTGGAATGAGGGCCCATGTGCAGTGCAGGTGAGGCAGATATAACATGTGCAGAGAGAGTTAGATTTGATGGGGTGTGTTCAAACTGAAATCTAAATTGCAGTGTAGAAATAAAGCAGCCAGTATTTACCCTGCACAGAAACAATATAACCCACCCAAATCTAACTCTCTCTGCACATGTTATATCTGCCTCCCCTGCAGTACACATTGGGCCTAATTCAGACCTGATTGCTGGGCAGCGATTTTTGCAGCGCTGCGATCATGTAGTCGCCGCCTACAGGGGGAGTGTATTTTAGCTGTGCAAGTGTGCGAACGCATGATTTTGTGCAGTCTCTGTGCATCCCAGGACTTACTCAGCAGCTGCGATCACTTCAGCCTGTCCAGGACCGCAATTTACATCAGACATTCTCACTTCCAACGCTTGGACATGCCTGTGTTTTTCCAGACACTCCCTGAAAACGGTCAGTTGCCACCCACAAACGCCTCTTCCTATCAGTCACCTTGCGATCAACCGTGTGTTCGCTTTTTTTTGCACCATCTCGTTGCTATGCATTGATCCCCGTTGCTGTGGTCCGTCGCGCCTGTGCATTGCGGTCCATGCGCAGTTCGGACCTGATCGCAGGCTGTGAGAAAACGCAGCCTAGGATCAGGTCTGAACTACCCCCATGGTTTTGCCCATTAGAGAAATGTTTTTTTGCTGCTGCGATCAGGTCTGAATTAGGCCCTTGGATAGGTATACCTCCCAGATATGGCCACACACTCTTCTGTATCTTCAGGGCCCAACGTAATGTCTCGGCTGCCCTGCATCTGCAGATATGAGCAGATCTAGAGAGGCATTTAGATCTGCATTTGGTCCAATATGTACATATTTTCTGTGCATGGTTTCTTTTTAGTAAATTACCCTGGCATGTACCACTATAACGTTACTCCAATGAAGCTCCAAAGAGAGTGTCAAATTTATTCAGCCTCTAAAAGTAATTGATGAAAGTGGAAGAGTGAAATTATCTTTAGTATTATTGGTAGAGATGAGCGGGTTCGGTTTCTCTGAATCCGAACCCGCACGAACTTCATGTTTTTTTTCACGGGTCCGAGCGACTCGGATCTTCCCGCCTTGCTCGGTTAACCCGAGCGCGCCCGAACGTCATCATGACGCTGTCGGATTCTCGCGAGACTCGGATTCTATATAAGGAGCCGCGCGTCGCCGCCATTTTCACACGTGCATTGAGATTGATAGGGAGAGGACGTGGCTGGCGTCCTCTCCATTTAGATTAGAAGAGAGAGAGAGAGAGATTGACCTGATTTACTGGAGCTTAGGAGTACTGTAGAACTGTAGAGAGTGCAGAGTTTACTAGTGACTGACCACAGTGACCACCAGACAGTGCAGTTTTATTTAATATATCCGTTCTCTGCCTGAAAAAAACGATACACAGTGACTCAGTCACATACCATATCTGTGTGCACTGCTCAGCCCAGTGTGCTGTGCTGCATCATCTATGTATATATCTGACTGTGCTCAGCTCACACATCTTATAATTGTGGGGGAGACTGGGGAGCACTGCAGTGCCAGTTATAGGTTATAGCAGGAGCCAGGAGTACATATTATTATTAAAATTAAACAGTGCACACTTTTGCTGCAGGAGTGCCACTGCCAGTGTGACTGACCAGTGACCTGACCACACTGACCACCAGTATAGTTAGTAGTATAGTATACTATATTGTGATTGCCTGAAAAAGTTAAACACTCGTCGTGTGACTTCACTTGTGTGGTGTTTTTTTTTTTATTCTATAAAAAACTCATTCTGCTGACAGACAGTGTCCAGCAGGTCCGTCATTATATAATATATACCTGTCCGGCTGCAGTAGTGATATATATATATTTTTTATATCATTATTTATCATCCAGTCGCAGCAGACACAGTACGGTAGTTCACGGCTGTAGCTACCTCTGTGTCGGCACTCGGCAGTCCGTCCATAATTGTATACCACCTACCCGTGGTTTTTTTTTCTTTCTTCTTTATACATACATACTACTACTACATCTCTTTATCAACCAGTCTATATTAGCAGCAGACACAGTACAGTACGGTAGTCCACGGCTGTAGCTACCTCTGTGTCGGCACTCGGCAGTCCGTCCATAATTGTATACCACCTACCCGTGGTTTTTTTTTCTTTCTTCTTTATACATACATACTACTACTACTACATCTCTTTATCAACCAGTCTATATTAGCAGCAGACACAGTACAGTACGGTAGTCCACGGCTGTAGCTACCTCTGTGTCGGCACTGGGCAGTCCGTCCATAATTGTATACCACCTACCCGTGGTTTTTTTTTCTTTCTTCTTTATACATACATACTACTACTACATCCAGTCTATATTAGCAGCAGACACAGTACAGTACGGTAGTCCACGGCTGTAGCTACCTCTGTGTCGGCACTGGGCAGTCCGTCCATAATTGTATACCACCTACCCGTGGTTTTTTTTTCTTTCTTCTTTATACATACATACTACTACTACTACATCTCTTTATCAACCAGTCTATATTAGCAGCAGACACAGTACAGTATGGTAGTCCACGGCTGTAGCTACCTCTGTGTCGGCACTGGGCAGTCCGTCCATAATTGTATACCACCTACCCGTGGTTTTTTTTTCTTTCTTCTTTATACATACATACTACTACTACATCTCTTTATCAACCAGTCTATATTAGCAGCAGACACAGTACAGTACGGTAGTCCACGGCTGTAGCTACCTCTGTGTCGGCACTGGGCAGTCCGTCCATAATTGTATACCACCTACCCGTGGTTTTTTTTTCTTTCTTCTTTATACATACATACTACTACTACATCTCTTTATCAACCAGTCTATATTAGCAGCAGACACAGTACAGTACGGTAGTCCACGGCTGAAGCTACCTCTGTGTCGGCACTCGGCAGTCCGTCCATAATTGTATACCACCTACCCGTGGTTTTTTTTTCTTTCTTCTTTATACATACATACTACTACTACATCTCTTTATCAACCAGTCTATATTAGCAGCAGACACAGTACAGTACGGTAGTCCACGGCTGTAGCTACCTCTGTGTCGGCACTGGGCTGTCCGTCCATAATTGTATACCACCTACCCGTGGTTTTTTTTTCTTTCTTCTTTATACATACATACTACTACTACATCTCTTTATCAACCAGTCTATATTAGCAGCAGACACAGTACAGTACGGTAGTCCACGGCTGTAGCTACCTCTGTGTCGGCACTCGGCAGTCCATCCATAATTGTATACTAGTATCCATCCATCTCCATTGTTTACCTGAGGTGCCTTTTAGTTGTGCCTATTAAAATATGGAGAACAAAAATGTTGAGGTTCCAAAATTAGGGAAAGATCAAGATCCACTTCCACCTCGTGCTGAAGCTGCTGCCACTAGTCATGGCCGAGACGATGAAATGCCAGCAACGTCGTCTGCCAAGGCCGATGCCCAATGTCATAGTACAGAGCATGTCAAATCCAAAACACCAAATATCAGTAAAAAAAGGACTCCAAAACCTAAAATAAAATTGTCGGAGGAGAAGCGTAAACTTGCCAATATGCCATTTACCACACGGAGTGGCAAGGAACGGCTGAGGCCCTGGCCTATGTTCATGGCTAGTGGTTCAGCTTCACATGAGGATGGAGGCACTCAGCCTCTCGCTAGAAAAATGAAAAGACTCAAGCTGGCAAAAGCAGTAGCACCGCAAAGAACTGTGCGTTCTTCGAAATCCCAAATCCACAAGGAGAGTCCAATTGTGTCGGTTGCGATGCCTGACCTTCCCAACACTGGACGTGAAGAGCATGCGCCTTCCACCATTTGCACGCCCCCTGCAAGTGCTGGAAGGAGCACCCGCAGTCCAGTTCCTGATAGTCAGATTGAAGATGTCAGTGTTGAAGTACACCAGGATGAGGAGGATATGGGTGTTGCTGGCGCTGGGGAGGAAATTGACCAGGAGGATTCTGATGGTGAGGTGGTTTGTTTAAGTCAGGCACCCGGGGAGACACCTGTTGTCCGTGGGAGGAATAGGGCCGTTGACATGCCTGGTGAAAATACCAAAAAAATCAGCTCTTCGGTGTGGAAGTATTTCACCAGAAATGCGGACAACAGGTGTCAAGCCGTGTGTTCCCTTTGTCAAGCTGTAATAAGTAGGGGTAAGGACGTTAACCACCTCGGAACATCCTCCCTTATACGTCACCTGCAGCGCATTCATAATAAGTCAGTGACAAGTTCAAAAACTTGGGCCGACAGCGGAAGCAGTCCACTGACCAGTAAATCCCTTCCTCTTGTAACCAAGCTCACGCAAACCACCCCACCAACTCCCTCAGTGTCAATTTCCTCCTTCCCCAGGAATGCCAATAGTCCTGCAGGCCATGTCACTGGCAATTCTGACGAGTCCTCTCCTGCCTGGGATTCCTCCGATGCATCCTTGCGTGTAACGCCTACTGCTGCTGGCGCTGCTGTTGTTGCTGCTGGGAGTCGATGGTCATCCCAGAGGGGAAGTCGTAAGCCCACTTGTACTACTTCCAGTAAGCAATTGACTGTCCAACAGTCCTTTGCGAGGAAGATGAAATATCACAGCAGTCATCCTGTTGCAAAGCGGATAACTGAGTCCTTGACAACTATGTTGGTGTTAGACGTGCGTCCGGTATCCGCCGTTAGTTCACAGGGAACTAGACAATTTATTGAGGCAGTGTGCCCCCGTTACCAAATACCATCTAGGTTCCACTTCTGTAGGCAGGCGATACCGAGAATGTACACGGACGTCAGAAAAAGACTCACCAGTGTCCTAAAAAATGCAGTTGTACCCAATGTCCACTTAACCACGGACATGTGGACAAGTGGAGCAGGGCAGGGTCAGGACTATATGACTGTGACAGCCCACTGGGTAGATGTATGGACTCCCGCCGCAAGAACAGCAGCGGCGGCACCAGTAGCAGCATCTCGCAAACGCCAACTCTTTCCTAGGCAGGCTACGCTTTGTATCACCGCTTTCCAGAATACGCACACAGCTGAAATCCTCTTACGGCAACTGAGGAAGATCATCGCAGAATGGCTTACCCCAATTGGACTCTCCTGTGGATTTGTGGCATCGGACAACGCCAGCAATATAGTGTGTGCATTAAATATGGGCAAATTCCAGCACGTCCCATGTTTTGCACATACCTTGAATTTGGTGGTGCAGAATTTTTTAAAAAACGACAGGGGCGTGCAAGAGATGCTGTCGGTGGCCAGAAGAATTGCGGGACACTTTCGGCGTACAGGCACCACGTACAGAAGACTGGAGCACCACCAAAAACTACTGAACCTGCCCTGCCATCATCTGAAGCAAGAAGTGGTAACGAGGTGGAATTCAACCCTCTATATGCTTCAGAGGTTGGAGGAGCAGCAAAAGGCCATTCAAGCCTATACAATTGAGCACGATATAGGAGGTGGAATGCACCTGTCTCAAGTGCAGTGGAGAATGATTTCAACGTTGTGCAAGGTTCTGATGCCCTTTGAACTTGCCACACGTGAAGTCAGTTCAGACACTGCCAGCCTGAGTCAGGTCATTCCCCTCATCAGGCTTTTGCAGAAGAAGCTGGAGGCATTGAAGAAGGAGCTAAAAGGGAGCGATTCCGCTAGGCATGTGGGACTTGTGGATGCAGCCCTTAATTCGCTTAACAAGGATTCACGGGTGGTCAATCTGTTGAAATCAGAGCACTACATTTTGGCCACCGTGCTCGATCCTAGATTTAAAACCTACCTTGGATCTCTCTTTCCGGCAGACACAAGTCTGCTGGGGTGCAAAGACCTGCTGGTGACAAAATTGTCAAGTCAAGCGGAACGCGACCTGTCAACATCTCCTCCTTCACATTCTCCCGCAACTGGGGGTGCGAGGAAAAGGCTCAGAATTCCGAGCCCACCCGCTGGCGGTGATGCAGGGCAGTCTGGAGCGACTGCTGATGCTGACATCTGGTCCGGACTGAAGGACCTGACAACGATTACGGACATGTCGTCTACTGTCACTGCATATGATTCTCTCAACATTGAAAGAATGGTGGAGGATTATACGAGTGACCGCATCCAAGTAGGCACGTCACACAGTCCGTACTTATACTGGCAGGAAAAAGAGGCAATTTGGAGGCCCTTGCACAAACTGGCTTTATTCTACCTAAGTTGCCCTCCCACAAGTGTGTACTCCGAAAGAGTGTTTAGTGCCGCCGCTCACCTTGTCAGCAATCGGCGTACGAGGTTACATCCAGAAAATGTGGAGAAGATGATGTTCATTAAAATGAATTTTAATCAATTCCTCCGCGGAGACATTGACCAGCAGCAATTGCCTCCACAAAGTACACAGGGAGCTGAGATGGTGGATTCCAGTGGGGACGAATTGATAATCTGTGAGGAGGGGGATGTACACGGTGATATATCGGAGGATGATGATGAGGTGGACATCTTGCCTCTGTAGAGCCAGTTTGTGCAAGGAGAGATTAATTGCTTCTTTTTTGGTGGGGGTCCAAACCAACCCGTCATATCAGTCACAGTCGTGTGGCAGACCCTGTCACTGAAATGATGGGTTGGTTAAAGTGTGCATGTCCTGTTTATACAACATAAGGGTGGGTGGGAGGGCCCAAGGACAATTCCATCTTGCACCTCTTTTTTCTTTTCTTTTTCTTTGCGTCATGTGCTGTTTGGGGAGGGTTTTTTGGAAGGGACATCCTGCGTGACACTGCAGTGCCACTCCTAGATGGGCCCGGTGTTTGTGTCGGCCACTAGGGTCGCTAATCTTACTCACACAGCTACCTCATTGCGCCTCTTTTTTTCTTTGCGTCATGTGCTGTTTGGGGAGGGTTTTTTGGAAGGGACATCCTGCGTGACACTGCAGTGCCACTCCTAGATGGGCCAGGTGTTTGTGTCGGGCACTTGGGTCGCTGACCTTAGTCACACAGCTACCTCATTGCACCTCTTTTTTTCTTTGCGTCATGTGCTGTTTGGGGAGTGTTTTTTGGAAGGGCCATCCTGCGTGACACTGCAGTGACACTCCTAGATGGGCCAGGTGTTTGTGTCGGCCACTAGGGTCGCTTAGCTTAGTCATCCAGCGACCTCGGTGCAAATTTTAGGACTAAAAATAATATTGTGAGGTGTGAGGTATTCAGAATAGACTGAAAATGAGTGGAAATTATGGTTTTTGAGGTTAATAATAATATGGGATCAAAATGACCCCCAAATTCTATGATTTAAGCTGTTTTTTAGGGTTTTTTGAAAAAAACACCCGAATCCAAAACACACCCGAATCCGACAAAAAAAATTTGGTGAGGTTTTGCCAAAACGCGGTCGAACCCAAAACACGGCCGCGGAACCGAACCCAAAACCAAAACACAAAACCCGAAAAATTTCAGGCGCTCATCTCTAATTATTGGTCAACATTGCTTCTGTCTACCTTCTGTCCAATGCTGCCTCCATGGATTTATCTATATGGGATCGGTATGAGTTACCGATGGACAGAATGCCGGATGTCATTATACCGATGCCGGCATCCCTGCCACCAGGATGCCGACAGAGTGGTGAACGCTAGCAAGCCCCTTGCGGGTGCAGTGGCTCTCTGCGCTCACCACAGGTGGTGCCGCATTCCTGCGCCGGCATTGTACCGCTGTGCCGGATCCTGGCGCCAGCATTGTGATCGTCGGGATCACGTGTGGCGTTATGTTAACCGCATATCATCTATATATATATAACTGCGAAAGCCCTCACTCACTCACTCACTCACTCACTCACTCACTCACTCACTCACTCACTCACCCATTATTAATTCTCTTACTTCCCGATATGTTAGGAGCTGAAATATAACATACTGTAGGTATTCTGCAGGTTGGAAATAGCCAAACTACGTAATTAGAATTTTAATAAATATCCTCTAAGGGGATGAAAAGGGTATTGACACAATGACGTCATTATCGATGCCTGGCTTGCGTTGTGTGAACAATAACGGCCAAACGGACAATCGGATCAAAATTTGGTTTGCACCTCCAGTGTTTAGAATTTAATAAACTACAAAAATGGTCCTGTCACTCAGGGCTGTTTCTAGCCAATTTGGCTCCCAGTGCGAGATTTAAAAATGCGCCCCCCCATGACATTAAAAAAATGTGCCCCCCCCCCCCTCCTACACACCTAGAAGAAAAAAAACTTGCGCGCACCCGGCAAGGGGGCGTGGCCTCATCTAAATGGGTGTGGTCTCATTTAAATGGGCATGGCCTCGTCTGAAAAGACTACCTCACAATCCAGTTTTTGACCCTGCTCCAACAGATCACGACCACCACAGGAAAAAAAAATTCTACCATATTAAGCCCCACACAGTAATGCCCCCTGCACCATGTTATGCCACACACCGCAATGCCCTTGATACATTAAATCCCCACACTACGGCAGGCAAGAGTCCCCATTTCACACATTACGGCAGGTGTCCCCATTTTACACATTGAAAGAGAGAGAGAGAGAGAGAGAGAGAGAGAGAGAGAGAGAGAGAGAATACTTACAGAGGCGATTACCGCTCTTCAGCCCGCCTCACCAGTCGCTCCTCGCGCCGGCCTTTCCCTCTTCCTAACTTGGATCCCCTTCTGTACTCCGCTCGGGGGGGGGAGTTTCGCGGAGTGACAGGGTTGCGTCGTGACGTAACGACACAACCTCGTCATTCCGTGAAACTCTGCCCCCGAGTGGGTTACTCGGGGAGAAATAGGAGGGGGAAGTAAGGAGCCACAGTTAGTGCCGCGGCGGGCGCCCAATGCGGTTGCACTGCTCGCCTGCCCCAAGAAACGGCCCTGCTGTCACTTTTTACTGTATCTGCTACGGGTGCTCCTCGGGTAACGTGAAGAATCATGGATTAATATTTACTTACATTAAGACATGTCAAATTTACATCGATGTAGATTTACCACATTTTTAACACGTATTTATATTTACAACCATGAAAATCAGAAACTCCTGTGTGAACAACGGGTAGAACAGCTAGTTTGCATATATTTTTACATTAAAGTGCATGGTTTGGTGATACATATGGGGGGAAGTTTTATGACGAGAACTGAATTTCAATGTTCTATACTACTGACTGAATTCATTTAAGACAATGAGGCATATTCATCATGAAAAATTTGTGAAATGAGAATTTTTAGTTTTCAATTCTTACCCTTTCATTTCACAATTTTTTAGAAATTTAGCATGCCTCCATATAAAAATATCACTTCCAAAAAACTGCTATTTTCGTGAAACAGTTTTTCGGAAAAGTGATATATTACACTTTTGCAGCTGAGGCGTCCTTAAGTACTTCCTCACACTGCACATGCACCTCTAACATTCTCAAATTGCCATCGGCGCCTGTACCTACCCTACCCACTGCAGCTAATTGGTAACTACACTGCACAGTGCACACCCCGCTGCTGCACACCCCGCCGCCGGTATGTTGTTAACAACCCCACTCCACGCCGCTGCCACCGCCGCATCCTCTTACCGTTTAAAGTGAGCAGTGAGCTAATCTGATCCGCTATGCTGCGCTGCGCTCCCCTCCCCACTGGTAGCCCAGCCGTCATGCTCATCATAGCAGCCGCAGGGCTGGGTTGCTTACTGAGTGACGGTTGAGTGACTGCCGCCCAATAGGATGTCAAGCTGCAGCCTGCGGCTCAGTGACTGGCTGAGCACGCAGGCTGCAGGGAAGAAGGAAATTCCCTTCCCTGGAAGCGTGTGGAGCACTGTGGATTTGTGGCTGTTCTGGCAGGGTGGAGAGATAGAGAGGAACCTTCAGGCTCTCACTCTCCTATTTGTAAGTGTGTATGTATATATATATATATATATATATATATATACAGGTTGAGTATCCCTTATCCAAAATGCTTGGGACCAGAGGTATTTTGGATATGGGATTTTTCCGTATTTTGGAATAATTGCATACCATAATGAGATATCATGACGATGGGACCCAGGTCTAAGCACAGAATGCATTTATGTTTCATATACACCTTATACACACAGCCTGAAGATAAGTTTAGCCAATATTTTTTTATAACTTTGTGCATTAAACAGAGTGTGTCTACATTCACACAATTCATGTATGTTTCATATACACCTTATACACACAGCCTGAAGGTCATTTAATACAATATTTTAATAACTTTGTGTATTAAACCAAGTTTGTGTACATTGAGCCATCAAAAAACAAAGGTTTCACTATCTCAGTCTCACTGAAAAAATTCCGTATTTCGGAATATTCCGTATTTCGGAATATTTGGATATGGGATACTCAACCTGTATATATATATACATATACATATATATATATATATATATATATATATATATACATATACTGTATATATACACTAAACACTAAAATAACACATCCTAGATCTGAATGAATGAATGAAATATTCTTATTAAATACTTTGTTCTTTACATAGTTGAATGTGCTGACAACAAAATCACACAAAAATTATCAATAGAAATCAAATTTATTAACCCATGGATGTCTGGATTTGGAGTCACACTCAAAATTAAAGTGGAAAAACACACGACAGGCTGATCCAACTTTGATGTAATGTCCTTAAAACAAGTCAGAATTAGGCTCAGTAGTGTGTGTGGCCTCCACTTGCCTGTATGACCTCCCTACAACGCCTAGGCATGCTCCTGATGAGGTGGCGGATGGTCTCCTGAGGGATCTCCTCCCAGACCTGGACTAAAGCATCCGCCAACTCCTGGACAGTCTGTGGCGTTGGTGGATGGCGCGAGACATGATGTCCCAGATGTGCTCAATTGGATTCAGGTCTGGGGAATGGGCGGGCCAGTCCATAGCATCAATGCCTTCGTCTTGCAGGAACTACTGACACACTCCAGCCACATAAGGGTCTAGCATTGTCTTGCATTAGGAGGAACCCAGGGCCAACCGCACCAGCATATGGTCTCACAAAGGGTCTGAGGATCTCATCTCCTAATGGCAGTCAGGCTACCTCTGGCGAGCACATGGAGGGCTGTGCGGCCCCCCAAAGAAATGCCACCCCACACCATTACTAACCCACTGCCAAACTGGTCATGCTGGAGGATGTTGCAGGCAGCAGAACGTTCTCCTTGGCGTCTCCAGACTCTGTCACATCTGTCACATGTGCTCAGTGAGAACCTGCTTTCATCTGTGAAGAGCACAAGGCGCCAGTGGCGAATTTGCCAGTCTTGGTGTTCTCTGGCAAATGCCAAACATCCTTTACGGTGTTGGGCTGTAAGCACAACCCCCACCTGTGGACGTCGGGCCCTCATACCACCCTCATGGAGTCTGTTTCTGATCGTTTGAGTAGACACATGCACATTTGTGGCTTACTGGAGGTCATTTTGCAGGGCTCTGGCAGTGCTCCTCCTGTTCCTCCTTGCACAAAGGCGGAGGTAGCGGTCCTGCTGCTGGGTTGTTGCCCTCCTACGGCCTCCTCCACGTCTCCTGATGTACTGGCCTGTCTCCTGGTAGCGCCTCCATGCTCTGGACACTACGCTGACAGACACAGCAAACCTTGCCACAGCTCGCATTGATGTGCCATCCTGGATGAGCTGCACTACCTGAGCCACTTGTGTGGGTTGTAGACTCCGTCTCATGCTACCACTAGAGTGAAAGCACCGCCAGCTTTCAAAAGTGACCAAAACATCAGCCAGAAAGCATAGGAGCTGAGAAGTGGTCTGTGGCCACCACCTGCAGAACAACTCCTTTATTGGGGGTGTCTTGCTAATTGCCTTTAATTTCCACCTGTTGTCTATTCCATTTGCACAACAGCATGTGAAATTGATTGTCAATCAGTATTGCTTCCTAAGTGGACAGTTTGATTTCACAGAAGTGTGATTGACTTGGAGTTACATTGTGTTGTTTAAGTGTTCCCTTTATTTTTTTTAACAGTGTATATCCAAACTATCGATACTCCCCTAGTTCAAATGATTCAACATGTATCATATACATATATGTATAATTTGTATTATAACTTTAATTTTAGACCTTTGGACCCCCCTGTCTTAAGTACCCCAGGCCCCCCAATGCCTTGATCCAGCTCTGGGGGCGCAGTCCAGACAACCGAGGCATGTCCGGACCACCCAGCGATGGTCCTTTCTTCATAGGCTCCTACATGCCTTAATGCAGGCATGTCCAAACTGCGGCCCTCCAGCTGTTGACAAACTACATATCCCAGCATGCCCTGACACAGCTTTAGCATTATCTGACAGCAAAACTGTCAGGGCATGCTGGGATGTGTAGTTTCTCAACAGCTAGAGGGCCACAGTTTGGACATGCCTGCCTTAATGGATCTGAACCAAACTTGTACGATACCCTTCATTATCCAACTTAAAATACTGGTGGGGTTTAAAGTGAAAAAAATCCACCCCTTTCGGGGGTCAGGGCCCCAATCATGAAAATGCACATAGAAAATGCTTTGGTCTGTTTGTGTGTGTATCTGGTCTGTCTGTCTGTCTGTCTGTCTGTGAGGTCATGCTGTGATGTCATAATGCTAGCAACTGCCTATACCAGGACTTTGCTGCTGCTACTCTGTCTCATACTCCTTCAGAACCGGGGCAACACACAGCTCACCAACAGTAGGCGATATCACAGGAAAAGCTATTAACATAAGGTTAGTGACTGGACAAAGATAACGGCAGCTTAGTGCAATGCGGCGGCGAAAGACTTGAAGCATGATTAACGAGAATCAGAGGAAAATAGAAATTATTGACAAGTACACATACCCTTCATTACTCAATTTAAAATACTGGTAGGGTTTCAATTAAAAAAGTCCACCCCTTTTCAGGGCCAGGGCCATATATCTATATGTCAAAGTATGTATGTGTATGTATATATATATATATATATATATATATATATATATATGTACTGTATATGTTTGATCTTCATGATACAGATGTGTCCATACACATCTTTCCTGTAATGCGTTCGCATCGCAGTTTGCTATCCCAGCATGGCGTACTGTTGCGGGAACGTGCATACACATGCTCACACTACTCACTTCGGGAAACATACACACGGTACCGCGAATAGTAGCACAACAAAGGGCTGCTGGAGGTACACTATGCAATGTTGGTACTAGAGATGAGCGGGTTCGGTTCCTCGGAATCCGAACCCGCACGAACTTCATTTTTTTTTACACGGGTCCGAGCGACTCGGATCTTCCCGCCTTGCTCGGTTAACCCGAGCGCGCCCGAACGTCATCATCCCGCTGTCGGATTCTCGCGAGGCTCGGATTCTATCGCGAGACTCGGATTCTATATAAGGAGCCGCGCGTCGCCGCCATTTTCACACGTACATTGAGATTCATAGGGAGAGGACGTGGCTGGCGTCCTTTCCGTTTATAGAGAAGAGAGTGAGACAGTAGAGAGAGACACAGTAGTAATTTTGGGGAGCATTAGGAGGAGTACTAGACTAGTTACTTGCTGAAGTGATAGATAGTGTGACTGTATTATCTGACTTGTGGGGGAGACACTGACAGTGGGGAGCAGTTAGAGTCTGAGAGCAGGACTCAGGAGTACATATAACGTACAGTGCACACTTTTGCTGCCAGAGTGCCACACTGCCATTGTGACCACACTGACCACCAGTATAATATATATTGTGATTGTTTGCTTAGGAGTACTACTTGCAAGTTGCTGATAGTGTGACCAGTGACCTGACCACCAGTTTAATAATCACCACCAGTTTAATATATATATATATATATATATATATATATAATTGTATATAATATATATATAATATTGTATACCACCTACCCGTGGTTTTTTTCTTTCTTTCTTCTTTATACATACTACTATAGTAGCTTACTGTAGCAGTCTGCGGTGCTGCTGAGCTGACAGTGTCCAGCAGGTCCGTCATCAGTCATTACATAATAAATATATCTACCTGTCCGGCTGCAGTACTAGTGTGATATAATATATATTGATTTCATCTCATTATCATCCAGTCTATATTAGCAGCAGACACAGTACGGTAGTCCACGGCTGTAGCTACCTCTGTGTCGGCAGTCGCTCGTCCATCCATAATTGTATACCACCTACCCGTGGTTTTTTTTTTCTTTCTTCTTTATACATACTACTATAGTAGCTTACTGTAGCAGTCTGCGGTGCTGCTGAGCTGACAGTGTCCAGCAGGTCCGTCATCAGCCATTACATAATAAATATATCTACCTGTCCGGCTGCAGTACTAGTGTGATATAATATATATTGATTTCATCTCATTATCATCCAGTCTATATTAGCAGCAGACACAGTACGGTAGTCCACGGCTGTAGCTACCTCTGTGTCGGCAGTCGCTCGTCCATCCATAATTGTATACCACCTACCCGTGGGTTTTTTTTTCTTTCTTCTTTATACATACTACTATAGTAGCTTACTGTAGCAGTCTGCGGTGCTGCTGAGCTGACAGTGTCCAGCAGGTCCGTCATCAGCCATTACATAATAAATATATCTACCTGTCCGGCTGCAGTACTAGTGTGATATAATATATATTGATTTCATCTCATTATCATCCAGTCTATATTAGCAGCAGACACAGTACGGTAGTCCACGGCTGTAGCTACCTCTGTGTCGGCAGTCGCTCGTCCATCCATAATTGTATACCACCTACCCGTGGTTTTTTTTTTCTTTCTTCTTTATACATACTACTATAGTAGCTTACTGTAGCAGTCTGCGGTGCTGCTGAGCTGACAGTGTCCAGCAGGTCCGTCATCAGTCATTACATAATAAATATATATACCTGTCCGGCTGCAGTACTAGTGATATTATATATATATATATATATATATATATATATATTAATTTCATCTCATTATCATCCAGTCTATATTAGCAGCAGACACAGTACGGTAGTCCACGGCTGTAGTTACCTCTGTGTCGGCAGTCGCTGGTCCATCCATAATTGTATACCACCTACCCGTGGTTTTTTTTTTTCTCTTTCTTCTTGATACATACTACTATAGTAGCTTACTGTAGCAGTCTGCGGTGCTGCTGAGCTGACAGTGTCCAGCAGGTCCGTCATCAGTCATTACATAATAAATATATATACCTGTCCGGCTGCAGTACTAGTGATATTATATATATATATATATTAATTTCATCTCATTATCATCCAGTCTATATTAGCAGCAGACACAGTACGGTAGTCCACGGCTGTAGCTACCTCTGTGTCGGCAGTCGCTGGTCCATCCATAAGTATACTAGTATCCATCCATCTCCATTGTTTACCTGAGGTGCCTTTTAGTTGTGCCTATTAAAATATGGAGAACAAAAATGTTGAGGTTCCAAAATTAGGGAAAGATCAAGATCCACTTCCACCTCGTGCTGAAGCTGCTGCCACTAGTCATGGCCGAGACGATGAAATGCCAGCAACGTCGTCTGCCAAGGCCGATGCCCAATGTCATAGTACAGAGCATGTAAAATCCAAAACACCAAATATCAGTAAAAAAAAGGACTCCAAAATCTAAAATAAAATTGTCGGAGGAGAAGCGTAAACTTGCCAATATGCCATTTACCACACGAAGTGGCAAGGAACGGCTGAGGCCCTGGCCTATGTTCATGGCTAGTGGTTCAGCTTCACATGAGGATGGAAGCACTCAGCCTCTCGCTAGAAAAATGAAAAGACTCAAGCTGGCAAAAGCACCGCAAAGAACTGTGCGTTCTTCCAAATCCCAAATCCACAAGGAGAGTCCAATTGTGTCGGTTGCGATGCCTGACCTTCCCAACACTGGACGTGAAGAGCATGCGCCTTCCACCATTTGCACGCCCCCTGCAAGTGCTGGAAGGAGCACCCGCAGTCCAGTTCCTGATAATCAGATTGAAGATGTCAGTGTTGAAGTACACCAGGATGAGGAGGATATGGGTGTTGCTGGCGCTGGGGAGGAAATTGACAAGGAGGATTCTGATGGTGAGGTGGTTTGTTTAAGTCAGGCACCCGGGGAGACACCTGTTGTCCGTGGGAGGAATAGGGCCGTTGACATGCCTGGTGAAAATACCAAAAAAATCAGCTCTTCGATGTGGAAGTATTTCACCAGAAATGCGGACAACATTTGTCAAGCCGTGTGTTGCCTTTGTCAAGCTGTAATAAGTAGGGGTAAGGACGTTAACCACCTCGGAACATCCCCCCTTATACGTCACCTGCAGCGCATTCATAATAAGTCAGTGACAAGTTCAAAAACTTTGGGCGACAGCGGAAGCAGTCCACTGACCAGTAAATCCCTTCCTCTTGTAACCAAGCTCACGCAAACCACCCCACCAACTCCCTCAGTGTCAATTTCCTCCTTCCCCAGGAATGCCAATAGTCCTGCAGGCCATGTCACTGGCAATTCTGACGAGTCCTCTCCTGCCTGGGATTCCTCCGATGCATCCTTGCGTGTAACGCCTACTGCTGCTGGCGCTGCTGTTGTTGCTGCTGGGAGTCGATGGTCATCCCAGAGGGGAAGTCGTAAGCCCACTTTTACTACTTCCACCAAGCAATTAACTGTCCAACAGTCCTTTGCGAGGAAGATGAAATATCACAGCAGTCATCCTGTTGCAAAGCGGATAACTGAGGCCTTGACAACTATGTTGGTGTTAGACGTGCGTCCGGTATCCGCCGTTAGTTCACAGGGAACTAGACAATTTCTTGAGGTAGTGTGCCCCCGTTACCAAATACCATCTAGGTTCCACTTCTCTAGGCAGGCGATACCGAGAATGTACACGGACGTCAGAAAAAGACTCACCAGTGTCCTAAAAAATGCAGTTGTACCCAATGTCCACTTAACCACGGACATGTGGACAAGTGGAGCAGGGCAGGGTCAGGACTATATGACTGTGACAGCCCACTGGGTAGATGTATGGACTCCCGCCACAAGAACAGCAGCGGCGGCACCAGTAGCAGCATCTCGCAAATGCCAACTCTTTCCTAGGCAGGCTACGCTTTGTATCACCAGTTTCCAGAATACGCACACAGCTGAAAACCTCTTACGGCAACTGAGGAAGATCATCGCGGAATGGCTTACCCCAATTGGACTCTCCTGTGGATTTGTGGCATCGGACAACGCCAGCAATATTGTGTGTGCATTAAATATGGGCAAATTCCAGCACGTCCCATGTTTTGCACATACCTTGAATTTGGTGGTGCAGAATTTTTTAAAAAACGACAGGGGCGTGCAAGAGATGCTGTCAGTGGCCAGAAGAATTGCGGGACACTTTCAGCGTACAGGCACCACGTACAGAAGACTGGAGCACCACCAAAAATGCCTGAACCTGCCCTGCCATCATCTGAAGCAAGAGGTGGTAACGAGGTGGAATTCAACCCTATATATGCTTCAGAGGTTGGAGGAGCAGCAAAAGGCCATTCAAGCCTATACAATTGAGCACGATATAGGAGGTGGAATGTACCTGTCTCAAGCGCAGTGGAGAATGATTTCAACGTTGTGCAAGGTTCTGCAACCTTTTGAACTTGCCACACGTGAAGTCAGTTCAGACACTGCCAGCCTGAGTCAGGTCATTCCCCTCATCAGGCTTTTGCAGAAGAAGCTGGAGGCATTGAAGGAGGAGCTAAAAGGGAGCGATTCCGCTAGGCATGTGGGACTTGTGGATGGAGCCCTTAATTCGCTTAACAAGGATTCACGGGTGGTCAATCTGTTGAAATCAGAGCACTACATTTTGGCCACCGTGCTCGATCCTAGATTTAAAACCTACCTTGGATCTCTCTTTCCGGCAGACACAAGTCTGCTGGGGTTCAAAGACCTGCTGGTGAGAAAATTGTCAAGTCAAGCGGAACGCGACCTGTCAACATCTCCTCCTTCACATTCTCCCGCAACTGGGGGTGCGAGGAAAAGGCTCAGAATTCCGAGCCCACCCGCTGGCGGTGATGCAGGGCAGTCTGGAGCGACTGCTGATGCTGACATCTGGTCCGGACTGAAGGACCTGACAACGATTACGGACATGTCGTCTACTGTCACTGCATATGATTCTCTCCCCATTGAAAGAATGGTGGAGGATTATATGAGTGACCGCATCCAAGTAGGCACGTCAGACAGTCCGTACTTATACTGGCAGGAAAAAGAGGCAATTTGGAGGCCCTTGCACAAACTGGCTTTATTCTACCTAAGTTGCCCTCCCACAAGTGTGTACTCCGAAAGAGTGTTTAGTGCCGCCGCTCACCTTGTCAGCAATCGGCGTACGAGGTTACTTCCAGAAAATGTGGAGAAGATGATGTTCATTAAAATGAATTATAATCAATTCCTCCGTGGAGACATTGACCAGCAGCAATTGCCTCCACAAAGTACACAGGGAGCTGAGATGGTGGATTCCAGTGGGGACGAATTGATAATCTGTGAGGAGCGGGATGTACACGGTGATATATCGGAGGATGATGATGAGGTGGACATCTTGCCTCTGTAGAGCCAGTTTGTGCAAGGAGAGATTAATTGCTTCTTTTTCGGTGGGGGTCCAAACCAACCCGTCATTTCAGTCACAGTCGTGTGGCAGACCCTGTCACTGAAATGATGGGTTGGTTAAAGTGTGCATGTCCTGTTTATACAACATAAGGGTGGGTGGGAGGGCCCAAGGACAATTCCATCTTGCACCTCTTTTTTCTTTCATTTTTATTTGCGTCATGTGCTGTTTGGGGAGTGTTTTTTGGAAGGGCCATCCTGCGTGACACTGCAGTGCCACTCCTAGATGGGCCAGGTGTTTGTGTCGGCCACTAGGGTCGCTTATCCTACTCACACAGCTACCTCATTGCGCCTCTTTTTTTCTTTGCGTCATTTGCTGTTTGGGGAGTGTTTTTTGGAAGGGCCATCCTGCGTGACACTGCAGTGCCACTCCTAGATGGGCCAGGTGTTTGTGTCGGCCACTAGGGTCGCTTATCTTACTCACACAGCTACCTCATTGCGCCTCTTTTTTTCTTCTTTGCGTCATGTGCTGTTTGGGGAGTGTTTTTTGGAAGGGCCATCCTGCGTGACACTGCAGTGCCACTCCTAGATGGGCCAGGTGTTTGTGTCGGCCACTAGGGTCGCTTATCTTACTCACACAGCTACCTCATTGCGCCTCTTTTTTTCTTCTTTGCGTCATGTGCTGTTTGGGGAGTGTTTTTTGGAAGGGCCATCCTGCGTGACACTGCAGTGCCACTCCTAGATGGGCCAGGTGTTTGTGTCGGCCACTAGGGTCGCTTATCTTACTCACACAGCTACCTCATTGCGCCTCTTTTTTTCTTCTTTGCGTCATGTGCTGTTTGGGGAGTGTTTTTTGGAAGGGCCATCCTGCGTGACACTGCAGTGCCACTCCTAGATGGGCCAGGTGTTTGTGTCGGCCACTAGGGTCGCTTATCTTACTCAAACAGCTACCTCATTGCGCCTCTTTTTTTCTTCTTTGCGTCATGTGCTGTTTGGGGAGTGTTTTTTGGAAGGGCCATCCTGCGTGACACTGCAGTGCCACTCCTAGATGGGCCAGGTGTTTGTGTCGGCCACCAGGGTCGCTTATCTTACTCACACAGCTACCTCATTGCGCCTCTTTTTTTCTTCTTTGCGTCATGTGCTGTTTGGGGAGTGTTTTTTGGAAGGGCCATCCTGCGTGACACTGCAGTGCCACTCCTAGATGGGCCCGGTGTTTGTGTCGGCCACTAGGGTTGCTTAGCTTACTCACACAGCTACCTCATTGCGCCTCTTTTTTTCTTCTTTGCGTCATGTGCTGTTTGGGGAGTGTTTTTTGGAAGGGCCATCCTGCGTGACACTGCAGTGCCACTCCTAGATGGGCCAGGTGTTTGTGTCGGCCACTAGGGTCGCTTAGCTTAGTCATCCAGCGACCTCGGTGCAAATTTTAGGACTAAAAATAATATTGTGAGGTGTGAGGTGTTCAGAATAGACTGAAAATGAGTGGAAATTATGGTTTTTGAGGTTAATAATACTTTGGGATCAAAATGACCCCCAAATTCTATGATTTAAGCTGTTTTTTAGTGTTTTTTGAAAAAAACACCCGAATCCAAAACACACCCGAATCCGACAAAAAAAATTCGGTGAGGTTTTGCCAAAACGCGGTCGAACCCAAAACACGGCCGCGGAACCGAACCCAAAACCAAAACACAAAACCCGAAAAATTTCAAGTGCACATCTCTAGTTGGTACGCATCACAGCGCCGTGCAGCACTTTTTAGCAAAGAAGTGTAAGGACACATACATAGCTCTTACATGGCTTGATGGATCTGGACCAAACTTGGTACGCATGGCTTTCATACTTAAAATGCTGGCAGGTTCTCAAGTGAAAAAATCTACCCCTTTCGGGGTCATATGACTGTGTGACTTTGGCACTCACTAAGAAGGGATTTTTCAAAATTCCACCACAAAGGGGTTAAAAGGGATAAGATAATTCCCCCCCTCACAGAGAAGAGTTAAGGCAGCCCACCCAGCCGTGCCGGCAATACCAAGTCGTGGTGGGGGGAGGAACTGACACAATGTATGGAGCACAGGAGTTATCAAGAACATCTCTATACTTCTCATAGTTAATGTGACCTGCATTACAACTAGTGGACCCATGCCAAACTAGCTGCCCCACAGCCCCACAGCTTAATGCCACTTCCTCCATTCTTTACTGTAGGTACTGTACACTTTGGCATCAAACGTTCTCCTGGCAAACTATCCGAGCTGAAAAGTGTAAACCGTGATTTGTCACTCCATAACACTCGCCGCCATTGTTCCACTGTCCAGTTTTTGCACTCTTTACACCATCGTAAGCGCTGGGCTGCATTCCTCTTTGTGATTAGAGGTTTATGAGCAGCTACTTGCCCATAATATCCAAGTGCATGGGCCTCTCTACGAAGTGTTCTTGTCGAAACCGGCACATTAGTGAAATCCATGGGGCAACACCATATCTTTCACAGCTTCCTGGTTAGCACTCTCCGGTCCCTGGGGTGCAGGTTTGGGGGTTTTCCAGGGCGATGTGCATTCCTGCAATGACTGTTCTTCTTCCACGCATTAATGACAAAAGACACAGAGAATTTAGGAACCTTCCTAAAATCCACAATGCTTCTCACACTCACACCTCTGATCGAGCAGCCAAACTCACTTAGCTCCTTCCGGCAAGGCATTTAGCTAGCAAATGATCTAACCCAGGGGTAGGCAAGTCATTTTTAATGGAGTCCGAATGTTATCCAATTATTTTAATCGAGGTCCAAAAAACCACAAAATCTTTCACTTTTTCATTTGTATACATTTGTAATACCTAATTGTAATCTTATGTATACGATGACTTCTTTACTCCCACGGTGTAAGAATTAATTGCGTCCCAAACCCCTACAGTGGAGCGCAGTATCTTTCTATCTATTCTTGTGCAGTACAGACATGAAATATGTTTCAAAATATGACTGCTCACCCTTATGTACAAAGCCCGCGTACCTGGGGACGGGCAGGCCGCAACCCGCAGACGCACTAAAAAGTGCCTCCCGGCTCCGCCGCCTGGTGGCTTGGTTTCCTCTTGAGAGGGTGAGTCCCCTGGGTGCGGGGGCTGGGTCCAGTCGGGGCTCCTCCACGCTGTGGTGCGGTGCATGGGATCCACTCAGCGCCTCAGCCTCCATCATTCCCGTGACGCCGCATCAGCCCGCTCACAAGAGACGTCACGTCAGCCCGCTCACGTGGGACGCCGCGTCAGCACGCTCTGCAGGGGAAGGAAGATGGACGCTTTTGCCTCTCTGCGTCATTACAGTGTGAGCTTCCTTCCCCTGCCAGTATCCTGCCAGTATTAAAGTATTTATAATTAGAGTAAACCGGTCCGCTGTTCTGTCCTTTGTGGTCCGGAGATGGACCGCGGTCCGCCAGTTGCCGGTTCCTGATCTAACCAGTACCCCTCTATTATATCTTCATGAACATGTGTCTGCTGCAGGAACACACCATTTCACTTGCACGGGGGTGTCCAGTCACTTTTGTCTACATAGTGTATGATAGATAGTTGCTGGCACTTACATAGGTGTAAAGGACTTGCATATGCGACTTACTGCAATTACAGGCGATTCATGGTTGTATGCTTCCACACCAGGGATGGGGAACCTTTGGCCCTCCAGCTGTTGTTGAACTACACATCCCAGCATGCCCTGCCACAGTTTTAGCATGGCCAAGGGCAAGCTGGTATGTATAGTTCAGCATCAGCCGGAGGGACAAAGGTTCCCCATCCCTGCTCTACACCTACAACTGAGTGGGTGATAATGGGGCATTTGCATGTGGAGTACGTGTCCTCCATGGGAGTGCTGATGGAATTGTAGGTTATTCAGGGATGAGAGTATGCATAGATCCATCTGATTTCAGTCCCATCTCCTGCACCATGTGTAGAACTGGAGTAAATGCATGCTGATGGTGACGCCTATTATCACCAGGTGATAGATGCAGGGGTGTAGCGAGGGTGGCTCTGGTGGAGCACGAGCTCCAGGTGCCGGAAAGATAGAGGGCGCGCCACAGAGCAGGAGGAGAAGGAGCAGAGGAGGCGCACAGTGACTCGGACTCTGAGACTAGAGCAGGCAGAGGCGTCAGCAGGAGACACTGACAGCCAGCATATGCTAGAGCCCTCTCTGCCCCTCAAGCTGCTGCGGAGCTGCTATTTCTGCCACTCAGACAATTCTGGGACATTATTTTCATTGAGAAATTGGGAGATTATCAGATCTGGGGAGGGGGTCAGTTTTGGGGCATTATTTTCACTAAGAGATTGGGGGGATTATCAGGTCTGTGTGAGGTCACATTTGGGGCATTATTTTCATTAAGGGATTGGGGAGTTGTGAGGTCAGGTCAGTCAAGGGGCATACATAGTGTTTTTAATTTATTTGAATTAAAAAAGTAAATACTTTAATACAGCTACTTCCATAGTGGCTCTACTTTTGTGTAACGTGTATGAGGGGCTTTACCATGGCATAACATGTATAAGGGGCTTTACCATGGTATAACATGTATAAGGGGCTCTACTGTGGTATAATATGTATAAGGAGCTCTACTGTGGCATAATGTGTTTAAGCGACTCTACTGTGTGGTGTAATGTGAATAATGGACACTACTGTGCAGTATAATGTGAATTGTACTATTATGTGGCCACGCCCAATATTTTAGTTGCTCGCCTTTGGCGCGCACTGACCATATTTTATAGATGGGGCACCCAAAGGAAACTTTCGCTATGAGCTCTACAAGGTCTAGAACTGACCGTCACCAATTTAAATATTGTTTCATTTCAAATGTAACATGTTATCACATGTTGGCCAGGCCCCCAATTCAGTATAGGGGAGAGGGGCGCCAAAAAATACCCTTGCTCCGGGAACCATGGCATCTAGCTACACCTCTGGATAGATGGGGAACGAGGCAGGTACATAGATGCAACTAACGCTAAATACAGGTGGCCATCTGCATTTACATAAGATAAACAGGAAGCGCATGTACGTATAAAAATAACAATACATTTTAATGATACACTGGTAAAAGATTCCAGAAATACAACATATATATGCATATATCAATTAGTATTACCACATATAGGGGATAATTCCAAGTTGATCGCAGCAGGATTTTTGATAGCAATTGGGCAAAACCATGTGCACTGCAGGGGAGGCAGATATAACATGTGCAGAAAGAGTTAGATTTGGGTGGGTTATTTTATTTCTGTGCAGGGTAAATACTGGCTGCTTTATTTTTACACTGCAAATTACATTGCAGATTGAGCACACCCCACCCAAATCTAACTCTCTCTGCACATGTTATATCTGCCTCCCCTGCAGTGCACATGGTTTTGCCCAATTGCTAACAAAAATCCTGCTGCAATCAACTTGGAATTACCCCCATGGAGAGGCGAGTGGTGTGAGCATAGGCAGTCTATATACAATCCGCTGTTTATAAGTGCTCCAAAAGGAATTGAATGCCTTGGTGCAGTATGCCAAAGTAATGTCCAATTTGGAGTGATAGATACTTGTTAAAAGATTGGTGCGGCCATGGATCTGTGGCAGCGGTGAGCGCACGCTATGTTCACACCTCCCCACCGCCGTAAGCTCAACACTGGAGATATGCAGTCCCGCCACGTCGGTTCACCTTATTGACAGCCCAGCGAAGTGGGAGAGGCGGTTCTTTTGATGCATGCAGGGAGGGAGAGCGTGGCACGTGGATCAGCAGCAATGTGTGGGGTCCGCAGTTAGAAGCTCAGCCTGATTGTATCCAGCTCCAGAGGGCACAGAGTGATGTTGAGATCCCTTAACGCATTTCTCTGTTGTAAGATAGTAACGGTTTAATCAGAAGGTGCATATATTTCCAAACTCGCAAACCAGCCCCAATTGCGACATCAGGCCCTTTATTTGCCACTCATAAGATTCTTACACTCAGTGCAAAATAACTGTCAGACTAATTTTGAATTCTCTTTCACAACATAGTCATCTGAAAAAGAACACTAGTTGCCCCACTGTACACTACTCATTGGCATATAAATAATGGGTGCAGTGGGGGCCCACACCGCACACTCTGCCCCCCATGCAGTATACTCTGGCACAATACCGGAGTACACTGCGCTGTAGAGAGGAGTGGGCCACACGGATTCTACACACTGGTTCCCTCCTCTGTTAGACCGCCCCTGACACTACTGTACTAATACTAGGCACCTAGACAGGAGAGAGTAGGTTTAGGCTGCGGGAATGTGGGGGGGTTAGGTTTAGGCACTAGCGGGGAGGGTTAGGCTTAGGCTGTGGGTGGGAGAGGGGCGGTTGTTAGAGTCAGGTTGCGGGAAGGAAGGGTTGGGGTTAGGGGGCCTTTGTGGGATGATAAGTATATTTACTAGAGATGTGCACAGGAAAATTTTTCGGGTTTTGTGTTTTGGTTTTGGATTCGGTTCCGCAGCCGTGTTTTGGATTCGGACGCATTTTGGCAAAACCTCCCTGAAATTTTTTTGTCGGATTCTGGTGTGTTTTGGATTCGGGTGTTTTTTTTCAAAACCCCCTCAAAAAACAGCTTAAATCATAGAATTTGGGGGTCATTTTGATCCTATAGTATTATTAACCTCAATAACCACAATTTCCACTCATTTCCAGTCTATTCTGAACACCTCACACCTCACAATACTATTTTTAGTCCTAAAATTTGCACCGAGGTTGCTGGATGACTAAGCTAAGCGACCCAAGTGGCCGACACAAACACCTTGTCCATCTAGGAGTGGCACTGCAATGTCAGACAGGATGGCACCTCAAAAAATGAACCCCAAACAGCACATGATGCAAAGAAAAGAGAAAAAGAGGTGCACTGTGGTCACTGGACGGCTAAGCTAAGCGACACAAACATCTCAATATCACTGGAATTATTCGTTCTAATCAATGGTATTATTGGTCCAAATCACTGGAAGAAAATGACAAAATCACTGGAATTATTCGTTCTAATCAATGGTATTATTGGTCCAAATCACTGGAAGAAAATGACAAAATCACTGGAATTATTTGTTCTAATCAATGGTATTATTGGTCCAAATCACTGGAAGAAAATGACAAAATCACTGGAATTATTCGTAAACATTTGTAGAAAGTCGCTGCTTTCTGATTACAGAAATGCTCAGATATTCCTGTGAATCCACAATCCCTTCCCAGAGGAAAAAGAAATTGAGAAACCGTTGTTTGAGAACATTTGTTCTCTTTCCCTTACAAAGGAACAAACCACTTCCAAGTAGACTGACATTTTTGGGATTATGGAGACATATAATGTTTTTGAATATAAATCCTAAAGCAGGTGGTGTATTAGAGCAAAAGAGTGCAAGAGACCAGCCATGCAGTTTCTGAAATATTATGACAAAATGTTACTGTATTTCATAAGCACTCATTCCTAACTCTGCTAAGTACTGTTTGGTATACTGTATCTGGCTTCCATGAGGTAGTTGTCCATTATTTCAGCTTCCATTGACCTTTTTGAAAGCGGTAGAAGTTATCGATTCTTTGTTTTTCCCCTTATTTTTAATTTTCTCCTGCATAGCCCAGTAAAATGTTGCAATGTTAAGTATTGACTTGTGCCTTCTGGGGTTCCACTTCTTCACCAAACCCAGCCAAATCTCATCCTAACCCTCTGTTCCACGTTCACTATGTACCCCATCTGTGTCACCCATGTCTGTCTACCCCTCCTCTTTAGATTGTAAACTCTCATGAGCAGGGCCCTCTTCCCTCATGTGCTTATCCTTTGTCTTACTTTAATAATCTTCAACTGTACCACATCCAGCAGTCTTCTGCCACCTGATACTTATTCCAGTGTCATCTGCTGATGTAACTATGTGTATTTACCCTGTACTAGTCCTATACTGTCATCAACTGTAAATTGCTGTTTTCCTGTTTGATTATTTATGTACTCAGTAATTGGGCGCTGCAGAACCCTTGTGGCACCATATAAATAAAGGATAATAATAATAATAATAATAATAATAATAATATAGGGTGTATAATCCCCAGGTGTATCTCACACATCACTCAGTACAGTATATAGGGTGTATAATCCCCAGGTGTATCTCACACATCGCTCAGTACAGATTATAGGATGTATAATCACCAGGTGTATAACACAAGTCGCACAGTACAGTACACATACTGGTCACAACAATGCAGCAGATATTGAGCATTGATCAGGATACTAGAAGTGACACAGAGCTGCAAGATAGAGCAATGGCCTACTGTACTGTACTATATATGTATACTGCTGGTCACCAAAATGCTGCACTGTCCTACTATATACTGCTCACAAAAATGCTGCACAGATATGGAATGGATACTTGCAGTGACACTGAGCTGCAAGATACAACAATGGCCTACTGTACACAACTATATACTGTTGGGTCACCAAAATGCTGCACTGTAATATTATATATACTGCTCACAAAAATGCTGCACAGATATGGAATGGATACTTGCAGTGACACCAGGGCCATCTTAACAGCAGTGTAGGCCCCTGTGCACAGCAATGCACTGGGCCCCCTACCCATCCTCCAGCGGTAGGTGTGGGGGGTGCTATCATCGGGCGGTAGGGGGTGTTCTATCTTCCGCTCAGCATGTAGGACCTGGAGCAGTAATTTCTGCTAATTACTCCTTTGCTGCACATATGGTGGAAGATGGGGCAGGAGAGAGAACACTTAACTGTAGAAGGGGGCATTGGGCTGAATGAATGGGCCCCTGTACATGGCTTCAGGGGTAGTGGGGGGTTGTAATACGCAGGGGAGGGGTGGATAGTGGAGTGGGCTTAATATTCATCATTTTCCGGTGGGAGGGCAGCTTGCTTGACTGCAGATATCTCCAGTTCCTGGAAAAAGATTTCTTAGCTTTGAATGTGATAAAAAACTAGAGAGTCCCACCTTTCAGGAGGTACAGGGGACTTGGGGATCAGAGTTCAGGATCCAGAGCAATCCACCGGTGAAAATATAAAACTGCATACCAGATGTGTGAAGCTGGAGCAGGGACCAGCTGTTTGAAGGCTTATACTGTATCTCCGGATCTGGGCCTAGTAGAGTCAAGCTGCCAGTGTCCACTGAACGGGAAGGGGTCCCATATTTTGGAGAGTCCCCTCAGAAAAGCTATAAGTCAGACAGAACTCAAGATATCTGGCTGGGAAGAGCAATTAACCGTCTTGGATGGGGACCACTGCTTCGAAGTCAGATATCTCTGGTTCCCCAGGGCCGATTTTCAAAAATCTGGTACCCCTGGAAAGAGGGGACCCTCAGCTACCAGCCTAGGGCCCTTAGACTCCTGGGGCCCTTGGGCAAGAGCCCATTGAGCCCATACTAAAAGACGGCCCTGAGTGACACAGAGCTGCAAGATACAGCAATTTCCTACTGTACACAACTATATACTGTTGGGTCACCAAAATGCTGCCTCGGAACCGTGTAAAATGTTTGAAGTTCGGGGGGGTTCGGATCTCGGAGAACCAAACCCGCTCATCTCTAATATTTACCTTCCCCCTGTCAGCATTCTCACTGACATTTTGAACCCAACCTGTTACAATGATTGGATTACATTCAGTGTTTCTGTGTGTGTGCAACCTGCTGTAGTCATAACCTTGCAGTTTATTAAGCAAAAACAAGATATAATACAGCAACACCATAAACATCCTAGTGACATTTGGTGGACCCCTTCATTCTAAGTAAAGCATTCGTTACCTCTAATACCAAGAAATAAAGACACGGAGACTTGAATTTGGCAGAAAAATTGCTAGCTATTTATTTGACCCTAACCATAGCAAACCTGTAAATGAAAACTTTGTTAAGATGCCGATTCAGCCGGTATATGGTGGCAGAAAAAAGAACGGCTCTATAAAACTGACGCTAACCTTAAAATGCTAAAATCAAAACCATCCTAATTTAACTACAAACTATCAAAACGGTAATAGGTGCTAGCTCAACCCCCACAGTGACTTCCCACCCTGATGGGTGCCCATTCCGCTGCCTCCCGGTCGGGTGGTCGAGCGGCCAATAAGTCGATGGAGGTGAGTGCACCTAAACCAAATCAAACTGTAAATCACTACAGCTTACCATACAACTACAAACTGCCGTTCTTTTCCGCCAATAAATAGCCAACGATAAAACCAGCCAACAATTCAATGCCAAGGCACTCCGTGCCAGAACCTCTACCAACAGGGCGGGAGGGCGGGAAGGCAAATTCACTAACAAGAGAGAGACAAAATGGCTATCCTTCCCTATATATACTAACCCTCCCCTTTTCCAAAGGGCTGTACTTTCCTTCCAGCTGCCTAGGTCCACCCCTCACAAGATGTTTAACTCATTCCTTTCCTATGCTGTCAATTCTCTCTCCTAAACATCCTAGTGACATTTGGTGGACCCCTTCATTCTAAGTAAAGCATTCGTTACCTCTAATACCAAGAAATAAAGACACAGAGACTTGAATTTGGCAGAAAAATTGCTAGCTATTTATTTGACCCTAACCATAGCAAACCTGTAAATGAAAACTTTGTTAAGATGCCGATTCAGCCGGCATATGGTGGCAGAAAAAAGAACGGCTCTATAATACTGACGCTAACCTTAAAATGCTAAAATCAAAACCATCCTAATTTAACTACAAACTATCAAAACGGTAATAGGTGCTAGCTCAACCCCCACAGTGACTTCCCACCCTGATGGGTGCCCATTCCGCTGCCTCCCGGTCGGGTGGTCGAGTGGCCAATAAGTCGATGGAGGTGAGTGCACCTAAACCAAATCAAACTGTAAATCACTACAGCTTACCATACAACTACAAACTGCCGTTCTTTTCCGCCAACAGCGAAAGACTCCTTCCCAGAGTCTTCGCACCGGCACCATAACCTCACCCTAACTCCTGCAACACTAGGAACAGATCCTCCAGGAAAAGCATCATCCCCTCATTGGATAGATGCACACCATCAGGCCGAAATAGGTGACTGTCTCGGAACCGAATCCTAGGGTGGCGAACTACTTTGCCTCCGTGGGACAGCACCCACTTCGCCACCGCCCCATTCACCTTCTTCCTGGCCTCATCAATTACGCGACCGTCCGCCACACCTCACCAACTCAACCTTGGCACCATCAAGGAGAACACCAATACTCAATTGGTCCATGCTGCGGCCACACTTGCCAGATCCTGTATCATGGCCCACCGCATCTCCAAAGAAGTCCTCTTCCCCAGGTCGTTGCCACCTAAATGGACAACCAACACCCTAGGGACTCCATGCTTGCTGGCCTGACTGACTAGTCTACTTCTCAACTCCGTCCACATCATCCCTCGCCAACCAAGCCAACGAACTCCTCGAGCCCTAGGAAACATCCGTGCCCCCTCTGAGGCCAAAAACTGGGCAGCCCAATACACATAAGAGTGGCCAACCACCCAAATAGGCAAGTCATCTTCCAACCAACCTGAAGAGGAGGAAAAGGGGGTAAAAGTGGTTACTAATCATCTATACCATTGTTTAATTTACTGCATTAACCTGAAGGATCTGCCAAAAAGAAAAATTTTGTTTCCGTATATTGCAGCAGTCTCGTCCTAGCCGATCTGCACGAGCTTCCAGCCAATTTGAAGCAGAACATGAACACACAAATGGGAAGGATGAAAACAAAATTAAGAAAATAAAAAGGGGGGGGGGTAAAAAAGGGGTAAAACATGTAAGAACTCAGCTGGAGGTGAAAGCGTAAAGACCTGCTGAGGGACTCTGATTAGAACAGATTAACTGAATTGTGGATTAGAATTCAATCCGTCAAGTCAGGCAAAAAATCGCAAAATAACTCCAGACCCCCGCTGCCGGCTCATGCCCGCAACGGCGAGTAGCTAATCCCTGAGTAGGATAAAAAACGGGTAGACAGACAAACGCATAACACCATAACGTACTGAACTGTAACAACATGATTAAACAACTGTAATTGAACAAAAAGTACGCGCGAGCCAACATCTCATGCAACGGGGCGAATATACCGTCTGTAACTTGACGACTTCCATCGCCCCACTGCCTGGATCTCAGCCATGGAAAAACCTGCTGCCGCAGCCGACGTCGCAGCTCCTATGCGGAAGGAATGTGTCCCGAACGCAGCGGGTGGAAGGCCCAAGCTCGCAAGACAGCGACCCAGCATCCAACGAAATTGATACTTCGTCATCGGCAGCCCGTCATAATGCAGCAGCCATGACCTCCGACTGTCGGGCCGTACTGCCTCATACTGCACTGCCAAACTTACTGGGCAAATGCTCTCATCAAGTGCCGGAACCAAGGTGACCCATCGACCTCTCCCCACCTGGTCCGTCTTAGAGCGACGCAATCTGCAAAGAAAGGACCTCTCACCCACCACCACGTCCCCGACAAGCATGTGCGAATCTGCTCGCTTAGAAGGCGCTACCAATTCCGAAACCCTAAAGGCCCCGTGGTAAGCCATTGAGAACGCCAAACTGAACAACAGTGACTCAAACATGGACGACGCGACACCTCCAACCGCCCTGATGACAGCCGGCAACAAGGCCGCATCAATGGGCCGCCTCCTGTCAGGTGGCGTCGGCGCGACTCGCGCCCATCCCTTCATCGCCTTCAGCAGAATCCCACTCTTAGTCACGTCGGGGACGCCCTTTATTCTGCTGAAAAACGAAATCCCAGCCAAGTACCGGGATACCACCGCTCTGGACCTACCCGAAACATACAGCTGCCAAATAAAAGAAAGCATCATCCGATGCCCGCTCTTACCTTGTGAATTTCGTCCTTGAACAAACTCCTCCCACTCGCTCCAAGCTTGCCTGTAAGCCTTAAGCGTGGTTGGCGCGACTGACCGCAACGCTAGACCCTCCAGTCCGGCCCGATCACCTGCCAAACATAACCGGGACAATGAAAACCATGCTCGTCGGCCTCGGGTGCCAACAAACAAAACCTTTCCCACTGCCCTCGTGACAACGCGTCAGCAATTCCGTTCTCCAGCCCCGGCACATGCTGCGCGCGGAACCACACGTTCCGACGTAGGCATGTCAACAGCAACTGCCCCAGCACCCGCAGAACCACCAGCGACTTCGCCCTCTGGTTATTTATCGCATGCACCACGCCCAGATTGTCACATCTAAACAAGATGCTGCGATGAGCCAGGCGATCGCCCCAGACCTCCAGCGCCACCATAATGGGGAAAAGCTCAAGAAGCAAAAGGTCCTTAGTTAAACCTTCGCGATGCCATTCCGCCGGCCACGAGGCCACGCACCAAGATCCCTCCAGATAGCAACCGAATCCAGAGGCCCCCGCTGCATCGGTGAACAGCTGCAACCTAGCACTGTCCACCATTGGCGCCTGCCATATACACACCCCGTTGAAGTCCTCCAGGAACGAGGCCCATACGGCCAAATCCCTCTTAATCTCTGAGGACAAACGCACGAAATGGTGTGGTCTGGCACACCCCGCAGTCGCCCTTTCTAGCTTCCGGCAGAAAACCCTGCCCATCGGGATTACCCGACAAGCAAAGTTCACATGCCCAGCAAGGATTGCGCCTGCCGCAGTTTTACCTTGCGCTACCCCTCGAACCGGCAAATGGCGTCGCGGAGCTTGACCACTTTGTCTCTAGGCAGACGGCACGATCCCGCCACCGTGTCAATCTCGATCCCCAAAAATGACAAACAGGAGACCGGCCCCTCTGTTTTATCTTCGGCCACGGGAACTCCGAAGTGACAAAACAGAGCTCGGATGCTGAAAAGCAAGTCCCCGCATCGCGGTGAGTTAGCTGGTCCCGTACACAGGAAGTAATCGAGGTAATGGGCGACCCCATGACCTCCCGACGAAGACTCCACGCACCAATGTAGAAATGTGCTAAATCGTTCGAAATATGAGCATGAAACGGAACATCCCATCGGCAAGCATTTGACGATGAAATATTCCGTTCCAATCCGGAAACCCATAAAGCGAAATGAGTCCGGATGTAGCGGCAGCAACCGAAAAGCGGACTCAACATCAATCTTAGCCATGAGGGCCCCAGCACCGTAGCTGCGGACCAGCTCCAACGCCTCGTCAAACGATTGATACCCCCCCGAGCAATGAGCCGGTGGTATCGCGTCGTTGACCGACTCCCCCGACGGGTAAGAAAGATGCTGGATAAGCCTAAAAGCGCCTGGAGTCTTCTTGGGAACCACCCCCACTGGGGAGATGACTAAGCCCTCCACCAGGGGTGATGGAAACGGCCCCTCCATCCTGCCCAGCCTGACCTCTTTGTCTACCTTCTCCCGCAGTACCAAAGGCAAGGCACGAGCAGACTGGAGGCTCCTTTGGGCCCTCGCCGTAACCTCGCTCGCAACAGGCAAGCGAAAACCAAAACGAAAACCTGAAAACAAAAATAACGCGTCGGCCCTATTTGAATACCAATCCAACCACCTGCCCATTGTATCCAAATTAATTGGCGTTGGCGCTCTGCGGAGCGCTCCCGCTCGCGGTCGATCTTGGGTAAGTTTGCTTACCCCGGGTACCTTGACGACTACCTCTGAAGCAGGAGGAGGCCGGGTGGGAACCGCCACATTGCAGGCATGAGTGTCGAAACCGACACTGCTTGCCAAAGGAACATGCCGCGTTGTTAAACGCGAAGCATTTTCCCTTTGTGGCGGCCTGTCCCCCTGCACGGGCGGCCGACCTACCTGGCTTTGCCGATCCGCCGTCCGCGCCGGGCCCCTGGGCGGACGACCCTGCGTGGTGCCCGTCCGCACCCGCGTTCCGGGGCTCCTTACCCTGTTGCGAGGCCCGAGTGACCTTGAGCCAGACTTCCACGTCCTTAAACCCAAAGTCCATCACCTGTAATCCGTCCTGCTTCTCCCGGAACTCCTCATCATATCTACGCCATTCAGTGCCCGACGACGTGCGTTGCATATCATGTACGAGATGCAGATACCGAATGATATTCATGTGCTCGTCCGGCCTATCTTCTAGGTAACAAGCCGCGAAGACCCAAAAACCAGCCTGCCAGTTATCGAAGGTACGGAAGGCCTCGGCTCCGATGCCCTTCTTTGCTGCCGCCGCTTTAAAGTCCTTCTTCACGTCTTTTGTCAAGACGAACACATCGACATAGTCCCCCTGCGAATCTTTCTGCGGCAGCTGTCCCTTAGCCCCCGCATAATGGCAGTGTACTCGCAGCGAACTACATCGGGCAGGTCGCGTCGCTTCTTGGCCCTGCGAGCGTCCTCGCTAAGCCGCCGTCGCCTCTTCCGCCTCGCCTGTTGCCCCTCCGCCCTCTTGGCGAATTTCGTCGCTCGTTTCTTCGCCCTAGTCGTGCTACTGACTTCGGACGCTTGCGACGGCAGGGAGGAAGAAGAGGAGGAAGAGGAAGAGGAGCTGCGGGAACTCGATCGCGTGCCAGAGCCCGACCCCAACTGCTCCGTCTCACCTGATACCGACGACTGCTCAGATCCAGAATCCTCCGGCATGACAGAACCGACATCCTCATCTTCCGACTCCGTCATCTCCGCATCTCCGCGCTCACCTGAATGAGAAAAAGGGGAAGAGGGCCCAAACAGCAGTCGCGGCGCGCGCCTCGCACCCCGGGGGGCAGGCGTTTCCTCTAAAAGCTCCCACTCGCTCCCCCCCGGGCTGCTGATGGAGTTGCGTCGCGGCCACTCCTAGCTCGCGGCAGGCGCGAGCAACCCGCTGGGCTGCGGACATTGTGCGTGAACTGGAACCGCCGGCGGCGCACCGGAACCGCTTGCCAATTCTGGGGCCGCGGCCAGCGGCCCCAGCGCCGCCACAACCGTTGCCAGGGCCGACGCCAGCGTACCGGGAGGGTCAGTACCACCCCAGGACGTAGCGCTGACCCCCGCGGGCTCCCGGGCCGTCGGCGGCGTGCGCCGATCCACCCGGCGCCCAAGAGTTGTCCCACGGTGCCCCGCTGCCTGGCGCCCAGATGGGCCAGGTGGGGAACCGCCTGCGCCCCTAAGGTGCCGCGGCCCGGTCCCCGCCCGGAACCTCCGGCACCTGCAGCCTGGCCTGTGCCATGCCCTTGGTATTCCCTGGGGGCACCCACCCCCCGCCGGCTGGAGCTACCTCCGCCTGCCGGGTGGGCCCCGCGTCGGGAGATATCACTTGCCTCCCTGCTTATACCTGGTTGATCGCTGCCCCTCCTCCTCCCCCCCGACCCTCGCCGGGTTCCGGCTGAAGGGGAGAGGGATGGGGAGACGAGGAGGCCTGCGGCGCCGCTGCGCGCACTCGTGCGCGAGCGACGCCGCCTGAGGCAAACGTGGGCGCGCGCGCACGCCGTGCGCGCGTCCCACTGCCTCCCGCCCGCGATCCTCCGGCAGGGACCTCCGTACCTTCCGCCGGGCGAGGCCCCGCGACAGGCCTCGCTCGGCTAAACGATGTCTCCCGCCCTGTTCCCCCCCCCCCCGCCTGGTACCACCACTCTGCCTCGGCAAGGGGGGCGTAGGCGGAGCCGATTGCGGCTCCATGGAAAGGCGCCCGGCGCGGCGCGCCTGTGCGCGCCCGCGGGCACTGGCCACCAATGTCTCCTCTGCAGTGTTCGGAGGTGAGGGCTGCTGCCCTATCACCTCCGGGCGACCCGGCGGAGCCCCCGGCTCCCCCCGCCGCCCGCGCCCAGACGGAAACGCCGCCCTGGCCTCAAGCGGCGAGGCCGACCCGTCCCGCCGTCCCGCTTGCCTTCCCGCACCTGTGGAGGTCCCAGGGGACGGGGCCCCGTCCCCCAGGCCAGCCACTCCGTCTTCGGGCCCAGCCCCCCCGCCGGACATGCGGTATCGGGCTGGGGTCCCAGCTGACCGACGAGGACGGGAAGACATGCTAAAGGAGTATTGGAAGTAAGTGTAATAAAAACTTTGGGGAATATTCTGCACTGCAGCACTCACCCAGCACAAGGCAAATTCACTAACAAGAGAGAGACAAAATTGCTATCCTTCCCTATATATACTAACCCTCCCCTTTTCCAAAGGGCTGTACTTTCCTTCCAGCTAGGTCCACCCCTCACAAGATGTTTAACTCATTCCTTTCCTATGCTGTCAATTCTCTCTCCTAATTCACATAGTGAAAGCGTTTTCTTGTGGAAAACATACCACATTTACCAATATAGGGGGTAATTCTGAGTTGATCGCAGCAGCAAGTTTGTTACCAATTGGGCAAAACCATGTGCACTGCAGGGGAGGCAGATATAACATGTGCAGAGAGAGCTAGATTTGGGTGGGTTATTTTGTTTCTGTGCAGGGTAAAAACGTGCTGCTTTATTTTTACACTGCAATTTAGATTGCAGATTGAACTCAGGAAAAGCCACGATTTGTGTGTCCGCGGGAAGGGGCGGGGCTAAAATTAGGTGATTTGCGTCATTTTAACCCCTTCCCCACCCTACGGACCCGCAAATACGGGAGATTATCTCTCCATCCTGCCCGCATCACTAGGGTGCGAGCAGGATACGGGAGACCTGCCTACTCTTCCGGGGTAGCGGGAGGCTACCCCAAAAAAACGGGAGTACCCCGCAGCTTCCTGGAGAGTAGGCAAGTATGGATTTACTGCATGTGGAGAGTCTATCATTTCAGACAGTGCTAGGCCACATAGGAGCATATGTACTTAGCCTTGAACAGAGATAAAGTGGAGAGAGATAAAGTAACAGCCAATCAGCTCCTAACTGTCATATAACAGGCTGTGTTTGAAAAATGAAATGGTTGTTGGGTACATATGCCCCTAAGACAGGGTACACATTAGAATGTTGTCGGGATGATTTGCCATATTGGAAAGACAACTCGTCTGCATCACCTACTGTGTACCCATGATTGCGCACTCCCACGGGTTGCAGACGGCATCTTTCAGTCAGCCCTGCAGCACGGCCAACCAGAACATATCACCTGCGAACATGTGCAGTGTACTGAAGGATGGAATAAGATGTTGCTTCGTCCTTCATTACATTGTGTAGTACAGTACGGGCAATCTGGCATGGTCCAGGACAAAGGGAATATTGGCCCCAACCATCACCCCGATTGCACGTCAATCTAATGTGTACCCACATATCACCCTCAAACAGTGGCGGAACAAGCAAGCGGTGGGCCCAGGTGCGACAAAATGCTTTGGGGCCCCCCCCCCCATCCAAGTCCACCCCGGGGGCAGTGCGCGCCGTAGGCGCGCGCAAAAATACATAGTGGCGTGGCTTCGTGGGGAAGGGGTGTGGCCACAAAATAATACCAACACAGTAGTCTCCATTATTCAAATTACGCCGCACAGTAGCACCACTACACCAGGTAGAGACCCTTTTACACCTTACAGCGAACAGATTCCTCTTTTTACACATTACAGCAGACAGCGTGCCCTTTTTACACATAACGGCAGACAGCGTGCCCTTTTTACACATAACGGCAGACAGCGTGCCCTTTTTACACATAACGGCAGACCGCGTGCCCTTGTTACACATTACGGCAGACAGCGTGCCCTATTTACACATTACGGTAGACAGCGTGCCCTTGTTACACATTACGGCAGACAGCGTGCCCTTGTTACACATTACGGCAGACAGCGTCCCCATTTTTACACATTACGGCAGGCAGATTCCTCCTTTTTACACATAGCAGCAGGCAGATTCCCCATTTTTACACATAGCGTCAGGCAGCCCCCCTTTTTTACACATTACGGCAGGCAGATTCCCCATTTTTACACATAGCGTCGGGCAGATTACCCCTTTTTACACATAACGGCAGACCGCGTGCCCTTGTTACACATTACGGCAGACAGCGTGCCCTTTTTACACATTACGGCAGACAGCGTGCCCTTGTTACACATTACGGCAGACAGCGTCCCCATTTTTACACATTACGGCAGGCAGATTCCCCTTTTTACACATAGTGGCAGGCAGTCCCCCCTTTTTACACATTGCGGCAGGTAGTCCCCCCTTTTTACACATTGCGGCAGGCAGTCCCCCCTTTTTACACAGTGCGGCAGGCAGTCCCCCCTTTTTACACAGTGCGGCAGGCAGTCCCCCCTTTTTACACATTGCGGCAGGCAGTCCCCCCTTTTTACACATTGCGGCAGGTAGTCCCCCCTTTTTACACATTGCGGCAGGCAGTCCCCCCTTTTTACACATTGCGGCAGGTAGTCCCCCCTTTTTACACATTGCGGCAGGCAGTCCCCCCTTTTTACACAGTGCAGCAGGCAGTCCCCCCTTTTTACACATTGCGGCAGGTAGTCCCCCCTTTTTACACATTGCGGCAGGCAGGCACAAGAAAGAAAGAAGGAAAGAAAAAGAAAGAAAGAAAGAAAGAAAGAAAGAAAGAAAGAAAGAAAGAAAGAAAGAAAGAAAGAAAGAAAGAAAGAAAGAAAGAAAGAAGAATTATACTTACCCTCAGGCTCCTCGGTGCAGCTGCGTCAGACGACGATTCCCGGGCATTAGAGAATGAGGAGGAGGGAGCCGGAGGACGGAGCCGCAGCAGCGCTTTGTTACTGGTGGAGGCGCTGCTGCCCCTCTGCTTCCCTATAGGCTGTTCTCGGAAGACAGCCTATAGGGAAGCAGAGGAGCAGCAGCAGCAGCGCCTCCACCAGTAACAAAGCGCTGCTGCGGCTCCGTCCTCCGGCTCCCTCCTCCTTCCCCCGTCTGTACCGCTGCTCAGCTCCTATCTCCGGGCGGCTGTGCGCTGCGGGCAGCGGTTGCCTGCAGCGCACAGCGGCATGTAATGAGTCAGTTTGACTCATTACATGCTTGGGCCCCTGGACAGAGGCGGGCCCCAGTGCAGTGCACTGCCTGCACTGCCGGTAGTTCCGCCTCTGCCCTCAAATACACAGTAAGTACTGCACGTGGGATGCAGTGAAGATACCAGCTGTGTGTGTGTGTGTGTGTGTGTAGGATTTAGGTGCCACCTGGGGAGGTTAGGGTTAGGCTGTGGAGGGGTGTGTGTTAGGGCTAGGCTGCGGGGAGGGGGGTTAGGCACCACCAGTCGGAGGTTAGGTTTAGGCACTAAGGGGGACGGTTAGAGTTAGGCTGCGGTGAAGGGGGGGGGGGGGGGTTAGGTGAGAGGGGATAACATACTTTCCTTACCCCTGTCGGGATTTCACACATCAAGATGGCAGCGTCAGTATTGTGACTGCCAGCATTCCCATCCGCTGGTCAAACATACTGAACCCCTAGATGCAGTAACAAGAAGAAAGAACCTGGACAGAGTCCTGACTGGTAGGGACTGTATACCAAAAGCATAACTACCCTAGCAGAATCAGGACAGTTGGCAGACTGATTTCTATTACCTGTTCTTGAAGTTTTCACCTCCTGATGCTGCTCTTGTCTGAAAAGTAGCTAATGCTTGTCTGAATCTTGCAATGTTCAGGCCCTGTTTGGAAAAAGGATATGGGAATGAAATGTGGAGAGACTAGCAGCAGATCTTCTAGGCCTCTTTCCCACTAAGCAGCCCAACATTAACTCAATAGCAGCCATATTTAATATGGTCTCCCTCCCTGCTACCAACACCGACATAACATCAGTAGTAATCACATTTAATAAATGTTCCTATTTCCAAACATGGAGCCAACTTTTGCCCTATACTGACTGTACCATACTTACCTACTCTCCCGGAAGCTGCGGGAGGCTCCCATTTTTTGGGGTAGCCCCCTGCACTCCCGGAAGAGTGGGCAGGTCTCCCGCATCCTGCTCGCACCCTAGTGATGCGAGCAGGATGGAGAGATAACCTACCGCATTCGCGGGTCCGTCGGGTGGAGAAGGGATTAAAATGATGCAAATTGCGTCATTTTAGCCCCGCCCCCTTCCCGCGGACCCACGAATCGCGGCATTACCCGATGCGGGGGGGGGGGGGCTTAGTGATGTCACATTCCGCCCCCGCCCCCCGAAGACACCTGCAGCGTCTCCTCTCCGGGCTTCTCCCGGAGAGGAGACTTACAATGTAGGTAAGTATGTACTGTACAAATTCATTGGCCTTTATCTATCCCAAATTCATTAGCTTTTATCTATCCCCTGAGATTCAATATATAGCTCTCCTTCATTCTAACTTTGTGCTCAGAGGGAGGGCGGCAGAGAGGTAATGCAGCAAGGAGAGGTGATGGCCCGGCTACTGAGGGGAGGAAGAGGCCGGAGCATTACCTCTCTAATGTTCCCCCATGGGGGAGGGTGGCAGAGAGGTACTGCAGTAAGGAAAGGTGATGGCCCAGCTATTAAGGGGAGGAGGAGGCCGGAGCATTACCTCTCCACGGCCCCCTACCACGTGGGATTGTGGCGGTGAGGTAATGCAGCAAGGAGAGGTGATGGCCTGGCTACTGAGGGGAGAAAGAGTCCAGAGCATTACCTCTCCACTGCCCTCCCACGGGGGAGGGTGGCAGAGAGGTGATACAGCAAGGAGAGTTGATGGATAAACTACTGAGGGGAGGAGGAGGCCAGTGCATTACCTCTCTAATGTCCCCCCGTGGGGAGGGCATCAGAGAAGTAATGCAGCAAGGAAAGGTGATGGCACAGCTATTGAGAGGAGGAGGAGGCCAGAGAATTACCTCTCCACTGCCCTCCAGCGGTGGAGGACGGTGGAGAGGTAATGCAGCAAGGAGAGGTGATGGTCCGACAATTGAGGTGAAGACAAGGCTAGAGCATTACCTCTTCACCACCCTCCCACTGGTGAGGGCGGCAGAGAGGTAATGTAGCAAGGAGAGGTAATGGACCAGCTACTGAGGTGAGGAAGAGGCCAGAGCATTACCTCTCTACCATCAACCCACAGTGTAGGGTGGCAGGGAGCTAATGCAGCAAGGAGAGATGATGGGCTGGCTACTGAGGGGAGGAGGAGGCTGGAGCGTTACCTCTCCACCGCCGTTCCACGGGGGAAGGTGGCAGAGAGGTAATGCAGCAAGGAAAGGTGATAGCCAAGCTATAGAGGGGAGGAGGAGGCCAGAGCATTACCTCCCCACCGCTCTACCCCGTGGGATGGTAGCAGCGAGGTCATGCAGCAAGGAGAGGTGATGGACTGGCTACTGAGGGGAGGAGGCTGGAGCATTATCTCTTCACTGCCCCCTACCACGTGGGATTGTGGTGGTGAGGTAATGCTTCAAGGAGAGGTGATGGCCCGGCTACTGAGGGGAGAAGGAGTCCATAGCATTACCTCTCCACTGCCCTCCCATGGGGGAGGGTGGCAGAGAGGTAATGCTGCAAGGAGAAGTGATGGCCCGGCTACTGAGGGGAGAAGGCTGGAACATTACCTCTCCACCACCCTCCCATGGTGGAGGGCAGCGAAGAGGTAATGCAGTAAGTAGAGGTGATGGCCCGGCTACTGAGTTGAGGAGGAGGCCGAAGCATTACCTCTCCACCGCCCTCCCACGGGGAAGGGTGGCAGAGAGGTAATGCAGCAAGGATAGTTGATAGATAAACTACTGAGGGGAGGAGGAGGCCAGTGCATTACCTCTCTAATGTCCCACCGTGGGGAGGGCAGCAGAGAAGTAATGCAGCAAGGAAAGTTGATGGCACAGCTATTGAAGGGAGGAGGAGGCCAGAGTATTACCTCTCCACTGCCCTCCAATGGTGGGGGACAGCGGAGAGGTAATGCAGCAAGGAGAGGTGATGGTCCGACAATTGAGGTGAAGACAAGGCAAGAGCATTACCTCTTCACCACCCTCCCACTGGTGAGGGCGGCAGAGAGGTAATGCAGCAAGGAGAGGTAATGGACCAGCTACTGAGGTGAGGAAGAGGCCGGAGCATTATCTCTCTACCATCCACCCACAGTGTAGGGTGGCAGGGAGGTAATGCAGCAAGGAGAGATGATGGGCTGGCTACTGAGGGGATGAGGAGGCTGGAGCATTACCTCTCCACCGCCATTCCACGGGGGAAGGTGGCAGAGAGGTAATGCAGCAAGGAAAGGTGATAGCCAAACTATAGAGGGGAAGAGGAGGCCAGAGCATTACCTCTCCACCACCCTCCCATGGGGAGGGCATCGGAGAGGTAATGCAGCAAGGAGAGATTATGGATCAACTACTGAATTGAGGAGGCCAGAGCATTACCTCTCCACTGCTCTACCCCGTGGGATGGTAGCAGAGAGGTAATGCAGCAAGGAGAGGTGTTGGCCCGGCTACTGAGGGGAGGAGGCCGGAGCATTACCTCTCCATCGCCCCCTACCACGTGGGATTGTGGCGGTGAGGTAATGCAGTAAGGAGAGGTGATGGCCCGGCTACTGAGGGGAGAAGGAGTCCAGAGCATTACCTCTCCACTCCCCACCCATGGGGGAGGGTGGCAGAGAGGTAATGCTGCAAGGAGAGGTGATGGCCCGGCTACTGAGGGGAGGAGGCTGGAACATTACCTCTCCACCACCCTCCAATGGGGGAGTGCAGCGGAGAGGTAATGCAGTAAGTAGAGGTGATGGCCCAGCTACTGAGTTGAGGAGGAGGCCAGAGCATTACCTCTGCACCGCCCTCCCATGGGGAGGGCATCGGAGAGGTAATGTAGCAAGGAGAGGTGATGGATCAACTACTGAATTGAGGCCAGTGCATTACCTCTCCACCGCTCTACCCCGTGGGATGGTAGCAGAGAGGTAATGCAGCAAGGAGAGGTGATGGCCCAGCTACTGAGGGGAGGAGGAGGCCAGAGCATTACCTTTCCACCGCCTTTCCATGGGGGAAGGTGGCGGAGAGGTAATGCAGCAAGGAGAGGTGATGGCCAAGCAACTGAGGGGAGGAGGAGGATGGAAAATTAATTCTCCACTGCCTTCCCATGTTTGAGGGTGGTGGAGAAGCAATGCAGCAAGGAGAGGTGATGGCCCAGTTACTGAGGGGAGGAGGAGGCCAGCGCATAACCCCTCCACCGCCCTCCCATGGGGGAGGGTAGCAGAGAGGTAATGCAGCAAGGAGAGGTGATGGGCTGGCTACTGAGGGGAGGAGGAGGCTGGAGCATTACCTCTCCACCGCCGTTCCATGGGGGAAGATGGCAGAGAGGTAATGCAGCAAGGAAAGGTGATAGCCAAGCTATAGAGGGGAGGAGGAGGCCAGAGCATTACCTCTCCACCGCCCTCCCATGGGGAGGGCATCGGAGAGGTAATGCAGCAAGGAGAGGTGATGCATCAACTACTAAATTGAGGAGGCCAGAGCATTACCTCTCCCCCGCTCTTCCCCGTGGGATGGTAGCGGAGAGGTAATGCAGCAAGGAAAGGTGATGGCCCGGCAAATGAGGGGAGGAGGAGGCCAGAGCATTACCTTTCCACCGCCTTTCCATGGGGGAGGGTGGCAGAGAGGTAATGCTGCAAGGAGAGGTGATGGCCCGGCTACTGAGGGGAGGAGGCTGGAACATTACCTCTCCACCACCCTCCAATGGGGGAGTGCAGCGGAGAGGTAATGCAGTAAGTAGAGGTGATGGCCCAGCTACTGAGTTGAGGAGGAGGCCAGAGCATTACCTCTCCACCGCCCTCCCATGGGGAGGGCATCGGAGAGGTAATGTAGCAAGGAGAGGTGATGGATCAACTACTGAATTGAGGCCAGTGCATTACCTCTCCACCGCTCTACCCCGTGGGATGGTAGCAGAGAGGTAATGCAGCAAGGAGAGGTGATGGCCTAGCTACTGAGGGGAGGAGGAGGCCAGAGCATTACCTTTCCACCGCCTTTCCATGGGGGAAGGTGGCGGAGAGGTAATGCAGCAAGGAGAGGGGATGGCCACGCTACTGAGGGGAGGAGGAGGATGGAAAATTATTTATCCACTGCCTTCCCATGTGGGGGGTGTCGGAGAAGCAATGCAGCAAGGAGAGGTGATGGCCCAGCTACTGAGGGGAGGAAGAGGCCAGCGCATTACCTCTCCACCGCCCTCCCATGGGGGAGGGCAGTGGAGAGGTAATGCAGCAAGGAGAGGTGATGGCCTGGCTACTGAGGGGAGAAGGAGTCCAGAGCATTACCTCTCCACTGCCCTCCCACGGGGGAGGGTGGCAGAGAGGTAATGCTGTAAGGAGAGGTAATGGCCCGGCTACTGAGGGGAGGAGTCCGGAGCATTACCTCTCCACCACCTTCCCATGGGGGAGGGCGGTGGAGAGGTAATGCAGTAAGTAGAGGTGATGGCCCGGCTAGGAGAGTTGATGGATAAACTACTGAGGGGAGGAGGAGGCCAGTGCATTACCTCTCTAATGTCCCCCCATGGGGAGGGCAGCAGAGAAGTAATTCAGCAAGGAAAGGTGATGGCACAGCTATTGAGGGGAGGAGGAGGCCAGAGTATTACCTCTCCACTGCTCTCCAATGGTGGATTACGGCGGAGAGGTAATGCAGCAAGGAGAGGTGATGGTCCGGCAATTGAGGTGAAGACAAGGCAAGAGCATTACCTCTTCACCACCCTCCCACTGGTGAGGGCGGCAGAGAGGTAATGTAGCAAGGAGAGGTAATGGACCAGCTACTGAGGTGAGGAAGAGGCCGGAGCATTACCTCTCTACCATCCACCCACAGTGTAGGGTGGCAGGGAGGTAATGCAGCAAGGAGAGATGATGGGCTGGCTACTGAGGTGAGGAGGAATCTGGAGCGTTACCGCTCCACCGCCGTTCCACAGGGGAAGGTGGCATAGAGGTAATGCAGCAAGGAAAGGTGATAGCCAAGCTATAGAGGGGAGGAGGAGGCCAGAGCATTATCTCTCGACCGCCCTCCCATGGGGAGGGCATAGGAGAGGTAATGAATCAACTACTGAATTGAAGAGACCAGAGCATTACCTCTCCACCGCTCTACCCCGTGGGATGGTAGCGGAGAGGTAATGCAGCAAGGAGAGGTGATGGCCCGGCTACTGAGGGGAGGAGTAGGCCAGAGCACTTCCTTTCCACCACCTTTCCATGGGGGAAGGTGGCGGTGAGGTAATGCAGCAAGGAGAGATGATGGCCAAGCTCCTGAGGGGAGGAGGAGGATGGAGAATTATTTATCCACCTCCTTCCCATGTGGGAGGGTGGCGGAGAAGCAATGCAGCAAGGAGAGGTGATGGCCCAGCTACTGAGGGGAGGAGGAGTTAATGCAGCAAGGAGAGGTGATGGCCTGGCTACTGAGGGGAGGAGGAGGCTGGAGCATTACCTCTCCACCTACCTTCCACAGGGGAGGACGGCAGAGAGGTAATGCAGCAAGGAGAGGTGATGGACTAACTCAGTGGTTCTCAAACTCGGTCCTCAGTACCCCACACAGTGCATGTTTTGCAGGTAACCCAGCAAGTGCACAGGTGTATTAATTACTCACTGACATATTTTAAAAGGTCCACAGGTGGAGCTAATTATTTCACCTGTGATTTTGTGAGGAGACCTGCAAAACATGACTGTGTGGGGTCCTGAGGACCGAGTTTGAGAACCTGTGGACTAACTGATGAGCAGAGGAGGAGGCCAGAGCATTACCTCTCCACCGTCCTCCCATGTGGAAGGGTGGTGGAGAAGTAATGCAGCAAGTAGAGGTGATGGCCCAGCTACTGAGTGGAGGAGGATGCTGGAGCATTAACTCTCCACAGCACTTCTATGGGGGAGGGTGGCGGAGAGGTAATGCAGCAAGGAAAGGGGATGGCCATACAATAGAGAGGAGGAGGAGGCCAGATCATTACTTCTCCACCACCCTCCCATGGGGAGGGCGGCAGAGAGGTAATGCTGTAAGGAGAGGTGATGGCCCAGCTACTGAGGGGAGGCGGAGGCTGGAGCATTACCTCTCCACTACTTTTCCATGGGGGAGGTTAGCTGAGACGTAATGCAGCAAGGAGAGGTGATGGCCCAGCTACTGAGGGGAAAAGGAGGCCAGAGAATTACCGCTCCACCACCCTCCCATGGGAAAGTGAGGCAGAGAGGTAATGCAGAAAGGTGAGGTAATGGCCCGGCTACTGAGAAGAGGAGGAGGCTGGAGCATTACATCTCCAACGCCCTCCAACGGGGAAGGGCAGCGGAGAGGTAATGTAATAAAGAGAGGTGATAACTTGGCTACTGAGGGGAGGAGGCCGGAGCATTACCTCTCCACCGCCCTCCCACAGGGAAGGGCGGCAGAGAGGTAATGCAGCAAGGAGAGTTGATGGATAAGCTACTCAGGGGAGGAGGAGGCCAGTGCATTACATCTCTAATGTTCCCCCATCAAGAGGGCGGCACAGAGGTAATGCAGCAAGGAAAGGTGATGGCCCAGCTATTGAGGAGAGGAGAAGGCCGGACCATTACCTCTCCAATGCCCTCCCATGTGGATGGGTGGTGGAGAAGTAATGCAGCAAGGGGAGGTGATGGCCCAGCTACTGAGTGGAGAAGGAGGCCGGAGCATTAACTCTCCACTGCCCTAATATGGTGGAGGGCGGCAGAGAGGTAATGCAGCAACGAAAGGTGATGGCCAAGCTATTGAGGGGGGGGGAGGAGGCCAAAACATTACCTCTTCACTGCCCTCCCACAGGGAGGTGGCAGAGAGATAATGCAGCAAGGAGAGGGGATGGCCCGGCAATTGAGGGAAGGAGAAGGCCGGAGAATTACCTCTTCACCACACTCCCATGGGGGAGGGTGGCAGAGAGGTAATGCAGCAAGGAGAGGTAATGGCCCAGCTACTGAGGGGAGGAGGCCGGAGCATTACGTCTCCAACACCCTCCAATGGGGAGGACAGCAGAGAGTTAATGTAGTAAGGAGAGGGGATAACCCGGCTTCTGAGGGGAGGAGGCCGGAGCATTACCTCTCCACCCCCCTCCCACAGGGAAGGACGGCGGAGAGGTAATTCAGCAACAGAGTTGATGGAACAGCTACTGAGGGGAGGAGGAGTAGGCCAGAGCATTACCTCTCTAACGTCCCCCCATGGGGAGTGCGGCAGAGAGGTAATGCAGCAAGGAAAGGTGATTGCCCAGCTATTGAGGGGAGGAGGACAATGCCAGAGCATTACCTCTCCACTGCTCTCCCATGGGGGAGATCGGCAGAGAGGTAATGCAGCAAGGAGTGGCGATGGATTGGCTACTGAGGGGAGGAGAAGGCCGGAGCATTACCACTCTACCATCCCCCCACAGGGTAGGGTGGCAGAGAGGTAATGCAGCAAGGAGAGGTGATGGGCTGGCTACTGAGGGGAGGAGGAGGCTGGAGCGGTACCTCTCCACTCCCTTCCACAGGGGAAGGTGGCGGAGAGGTAATGCAGCAAGGAAAGATGATGGACAAGCTATAGAGGGGAGGAGGGGGCCAGAGCATTACCTCTCCACCGCCCTCCAATGGGGAGGGCGTCGGAGAGGTAATGCATCAAGGAGTGGTGATGGACCAGCTACTGAGGGGAGAAGGAGGCCAGAGCATTACCTCTCTACCGCTCTACCCTGTGGGATGATAGCATAGAGGTAATGCAGCAAGGAGGTGATGGCACGGATACTGAGGGGAGGAGGTGGCTAGAGCATAAACTCTCCACCACCCTCCCACGGGGGAGAGCGGCAGAGAGGTAATGCAGCAAGGAAAGGTAATGGACCGGATACTGAGGGGAGGAGGAGGCCGGAGCATTACCTCTCCACCGCCTTTCCATGTGGGAGGGTAGCAGAGATGTAATGCAGCAAGGAGAGGTTATGGCCCAGCTACTGAGGGGAGGAGGCCATTGCATTACCTCTCCACCACCCTCCCATGTGGGAGGGCAGCAGAGAGGTAATGCAGCAAGGAGAGGTGATGGCCCTGTCTAGTGAAGAGAGGAAGGGGGCAGAGCATTACCTTTCCACCGCCCTTCCACAGGCTAGGATGGCGGAGAGGTAATGCAGCAAGGAGAGGTGATGACCCAGCTACTGAAGGGAGGAGGAGGCTGAAACATTAAATCTCCACTGCCCTCCTATGGGGGAGGGTGGCGGAGAAGTAATGCAGCAAGGAAAGGTGATGGCCATGCTATAGAGGGGAGGAGGAGGCCAGAGCATTACCTCTCCACCACTCTACCCCGTGGGATGGTGGCGGAGAGGTAATGAAGCAAAGAGAAGTGATGGCCCGGATACTGAGGGGTTGAGGAAGCCGGAGCATTACCTCTCCAATGCCCTTCCATGGGGTGAGTGTGGCAGAGAGTTAATGCAGCAAAGAGGTGATGGAACAGCTACTGAGGGGAGAAGGAGGCCAGAGCATTACCTCTCCACCACCCTCCCACTTGGGAGGGAGGTGGAGAAGTAATGCAGCATGGAGAGGTGATGGCCCAGCTACTGAGGGGAGGAGGAGGCCGGAGCATTACCTCTCCACCGCCCTCCTACGGGAGAGGGTGGCGGAGAGGTAATGCAGAAACTAGAGGTGATGGCTCGTCTACTGAGGGGAGGAGGAGGCCAGAGCATTACCTCTGCAACGCCCTATAACAGAAGAGGGCAGCAGAGAGGTAATGTAGTAAGAAGAGGGGATAACCCGGCTACTACGGGGAGGATAACAGAGCATTACCTCTCCACCGCCCTCCCATGGGGAGGGCAGCAGAGAGATTATGCAGCAATGAGAGTTGATTGACCAGCTACTGAGGGGAAGAGGAGGCCATAGCATTATATCTATAATGTCCCCTCAATGGGGAGGGCAGCAGAGAGGTAATGCAGCAAGGAGAGGTGATGGCCCAGCTACTGAGGGGAGGAGTAGACTGGACCATTACCTCTCCACCGCCCTCCCATGGGGGAGTGCGGCGGAGAGGTAATGCAGCAAGGAGAGATGATGGCAGGCTACTGAGGGGAGGAGGAGGCCGGAGCATTGCCTCTCCACTGCTCAACCTCGTGGAATGGTGGCAGAGAGGTAATGCAGCAAGGTTAGGTGATGGCCTGGATACTGAGGGGAGGAGGAGTCCAGGACATTACATCTACACCGCCTGTCCACATGGGAGTGCGGCAGAGAGGTAATGTAGCAAGGAGAGGTGATGGCACAGCTACTGAGGGGAGGAAGAAGCCAGAGCATTACCGCTACAAAGACCTCCCACGCAGGAGGGTGGCAGAGAAGTAATGCAGCAAGGAGAGGTGATGGCCCGGCTACTGAGGGGAGGAGGAGGCCGGAGCATTACCTCTCCACCGCCCTCCCATGTGGGAGGGTGGTGGAAAAGTAATGCAGCAAGGAGAGGTGATGGCCCTGCTACTGAGGGGAAGGAGGAGGTCGGAGCATTACCTCTCCACCGCCCTCCTATGGGGGAGGGTGGAAGAGAGGTAATGCAGAAAGGAGAGGTGATGGCCCGGCTACTGAGGGGAGGAGGAGGCCGGTGCATTACCTCTCCACCTTCCTCCAACGGGGGAGTGCAGTGGAGAGAAAACTTAGGAAGTTGAGGGGATGACCCGGCTACTGAAGGGAGGACACCCGAGCATTATCTCTACACTGCCCTCTCACAGGAGATGGCAGCAGAGAGGTACTGCAGCAAGGAGAGGTGATGACCCAGCTACTGAGGGAAAAAGGAGGCTGGAGCATTACCTCTCCACCGTCCTCCCACGGGGGAGGACGGCAGAGAGGTAATGCAGCAAGGAGAGGTAATGGACTGGCTACTGAGGAGATGAGGAGACCATAGCATTACCTCTCTACTGTCCCTCCACAGGTGAGGGTGGTGGAGAGGTAAAGCAACAAAAAGAGGTTATGGCCCAGCTACTGAGGGGAGGTAGATGCCATAGCTTTACCTCTCCAAGACTCCTACGGGGGAGGGTGGCTGAGAGGTAATGCAGCAAGGAGAGGTAATGGACTGGCTACTGAGGGGATGAGGAGGCCATAGCATTACTTCTCTACTGTCCCCCCACAGGGTAGGGTGGTAGGGAGGTAATGCAGCAAGGAGAGGTGATGGCCCGGCTACTGAGGAGAGGAGGAGGCCGGAGCATTACTTCTCTAATGTCCCGCCAAAGGGGAGGGCGGTGGAGCGATAAAACAGCATGGAGAGGTGATGGCTCAGCTACTGAAAGGAGGTGGAGGTTGGAGCATTACCTCTCCACCATCCCCCCACGGGGGTTGGTGGCAGAAAGGTAATGCAGCAAGGAGAGGTGATGGACCAGTTACTGATGGGAGGAGGAGGCCCGGAGCATTACCACTCCACCACCCTTCCACGGGGGAGAGAAGCAGAGATGTAATGAAGCAAGGAGAGGGATGTCCCGGCTACTGAGGGGAGGAGGCTGAAGCATAACCTCTCCAACACCCACTCACGGGGGAGGGCAGCAGAGAGGTAATGCATCAAGGAGAGGTGATGGCCCGGCATTTGAGGGGAGAAGGAGGCCGGAGTATTACCTATCCACCACGCTCCCACGGGGTAGGACAGCAGAGAGGTAATGCAGCAAGGAGATGTAACGGACCGGCTACTGAGGGGAGGAGGTGGCCAGAGCATTACCTCTCTACTGTCCCCCCAGAGGGGAGGGTGGTAGGGAGGTAATGCATCAAGGAGAGGTGATGGGCTGGCTACTGAGGGGAGGAGGAGGCTGGAGAATTACCTCTCCACCGCCCTCTCATGGGGAGGTGGCAGAGAGGTACTGCAGCAAGGAGAGGTGATGGCACGGCTGAGGGAAGGAGGAGGCCAGGGCATTACCTCTCCACCACTCTCCCATGGGGGAGGGCGGCAGAGAGGTAATGCAGCAAGGAGAGGTGATGGCCCGGCTACTGAGGAGAGGAGGAGCCCGGAGCAATTCCTCTCAACCACTCTCTCACGTGGGAGGGAGGCGGAAATGTAATGCAGCAGAGAGAGGTGATGGCCTGGCTAATGAGGGGAGGAGGAGGCTGGAGCATTCCCTCTCTACCGCTCTTCCATGGGAGATGGTGGCGGAGAGGTAGAGCAGCAAGGAGAGGTGATGGCCCAGCTACTGAGTGGAGTAGGAGGCCAGAGCATTACCTTTCCACTACCCTCCCATGGGCGAGGGTGGCAAAGAGGTAATACAGCAAGGAGAGGTGATGGACCGGCTACTGAGGGGAATAGGAGGAGGTCGGAGCATTACCTCTCCACCGCACTCTCACTGGAGATGGCAGCGGAGAGGTAATGCAGCAAGGAGAGGTGATGACCCGGTCCTGAGGGGAGGAGGAGGATGGAGCATTACCTCTCCACCGCCCTCCTACGGGGGAGGGCGGCAGAGAGGTAATGCAGCAAAGAGAGGTGATGGCCCAGCTACTGAGGGGAGGAGAAGGCCAGAGCATTACCTCTCCACCACCCTCCCATAGGGGAGGGTGGTGAAGAGGTAATACAGCAAGGAGAGGTGATGGATGTGCTACTAAGGGGAGGAGGAGGCTGGAGCATTTTCTCTCAACCACCCTCCCACGGGACATGGCGGCAGAGAGGTAATGCAGCAAGGAAAGGTGATGGCCCGGCTACTGAGGGGAGGAGAAGGCCAGAGCATTACCTCTCCACTTCTCTCCCACCAGGGAGGGTGGCGGAGAGGTAATGCAGCGAGAGGTGATGGACTGGCTACTGAGGGGAGGAGGCCGGAGCATTACCTCTCCACCGCCCTCCCACGAGGGAGGACAGCGGAGAGGTAATGCAGCAAGGAGAGGGGATGGCCCGGCTAGTGAGGGGAGGCAGAGTCCGGAGCATTACCTCTTCACCACCCTCCCATGTGGGAGGGTGGTGGAAAAGTAATGCAGCAAAGAGTGGTGATGGCCCGGCTACTGAAGGGAGGAGGAGGCCAGAGCATTACCTCTCCTCCACCCTCTAACGGGGGAGGGCAACGGAGAGGAAATGTAGGAAGTTGAGGGTATGACCCGGCTACTGAGGGGAGTAGGCCGGAGCATTACCTCTCCACCGCACTCCCACGGGGGAGGGTGGCAGAGAGGTAATGCAGCAAGGAGAGGTGATGAACCAGCTACTGGGTGGAGGCGGAGGCCAGAGCATTACCTCTCTAATGTCACCCCATGGGGGAGGGCGGCAGAGAAGTAATGAAGCAGGGAAAGGTGATGTCCCAGCTATTGAGGGTAGGAGTAGGCCAAAGCATTACCTCTCCACTGCCCTCCCACAGGGAGGGCGGCGGAGAGGTAATGCAGCAAGGAGAGGTGATGGCCCAGCTACTGAGTGGAGGAGGAGGCCAGAGCATTACCTCTCCACCACCCTCCCATGGGGGAGGGTGGCAAAGAGGTAATACAGCAAGGAGCAGGGATGGACCGGCTACTGAGGGGAGGAGTAGGCCAGAGCATTACTTCTCCACCGCCCTCTCACTGGAGATGGCAGCGGAGAGGTAATGCAGCAAGTAGAGGTGATGACCCGGCTACTGAGGGGAGGAGGAGGCTGTAGCATTACCTCTCCACTGCCCTCCTACGGGGGAGGACGGCAGAGAGGTAATGCAGCAAGGAGAGGTAATGGCTTGGCAACTGAGGGGAGGAGGCCGGAGCATTACCTCTCCACCACCCTCCCACAGGGGAAGGCAGCGGAGAGGTAATGCAGCAAGGAGAGGGGATGACCTGGCTACTGAGGGGAGGAGGCCAGAGTTTTTCCTTTCCACCGCCCTCCCACGGGGAAAGGCGGCGGAGAGGTAATGCAGCAAGGAGAGGTGATGGCCCGGCTACTGAGGGAAGGTGGAGGCTGTAGCATTACCTCTCCACTGCCCTCCTACGGGGGAGGACGGCAGAGAGGTAATGCAGCAAGGAGAGGTAATGGCTTGGCAACTGAGGGGAGGAGGCCGGAGCATTACCTCTCCACCACCCTCCCACAGGGGAAGGCAGCGGAGAGGTAATGCAGCAAGGAGAGGGGATGACCTGGCTACTGAGGGGAGGTGGCCAGAGTTTTTCCTTTCCACCGCCCTCCCACGGGGAAAGGCGGCGGAGAGGTAATGCAGCAAGGAGAGGTGATGGCCCGGCTACTGAGGGAAGGTGGAGGCCGGAGCATTACCTATCTACCACACTCCCACGGGGGAGGACGGCAGGGAGGTAATGCATCAAGGATAGGTAACAAACTGGCTACTGATGGTAGGAGGAGGCCAGAGCATTACCTCTCTATCGTCCCCGCAGAGGGGAGGGTGGCAGGGAGGTAATGCAGCAAGGAGAAGTGGTAAACCGGCTACTGAGGGGAGGAGGATGCCAGAGCATTACCTCTCCACTGCCCTTCAACTGGAGATGGAAGCGGAGAGGTAATGCAGCAAGGAGGTGTGATGGCCCGGTTACTGAAGGGAGGAGGAGGCCAGAGCATTACCTCTCCACCACCCTCCCATAGGGGAGGGTGGCGAAGAGGTAATACAGTAAGGAGTGGTGATGGATGTGCTACTAAGGGAGGTTGAGGCCGGAGCATTTTATCTCCAGCGCCCTTCCACGGGACATGGCGGCAGAGAGGTAATGCAGCAAGGAGAGGTGATGGCCTGGCTACTGAGGGGAGGAGAAGGCCGGAGCATTACCTCTCCACTTCTCTCCCACCGGGGAGGGCTGCGGAGAGTTAATGCAGCAAGAGGTGATGGACTGGCAACTGAGGGGAGGAGGCTGAAGCATTACCTCTCCACCGCCCTCCCATGAGGGAGGACAGCGGAGAGGTAATGCAGCGAGAGGGGATGGCCCGGCTAGTGAGGGGAGGGGGAGTCCGGAGCATTACCTCTTGACCGCCCCTCCCATGTGGAAGGGTGGTGGAAAAGTAATGCAGCAAGGAGCGGTGATGGCCCAGCTACTGAGGGGAGGAGGAGGTCAGCGCATTACCTCTCTACTACCCTCCAACGGGGGAGGGCAGTGGAGAGGAAATGTAGGAAGTTTGAGGGTATGACCCGGCTACTGAGGGGAGTAGGCCGGAGCATTACCTTTCCACCGCCCTCCCACGGAGGGGGGAGGCAGAGAGGTAATGCAGCAAGGAGAGGTGATGGTCCAGCTACTAAGTGGAGGCGGAGGCCAGAGCATTACCTCTCTAACGTCGGCCCATGGGGAGGGCGGCAGAGAGGTTATGCAGCAGGGAAATGTGATGTCCCAGCTATTGAGGGTAGGAGTAGTCTAAAGCATTACCTCTTCACCACCCTCCCACGGAGAGGGCAGCAGAGAGGTAATTCAGCAAGGAGAGGTGATGGACCGTCTACTGAGGGAATGAGGAGGCTGGAGCATTACCTCTCTAACGTCCCTTCAAGAAGGAGGGTGGTGTAGCGGTAAAGCAGCATGGAGAGGTGATGGAACGGCTACTGAGGGGAGCAGGAGGCTGGAGTATTACCTCTCCACCGCCCTCCCACGTGGGAGGGTGGCGGAGAAGTAATGCAGCAAGGAGAGGTGATGGCCCGGCTAGTGAGGGGAGGAGGAGGCCGGAGCATTACCGCTCTAATGTTCCCCAATGTGAGAAGGCGGTGGAGAGGTAATGCAGAAAGGAAAGGTGATGGCCAAGCTATTGAGGGGAGGAGGAGGCTTGAGCATTACCTCTCCACCGCCCTCCCATGGGGGAGTGTGGGATTGTGAGGAAGTAATGGCCCACTTAGATGACCCCTTAGTCCTAGTCAGGCGTGGGTTAGGATTTTGCTTAGTCAAAGACTGATTTAATTGCTGTAACTGAGGGGACAGAGTATCTGCCCATGGCGGATTAACTGCAGGGACAATATGTGTCTGCAATGGCACAGGAGGTCCCACAGGGGGCGCAAGTCTAGTTACTAGCGTAGTCAGTAAATTAGAAAAAACAGCCCAAGGTAGGTCTTGATGTGCCCCCGTTGCTGCAGACTGACTGAGGGGTATAGAACCCCCAGCACGCGAACCCTCAGCTGCTATGTTTTCCTCAGAGCAATCCGTTGCATCAGCACTGTGTGGTGCAGGATCAACCATGGATCTATCGCCCTGTTTAGCCGACATTGGCCCTCATTCCGAGTTGTTCGCTCGCTAGCTGCTTTTAGCAGCTTTGCACACGCTAAGCCGCCGCCTACTGGGAGTGAATCTTAGCTTTGCAGAATTGTGAACGAAAGATTCGCATAATTGCGAATAGAAATTTCTTTGCAGTTTCTGAGTAGCTCGGGACTTACTCTGCCACTGCGATCAGTTCAGTCAGTTTCGTTCCTGGTTTGACGTCACAAACACACCCAGCGTTCGCCCAGACACTCCCCTGTTTCTCCAGCCACTCCCGCGTTTTTCCCAGAAACGGCAGCGTTTTTCCGCACACACCCATAAAACGGCCAGTTTCCGCCCAGAAACACCCACTTCCTGTCAAACACACTCCGATCACCGGAACGAAGAAATTTCTTCGTTAAGCCGTGAGTAAAATACCTAACTTTTTGGCAAATTTACTTGGCGCAGACGCACTGCGAACATTGCGCATGCGCAGTTTGCGACAAATCGCTCCGTTGCGAAAACCACTAACGAGCGAACAACTCGGAATGAGGGCCATTATCTGAAAGCGTAACCGTAGGGCGTAATAGTACAATATAAGTAGTAGTAACTGTACTACCAAGTAAAGCTATGTAAGTATATAGATATAACAATGCACAGTAAAGACTGGATGTATATCCCAGGGTACTTGTACGAAATATCCCTGTAGTTATGCACTTGTTCTTAACTAACACTGTCCAAATGACATGTAGAATACTTAAGTGTCCTGTAATGCACAGCGCTGATGATGCAGGCAGCTTTACAGAGGAGACATTGCCCAGTAGTCCCAGAGTTAGCTCAGCATGTCTGTAATGGCGCCCAAACGCTGACAGGGAGTGAGGGAGACAGAGAGATGCAGCTCCAGGGTGGGAACATTTGCAGTAAATGGTGCCTGGGACTGGGGGAGGGGCTACAGGTCAAAGCCTTATCCCTTTTTTATAATCCGACCTGTACCCCTTGTCCTGGTGGTCTAGTGGGGTCCCTGTACGGCCACAGTGTCCACACCAGCATGCACGGCCCGTCTCCTGGAGACCGCACCGGATCACAATTTTCAGCGGGTTCCGCCTGGGAGACCCTCTTACCTCCGTCTTATGATGCGGCCACGCGATCCTTGAGAGCAGCAGTGAGTGTGTGCGTGCCCTGAAGACATCGGAGCCCTCCGCTGCAAGTACCCGGTAACCATGGCACAGGAGTATACAGCGCCACTGGGGGAGGTGGGGGAGACGGAGCACGATATGTCTGAATGACATATAGCACTTTTAAGTACCTGTGTGGCGGCCCTTGAAATCTTCTTTCTTCATAAAAGCTCTTTTTAGGGCTGCACATTGCAGCCCTCCCTGTTAGCTGCCTGCACTGCAGGCACCAACTTACAAACTGAGTTCCAGTGCCTGGCTGGAGGCGGGGATATAGAGGAGGCGGCGCTGTGCATCCTGGGAACAGTCAAAGCTTTTAGTCTGTTGGTGCCTCAGATCAAGATCCAACTCTACACCCCAATGTAATTCCCTGTGGAATCACAATGTACCCCGCTGCAGAAAACTTCATTATAATTTTTATTTGTGTGCCCCAACACAAGTCTTCTTTTCTCTCTTTGTACATATATATATATATATATATATATATATATATCTCTTTATAAATCAATAGTAATGTATATGATAAAGCTGTATGCTCATTTCACCTTGACAAAGGGGTATATTAACCCCGAAACGTTGTTTTTTTCGTGAAATACAATTTTTGCACCTTTAAAGTCTACGAGTGCCGCCCCCTTTTTTGCCTATATATATATATATATATATATATATATATATATAAATCAATAGTAATGTATATGATAAAGCTGTATGCTCATTTTTTTCCTATCCTCTAGTTCATAAGAAGAAAGCAAGTCACCTCGCAGAAACGCGTTGGTGGATATACAGAAACTCTGAACTAAATCCAATTAGGTCCAACATCACAAGCCTTGTTATTGCCCAACTTTTGTGACCAACCTCACTAAGGGGTCTATTTACTAAGCCTTAGATGGAGATAAAGTGGATGGAGATAAAGTACCAGCCAATCAGCTTCTAACTGCCATGTCACAAGCTGGTTTTGAAAAATGACAGCTAGGAGCTGGTTGGTTGGTAGTTTATCTCCGTCCACTTTATCTCCATCCATGGCTTAGTAAATAGATACCTAATGCTCCTGTGACTGTCTGGATTAGAACTCCTGTCGCAGTGTTCCAAATTTTAGTGTGAAGATTTCCCAGAAGAGTGTGGGGTTCTGTTATAGCAGCTATAGGGGTAACAATTCAGTATTAACGCCGATGGTCTTTAGCAGGGACTTGCGGTGAGGTACATGACTGAGGAGGCACTGGCTAGTACTAGAGCCAGATTTACACACACTATATGAGCCCAAGGGTCAGTGGCGTCACAAGGTGGGTGCGGGGGGTGCGGCCCGCTACCGGGTGTGACAATAAAATGTGTGCTCCTCCGCAGTGACAGGAGTCTTGTGCTGCAGGGGAAAGTCTACTACAACACCTGGTTCCTGTCATAGAAGAGGAGCCGACAGATCTGGAAGAGTCTCAGAGAGCAGCCCAGTACAGCCCCGCATCTCTGGAGATGCTGGGCACGCCGCTGGAGTGACAATCCCCACAAGATAGATTAGTTTCACCTTTTAAGTTGAATTACTGAAATAAATGAACTTTTGCACGATATTCTAATTTTCTGAGTTTCACCTGTAGCATAAGTTTCAAGTACAACAATTTCCAAATGGAATCAGTATGATTTACCGGCGGACGGGATGCCGGTTGTCCATATCCTGACAGCGACATCCTACCCGCCAGAAATGCCGGCAGTGGGGCGTGTGCAAAGAATCCCCTTGTGGGCTTGCAGTGCTCGCCATGCGGCGAGCACGATGGCTCGCTACGCTCACCACAGGATATGTTCCCACTCTATGGGTGTCGTGGACACCCACAAGTGGGAATAGTCCTGTTTTGCCAGGATTCCGGCTGGCAGCATTGTGGGCTGGCGGGATTTCCGGCATCTGTAGCCTGACCGCCGGGATCCCGACAGCCGGCAAATTGAACGCATCCCCTCCAAATCAAGGATATTAATGAGTTTGCTGGCTATTGCTCCCCACCCCCATCTAACATCCTGACGCCTGTTGTCAACCAAATATTTACTGGTAGGTTTGTTGGTTCCTGACAAAAAAATGAACTCTAATGCGTAAGCATGTGTGTGTACATGAGCAGACTAGAAGGGCCAAGTGGCTCTTATCTGCCGTCAAATGTTTCTGTGTTCAATTGGTTTAGTAAGCACTGATGCTGATTGTGTTGGCCTTGGTTCCTTCCTACCCAATCAGAAACTGTTTTCTTTATATACATTCTGAGCTGCAGTTTGAATTCTCATTCCAGTTTCCACTGCTAGGTCTCTTGTCTCCCAGCTATCAGCCCTGGTGGTGACGCACGGCTATCATTAGCAGTGGGAGGTGTTTGGGAAGGGTGAGCAACCACCACTGAAGACTCTATTGGGTGCTATCCCTAAATAACTAACTTTTTTCCATAGGTGGACAAAACCCCTTTAAGCACAGCAGAGCCGGCCTTAGGCATAGGCAAACTAGGCAACTGCCTAGGGCATTTGGTATGCTTAGGGGCACCAGCAGCTTCTGCTGATTAAAATGATATGCGGCATGCCTATATTCTGTGTGTGACTGCGGTTGTATCTGCATACGAAATGCTACGTTGCAGTGTATTCCTGGAAACCACTGTAATGTAGCATTTTGTATGCAGATACAGCCGCAGTCGCACACAGTATATAGCCATACTGCATATCATTTTAATCAGCAGAAGCTGCATGTGCATCCTAGCCACATAGTAATGCAAATAAGATGCATTTTCATAAACAAAAGGCGCCCGACATTAGCAGAGCTGCCAGCTGACTCATGCCAGGCATCTCCTGCAGAACTAGCGGTGGTGCTAGGGCCCGGGGCACCTGCCAAAATCTTGCCTAGGGCATCATATTGGTTAGGGCCGGCTCTGAAGCACAGAACTGGAAGTAGCGTTGCACAGAACTGGAAGTAGCGTTGCACAGAACTGGAAGTAGCGTAAAGAATAGTTAATACTTAATGAAAGCAGATCTAAAGGAGAAGGTTTTAATAAGAGCCAGATTTTAACATGTGATGTCCGGATTTTATATGAATTCCAGTGCAAAGTAAAAAGCTTGCTGATTGTACCTTGTCCAGCGAGAGGATAAAGTACTTACTGGTATAGACTGCTATACCACCAGGTTTTCTCCCACTGCGCAACTTTTCAAGACGCATTAGGAGATGACAGGATGTTTTGGCCCAAAATCACAGGCAGCTCTGGCCTTTGAATAATACATGTATCACAATTACCCCTCAAGCTGCAGCCTCTCAATGGATTCAGATGAGCCAGTGGCAGTGACTCTAAACGGTTCAATCTGGATGATATGTGCTGTTGGTATTAATGAGACAGCTTGTTTAGAACCACTGTAAGCTAAGAATATTAATGTTACTCTGCATATGAAAAGACATTGCTGATTTTTTTTCTTCTTTTAGCCCAAAGGAACTGTCTGGATTAAATATTTAACCATCAGATGAAAACATACATTACAATAAATATTTATGAGTAGTTTAGAATAAGTATCTAAACAAAGCACAAGAACCTATTTGATAAATGTGGTGTAAATGGTCCCAACCTACGAGAATAACCTTTGCACATTTATTTAAAGGGGAACTCCAGTCACAAAGGGGTGAGCACTTTGCCTTACTTTCTTGGGCACTGAAGGATGTGGAGCCACAGGATTATATTCAACTGCTGACTTGGGGTCAAAATGGGTAAAGGTGGCTGGCAGTGCCATAACTAGACATTTTAGCACTGTGTGCAAGATAGGGCATCAGCGCCCCCCTATGTAAAAAAGGGGCAGTGCGCGCCGTAGGCGCGCGTCAAAAAATATAGGGGCGTAGCTTCGTGGGGAAAAGGTGTGTCCACAAAATAATACCAATTCATATTACATATTATAGTAGTCTTCATTATTAAAATTACGCCGCACAGTAGCGCCACTACAGCAGGTACAGCCCCTCTTTCACATTACGGCGGACAGCTTCCTCTTTTTACACATTATGGCAGACTGCGTCCCCTTTTTACACATTACGGCAGACTGCGTCCCCCTTTTTACACATTACGGCAGATAGTCCCCAATTTTACACATTACGGCAGCCAGCATCCGCTTTTTACACATAACGGTAGCCAGTCCCCCTTTTTACACATTACGGCAGACTGCGTCCCCCTTTTTGAACATTATGGCAGATAGTCCCCCTTTTTACACATTACAGCAGATAGTCCCCCTTTTTACACATTACAGGAGCCAGTGTCCCCTTTTTACACATTACGGCAGACAGCGTCCCCTTTTTACACATTACAGTAGTGCCCCCCTTTTTACACATTACGGCAGACAGTGTCCCCCTTTTTACACAATACGGCAGACAGCTTCCCCTTTTTACACATTTTGGCAGACTGCATCCCCTTTTTACACATTACGGCACACAGCGTCCCCCTTTTTACACATTATGGCAGACTGCGTCCCCCTTTTTACACATTATGGCAGACAGCGTCCCCTTTTTACACATTTCAGCAGACAGTGTCCCCTTTTTTACACATTATGACAGACAGCGTCCCCTTTTTACACATTACAGTAGTGCCCCCCTTTTTACACATTACGGCAGACAGTGTCCCCCTTTTTACACATTACGGCAGACAGCTTCCCCTTTTTTACACATTTTGGCAGACTGCATCCCCTTTTTACACATTACGGCAGACAGCGTCCCCCTTTTTACACATTATGGCAGACTGCGTCCCCCTTTTTACAAATTATGGCAGACAGCGTCCCCTTTTTACACATTACAGCAGACAGAGTCCCCCTTTTACACATTAGGTAAATAAATAGATAGATAGATAGATAGATAGATAGATAGATAGACAGACAGACAGATAGAATAGAATAGATGATACTTACCATCTCTCCGCTGGCTCAGGCAGTCAGGCTCCTCGGTGCTGCCAGCTCCAGGGGCAGGGGAGAAGGAGGAGGAGGAGGGAGGGGGAGGAGGGAGCCACAGCAGCGCAATATAATTGCCGTTGTCGCTGCTGCAGCAGTCACTCTCCTTCCGCAGCACCGAGGAGCCTGACTTCCTGACTTTAGGGAATGGTGGTCGTTGCACCCTCAATGCGACTGCGCTGTGTGCCAGGCACACCTGGCACACACGTAGTTACGGCACTGGTGGCTGGACCCAGTGCCGTAACTAGTAATTTTAGTGCTGTGTGCAAGAAACAGCAACGGCGCCCCCCACCACCATAGTTAAAATATGCAGTGCGCGTCAGAAGGGCGTTGCAAAAGTTTAGGGGTGTGACTTCATGGGGAGGGGCATGGCCACATAATAATTACCAATTAAGATCACATCACACAGTAGTGACACTTGTACATATTGTGCCAGGTAGAGCACATTATACACATAATGCCAGGTAGAACACATACACATAACGCCAGGTAGATCACATATACACAAACGCCAGGTAGAGCACGTTATACACATTACGCCGGGCAGAGCACATTAAACACATTACGCCAGGAAGAGCTCTCAATACATTACCCCAGGTAGAGCCCTCAATACATTACCCCAGGTAGAGCCCATTATACACATAACGCCAGGGAGAGCCCATTATACACATAACGCCAGGTAGAGCCCATAGTAGACATTATGCCAGGAAGAGCACATTATACACACTACGTCAAGAAGATCCCCCTATTTACATTACGCCAGGTAGAGCCCCTTACATCCTCCCCCTTACCTTTAGGGTGTACTGTAGTGTAATGTACTGTATTGTAGTGTAGTGCACTGTAGTGTAGTGTAGTGTGAGTGTAAATACTTTATTGCATTATTTACAGTGGGGCCATCAGCGCTCTATACAGGGGTGTGGGAGTGACTGCAGCGTATGTCAGCACTCTTAACAGGGGAACGGAAGGACTGGGCGCAGTGATCTACAAAGGGGAGCGGGAGGAGCAGCCTCAGCACTCTAAACGGGAAGAGCGGCCGCAGAGGCTGTCAGCGATCTACTCAGGGGAGCAGGAGTAGCGGCTGGAGCATCTGCCAGCAGAGCACACGGGGGAAATAGGTGGCGGTGTGGCCAATCGGGTGTATGTGGAAGGTGCGCCCACTGGCCAAATGAACTGTGGGCAAAGCACTTTCTGCTCACACCTAGTTATTGCCCTGAACAAGAGTGTTAGTATTATGTAAGTTTACATATAAAGTGAAAATAAAAAACTACTGACACTTGCCTAGAAATGTAGTGCTACTACTACCACACACATTACTGCCTGCCCCAACCCATCCAAACCCACAATCGTTGGCTACTGCTAGCAAACATCCCCCCCCTTCCCTCACACCCCATCCCCCCCCCCCCCCACACACACACACACACACATTTCTGGAACCATCAGCCGCTGCTGCCCCAAACTCACCCCCGCCTCAGTCCCGTGCACATCTCAACTTCTGTCCGGCTGCCGCACCACCTTCTTGTCAGCTCATTTCCCTGTGCTAAGCTTGCTGCGTGTGGACCGGCAGGAGTATGGCAGTTGAGAGCAAGGCTGCCTGGCCCGAGGTAGGAGGTGCTTCCAGTAGCCGGAGATCCGGGTGGGGGGGGGGGAGTTGCTTCCAGTAGCCGAAGTTACTGGCGGGGGTGCTTCCAGTAGCTGATGATCCGGGGGGAGGGGGGGGGGAGTAGTGGGTAGCACATATCACAACCTGTATATTTTCATGTTGGCAGCGGCTCCTCTCCCTGACGCATCGCACGCAGCACGCTGTGACAGTGTCCTGTGAAAAGGGGAGAAGAGAGAGCGGCGTGCGGCGCAAGCTCAGTAAGCAGGGTCCTGAGCATCTGCTTACATTACTTTTCGGTAATTATGGTACTGGCGCGGCTGTGTGTGTGCCAGCGGATGCGCCCTCAGTGCAGATGCGCTGTGTGCAACGCACCGCTGGCACACACCTAGTTACGGCTCTGGCTGGACCCGGGGCAGCCTCTAGGATGTAAGTGGACAATAAGCGGCCCTTCAGCTGCTGTTGAACTACACATCCCAGTATGCCCTGCCACAGTTTTAGCAAGCCCTGATAGCAAAATTATGGCAGGGATTGCTGGTATATGTAGTCCCACCCCTGCTCTAGGATGATCTTCCATCATTATTAGCCACTACTCATGACACGGTCAACCTTTGAGATTAAAAGCAACATAATTTAATGTTCTTGCTATCCTAACACTCCACAATCTTTATTGTTTGTGGAATGTGCCCAGTGCTATGCCCCGCACCCCTGGTAATTCTTTGTATTATTTTAACCACTAAGGACAGGGGAGGCACTGCCTCCCCTGACTGCACGTCCCTGCCCAATGTGGAAAACTGACCAGCAATCCTACCACCTCTGTGCAAACTGGAAGGGGTAGACAAACACCTCTAACCTACAGTAAGTGCACATGAGATACCTGAGAAAAAGCAACCTAGAACAAGGGGAGCTGCATACATCTTCCACAGGAGACATGAAACATAAAGATCAGCAGACAAATTAACATGGAAAGAGTAGAGCCTACTAAGAGCAGCAAATACTTTCCAGCAACATTTGAAAGCCTTAGTGAATGAATAATGCTTTGCTATGTTTATACTAGTGGTGTCCTAAAAAATTAACAAATTTTTTCTCTGACGTCCTAGTGGATGCTGGGGCATCCTTAAGGACCATGGGGAATAGCGGCTCCGCAGGAGACTGGGCACAAAAGTAAAAGCTTTTAGGTCACCTGGTGTGCACTGGCTCCTCCCCCTATGACCCTCCTCCAAGCCTCAGTTAGATTTTTGTGCCCGACCGAGAAGGGTGCACACTAGGTGGCTCTCCTGAGCTGCTTAGGGAAAAGTTTAAGTTTAGGTTTTTTATTTTCAGTGAGTCCTGCTGGCAACAGGCTCACTGCATCGAGGGACTAAGGGGAGAAGAAGCGAACTCACCTGCGTGCAGAGTGGATTGGGCTTCTTAGGCTACTGGACATTAGCTCCAGAGGGACCGATCACAGGCCCAGCCATGGATAGGTCCCAGAGCCGCGCCGCCGGCCCCCTTACAGAGCCAGAAGACAGAAGAGGTCCGGAAAATCGGCGGCAGAAGACGTCCTGTCTTCAACAAGGTAGCGCACAGCACTGCAGCTGTGCGCCATTGCTCTCAGCACACTTCACACTCCGGTCACTGAGGGTGCAGGGCGCTGGGGGGGGGCGCCCTGAGACGCAATAAAACACCTTGGATGGCAAAAAAAAATGCATCACATATAGCTCCTGGGCTATATGGATGAATTTAACCCCTGCCAGAATACACAGAAAAACGGGAGATAAGGCCGCCGAAAAGGGGGCGGAGCCTATCTCCTCAGCACACTGGCGCCATTTTCCCTCACAGCTCCGTTGGAGGGAAGCTCCCTGGCTCTCCCCTGCAGTCACTACACTACAGAAAGGGTTAAAAAAGAGAGGGGGGCACTAATTACGCGCAGTATTAAATAATACAGCAGCTATAAGGGGAAAAACACTTATATAAGGTTATCCCTGTATATAGCGCTCTGGTGTGTGCTGGCAAACTCTCCCTCTGTCTCCCCAAAGGGCTAGTGGGGTCCTGTCCTCTATCAGAGCATTCCCTGTGTGTGTGCTGTGTGTCGGTACGTTTGTGTCGACATGTATGAGGAGAAAAATGAGTGGAGACGGAGCAGATTGCCTGTAATAGTGATGTCACCCCCTAGGGGGTCGACACCTGAGTGGATGAACTGTTGGAAGGAATTACGTGACAGTGTCAGCTCTGTATAAAAGACAGGGGTTGACATGAGACAGCCGGCTACTCAGCTTGTGCCTGTCCAGACGTCTCATAGGCCGTCAGGGGCTCTAAAGCGCCCGTTACCTCAGATGGCAGATATAGACGCCGACACGGATACTGACTCCAGTGTCGACGGTGAAGAGACAAATGTGACTTCCAGTAGGGCCACACGTTACATGATTGAGGCAATGAAAAATGTTTTACACATTTCTGATAATACGAGTACCACCAAAAAGGGGTATTATGTTCGGTGAGGAAAAACTACCTGTAGTTTTCCTGAATCTGAGAAATTAAATGAGGTGTGTGATAATGCGTGGGTTTCCCCCGATAACAACTGATAATTTCTAAAATGTTATTGGCATTATATCCTTTCCCGCCAGAGGTTAGGGTGCGTTGGGAAACACCCCCTAGGGTGGATAGAGCGCTCACACGCTTGTAAGAACAAGGGCTCTACCCTCTCCTGAGATGGCCGCCCTTAAGGATCCTGCTGATAGAAAGCAGGAGGGTATCCTAAAATGTATTTACACACATACTGGTGTTATACTGCGACCAGCAATCGCCTCAGCCTGGATGTGCAGTGCTGGGTTGGCGTGGTCGGATTCCCTGACTGAAAATATTGATACCCTAGATAGGGACAGTATATTATTGCCTATAGAGCATTTAAAAGATGCATTTCTATATATGCGTGATGCACAGCGGAATATTTGCCGACTGGCATCAAGTCTAAGTGCGTTGTCCATTTCTGCCAGTAGAGGGTTATGGACACGACAGTGGTCAGGTGATGCGGATTCCAAACGGCATTTGGAAGTATTACCTTATTAAGGGGAGGAGTTATTTGGGGTCGGTCTTTCAGACCTGGTGGCCACGGCAACAGCTGTGAAATCCACGTTTGTACCCCAGGTCGCCTCTCAACATAAGAAGACGCCGTATTATCAGGCACAGTCCTTTCGTGGGCAAGCGGACAAAAGGTTCCTCATTTCTGCCCCGTGACAGAGGGAGAGGAAAAAGGCTGCAGAAATCAGCCAGTTCCCAGGAACAGAAGCCCTCTCCCGCCTCTGCCAAGCCCTCAGTATGACGCTGGGGCTTTACAAGCAGAATCAGGCACGGTGGGGGCCCGTCTCAATGAATTTCAGCGCGCAGTGGGCTCACTCGCAAGTAGACCCCTGGATCCTTCAGGTGATATCTCAGGGGTACAAATTGGAATTCGAGACGTCTCCCCCTCGCCGTTTCCTAAAGTCGGCTTTACCGATGTCTCCCCCTGACAGGGAGGCAGTTTTGGAAGCCATTCACAAGCTGTATTCCCAGCAGGTGATAATCAAGGTACCCCTCCTGCAACAGGGAACGGGGTATTATTCCACACTGTTGTGGTACCAAAGCCGGACGGCTCGGTGAGACCGATTCTAAATCTAAAATCTTGAACACTTACATACGGAGGTTCAAATTCAAGATTGAGTCACTCAGAGCAGTGATTGCGAACCTGGAAGAAGGGGACTACATGATGTCTCGGGACATCAAGGATGCTTACCTTCATGTCCCAATTTACCCTTCTCACCAAGGGTACCTCAGGTTTGTGGTACAGAACTGTCACTATCAGTTTCAGACGCTGCCGTATGGATGGTCCACGGCACCCCGGGTCTTTACCAAGGTAATGGCCGAAATGATGATACTCCTTCGAAGGAATGGAATTTTAGTTATCCCTTACTTGGACGATTCCCTGATAAGGGTAAGATCCAGGGAACAGTTGGAGGTTGGTGTAGCACTATCTCAGGTAGTGTTGCGGCAGCACGATTGGATTCTCAATATTCCAAAATCGCAGCTGATTCCGACGACTCGTCTTCTGTTCCTAGGGATGATCCTGGACACAGTCCAGAAAAAGGTGTTTCTCCCGGAGGAGAAAGTCGGGGAGTTATCCGAGCTAGTCGGGAACCTCCTATAACCGAGCCAAGTCTCAGTACATCAATGAAAGGGTTCTGGGAAAAATGGTGGCTTCCTACGAAGCAATCCCATTCGGCAGATTCCACGCAAGAACTTTCCAGTGGGACCTGCTGGACAAATGGTCCGGGTCGCATCTTCAGATGCATCAGCGGATAACCCTGTCACCAAGCACAAGGGTGTCTCTTCTGTGGTGGTTGCAGAGTGCTCATCTTCTAGAGGGCCGCAGATTCGACATTCAGGACTGGGTCCTGGTGACCACGGATGCCAGCCTGCGAGGCTGGGGAGCAGTCACACAGGGAAGGGATTTCCAGAGCTTATGGTCAAGCCTGGAGACATCACTTCACATAAATATCCTGAAGCTAAGGGCCATTTACAATGCTCTAAGCTCAGCAAGACCTCTGCTTCAAGGTCACCCGGAGTTGATCCATTCGGACAACATCACGGCAGTCACCCACGTAAACAGACAGGGTGACACAAGAAGCAGGAGGGCAATGGCAGAAGCTGCAAGGATTCTTCGCTGGGCGGAAAATCATGTGATAGCACTGTCAGCAGTATTCATTCCGGGAGTGGACAACTGGGAAGCAGACTTCCTCAGCAGACACGACCTCCACCCGGGAGAGTGGGGACTTCACCCAGAAGTCTTCCACATGTTTATAAAACTCGACAAGTATTGCGCCAGGTCAAGGGACCCTCAGGCAATAGCTGTAGACGCTCTGGTAACACAGTGGGTGTACCAGTCAGTGTATGTGTTCCCTCCTCTGCCTCTCATACCCAAGGTACTGAGAATCATAAGATGGAGAGGAGTAAGCACTATATTCGTGGCTCCGGATTGGCCAAGAAGGACTTGGTAACCGGAACTTCAAGAGATGCTCACGGAGGATCCGTGGCCTCTACCTCTAAGAAGGGACCTGCTCCAGCAAGGACCCTGTCTGTTCCAAGACTTACCGCGGCTGCGTTTGACAGCATGGCGGTTGAACTCCGGATCCTGAAGGAGAAAGGCATTCCGGATGAAGTCATTCCTATCCTGATCAAAGCCAGGAAGGATATAACCGCAAAACATTATCACCGCATTTGGCGAAAATATGTTGCGTGGTGCGAGGCCAGTAAGGCCCCGACGGAGGAATTTTCAACTAGGTCGATTCCTACATTTCCTGCAAACAGGAGTGTCTATGGGCCTGAAATTAGGGTCCATTAAGGTTCAAATTTCGGCCCTGTCAATTTTCTTCCAAAAAGAACTAGCTTCAGTCCCTGAAGTTCAGACGTTTGTAAAAGGGGTACTGTATATACAGCCTCCTTTTGTGCCTCCAGTGGCACCTTGGGATCTCAATGTAGTTTTTGGGTTCCAAAAGTCACATTGGTTTGAACCACTTAAATATGTGGAGTTAAAATATCTCACATGGAAAGTGGTCATGCTGTTGGCCCTGGCCTGGACCAGGTGCGTGTCAGAATTGGCGGCTTTATCCTGTAAAAGCCATCATCTGATTTTCCATTCGGACAGGGCGGAATTGAGGACTCGTCCTCAGTTTCTCCCTAAGGTGGTTTTCAGCGTTTCACCTGAATCAACCTATTGTGGTGCCTGCGACTACTAGGGACTTGGAGGACTCCAAGTTGCTAGACGTTGTCAGGGCCCTGGAAATATAGGTTTCCAGGACGGCTGGAGTCAGAAAATCTGACTCGTTGTTTATTCTGTATGCACCCAACAACCTGGGTGCTCCTGCTTCTAAGCAGACTATTGCTCGTTGGATTTGTAGTAGTACAATTCAGCTTGCACATTCTGTGGCAGGCCTGCCACAGCCAAAATCTGTAAAAGCCCATTCCACAAGGAAGGTGGGCTCATCTTGGGCGGCTGCCCGAGGGGTCTCGGCTTTACAACTTTGCCGAGCAGCTACTTGGTCAGGAGCAAATACGTTTGTAAAATTCTACAAATTTGATACCCTGGCTGAGGAGGACCTGGAGATCTCTCATTTGGTGCTGCAGAGTCATCCGCACTCTCCCGCCCGTTTGGGAGCTTTGGTATAATCCCCATGGTCCTTACGGAGTCCCCAGCATCCACTAGGACGTCAGAGAAAATAAGAATTTACTTACCGTTAATTCTATTTCTCGTAGTCCGTAGTGGATGCTGGGCGCCCATCCCAAGTGCGGATTGTCTGCAATACTGGTACATAGTTATTGTTACCAAAAAATCGGGTTATTGCTGTAGTGAGCCATCTTTTCTAGAGGCTCCTCTGTTATCATGCTGTTAACTGGGTTTAGATCACAAGTTATATGGTGTGATTGGTGTGGCTGGTATGAGTCTTACCCGGGATTCAAAATCCTTCCTTATTGTGTACGCTCGTCCGGGCACAGTATCCTAACTGAGGCTTGGAGGAGGGTCATAGGGGGAGGAGCCAGTGCACACCAGGTGACCTAAAAGCTTTTACTTTTGTGCCCAGTCTCCTGCGGAGCCGCTATTCCCCATGGTCCTTACGGAGTCCCCAGCATCCACTACGGACTACGAGAAATAGAATTATCGGTAAGTAAATTCTTATTTTTTCCAGGATTTACCATGTCACCTCCATGTGGTTGTAAAGATGGAAGTCTGGATGAGGTTCCTCCTGCACATGTCTATAAATGTCCTCCGACCATGGGACAATATAATCAATACTAAGAAAATACTGAACTTCAACTCATATTTGGTACTCAAGGTACAACTGAAAAATATTAGGACACATTTATAGTGTTAAAAGCCTATGGTGATGTCACTTTCCAATTTCCCTGTTACCATAAATATGAAAAATATTATTGTAAGGTCTGAGTGATCCCATTCCATTAGCCAATCCGGTATACACCATTTAGAATAGAAGAGATAGAGAGCCTGAGAATCTGCTACATCTGTGAATAAGCAAAGTCTTCTTATTAACAAGAATGTCCATTATAGCTAGACAACAACGTCAGCCGGACAACCAGATCCTTCCTCACCTGACTAGACACAGAATGCTATGGATACTAGGCCTTTCTACAAGCAAGGTTAAGCCTTCTGCAGAACACACTGCCTATATGCAATGCATAATCCTAAATGCAAAAACAAGATGCTCAATAACTAGCTGCTTCAATGTTATCTTGTGGGATGTCTTCAAAGAAAAAAAGAAAAAGCTCCCTCAAAACTCCCTCATCTTGTCTTTAGCTACTGATAACCCATATTCACAGTGTCTCGGTGGAAGCACAAAGAGGTAACTTCTGAAAGGTACACCAAACCTCTCTGAAAGCATGCAGAGCAAACCCAGATTGGTACAGAGCATAATAAAAAAAAATTCAAATAGTATTTCATATGGTAGGAAAGGAAATAAACAAGGGTATATTATCCATCAATAAAGCATCTCTTCCGTTATCAAGACTCTCGATTTTGTAGAATGTCATCTACATTATATGACAGATTATTTAGGCAACAAGCATCCCAGTGCCTGCCGCCCCTAGCTTCAAGCACCTGCTGTGACTTATTATCTATTTTCTCATATAGATGAAATGTGACTCAGCGGCGGTGGCCTCATCCTGTGGCCTCCTGTGCACATCCAATCAGAGGAGGAGGAGAGAGTGTATTACACCAAACTTCCTTCTTTCTCTGTGGGCTCTATGCTAGCGAGTGGTAATGTGTGGGGACGGTTTACTGTTATTTTGGGAAGTCTGGGTGATGTATATGTGGCATGTGGGGATGCCTCTGGTAACATGTGGGGAGCCCTGGTGGTATGAGGTGGGCATTTATGTGGAGGTCTAAGTGGCATATCAGGAGGTCGGGTTGGCATATGAAGGATTGTGACTCTTCTCATTAAAATTACCTACGGATAAATATTGCTCTATTATTATCATTTTTAATTAGTAAAAAGTTTTAATAAAAATATGTATATTTCTCTTTCTTGTTTGCTACTGTTTGCTCCCCCTCCATCCTTTTGCCTTAACATCTATTAGAAGTACAATTCCCAATTGAATAGCTGTTTATTTCCCCTTTACCTCTCCTACATTGGAATTCGTATCCTCACATTATTTAGTGTCATAGACAATAATCTAGTAACTTTAGGAAACCACACAGGACAAGACGGCCTCCATAACATATAGCTTCAATATCTGATGGTGCAATTGAGGTACAGTATATTGCGTGGAGTTGGTAGCATCTATACAGAAGCTTGTTGTGTTCTCTTTTATAGAGGAGTAAGGATACAATAAAGTATTGGGGTACAATCCATTAGTAACATCAGTAAGGGGCACTATTATTTAATAAAAACCAATTAAGGGGCACAATTGTCTAATAACAGAATAAGGGGCACAGTTTATATTACTATGTTAATATTAGCTGCATATGCCTGGAGTTGCCTGACATTTATTTATTTCTTTATGTACATTGGGATCTATTAACTAAGCCTTGGACAGAGATAAAGTAACAGCCAATCAGCTCGTTACTGCCATGTCACAGGCTGGGCTTGAAAAATGACAGTTAGAAGCTAGTTGGCTGCTACTTTTTCTCCATCCCTTTTATCTCTCTGAGGCTTAGTAAATGGACCCTATTATCTGTGTCCACTACCACTCCCCCTTTCTTGCCATCTCTCTCCCCAACCACCTTTTCTCTCATCTCCACCCCAACACTTTCTCCCCACCACTCCTCCCATCCTCCACTGTCTCTCTCTGTCACCGCCGCCCCACTCTCTTCTGAGCATCACTGGCACAGGTAGAAGGGGTCAGCATTCAGAGGAACTGTCATCATATGCCAATGTGATGATATAATTTTTATCAGTGTTCGATTTTATTATATAGAAAAGAATAATGAAGCACTCTTTATATCTACAGTATCTATGGGAGTATCTATTATTTTTACAGGCTAGTGGCACCAGGAGGGGCCCAGAGTGTTACTTTGGACTGGACTTTGCATCACTAGGTGCAATAGTCTCACTCTAGAGTACCGGAATTGATGCTATGTAGCATGGCCCATTAGTAAAGGTATGAGTTAAATTACATGCAATATAGGGGTTTCAAAACAGCTGCACATCACAGGTGAATTGCGTCTGTACTTCTCAAACTGCTGCATAATAAATCTGTCATCTTGGAGCTTAAAACTTATTATTGATGTACAATTAAGTGCAGCAAAGTTTTTTGGGGGGTCTTTGGAAAAATGACAAAATTATTATTTCAATCATTGATACAACATATGACAATTACTAGTATAAATTAGTGATGTGCACCGGAAATTTTTCGGGTTTTGTGTTTTGGTTTTGGATTTGGTTCCGCGGCCGTGTTTTGGATTCGGACGCGTTTTGGCAAAACCTCCCTGAAATTTTTTTGTCAGATTTGGGTGTTTTTTTACAAAAACCCCTCAAAAACAGCTTAAATCATAGAATTTGGGGGTCATTTTGATCCCATAGTATTATTAACCTCAATAACCATAATTTTCACTCATTTTCAGTCTATTCTGAACACCTCACAATATTATTTTTAGCCCTAAAATTTGCACCGAGGTCGCTGGATGACTAAGCTAAGCGACCCAAGTGGCCGACACAAACACCTGGCCCATCTAGGAGTGGCACTGCAGTGTCAGACAGGATGGAACTTCAAAAAAATAGTCCCCAAACAGCACATGATGCAAAGAAAAAAAGAGGCGCAATGAGGTAGCTGTGTGACTAAGCTAAGCGACCCAAGTGGCCGACACAAACACCTGGCCCATCTAGGAGTGGCACTGCAGTGTCAGACAGGATGGCACTTCAAAAAAATAGTCCCCAAACAGCACATGATGCAAAGAAAAAAAGAGGTGCACCAAGGTCGCTGGATGGCTAAGCTAAGCGACACAAGTGGCCAACACAAACACCTGGCCCATCTAGGAGTGGCACTGTAGTGTCAGGCAGGATGGCACTTCAAAAAAATAGTCCCCAAACAGCACATGATGCAAAGAAAAATGAAAGAAAAAAGAGGCGCAAGATGGAATTGTCCTTGGGCCCTCCCACCCACCCTTATGTTGTATAAACAGGACATGCACACTTTAACAAACCCATCATTTCAGCGACAGGGTCTGCCACACAACTGTGACTTAAATGACTGGTTGGTTTGGGCCCCCACCAAAAAAGAAGCAATCAATCTCTCCTTGCACAAACTGGCTCTACAGAGGCAAGATGTCCACCTCCTCCTCATCGTCCGATTCCTCACCCCTTTCACTGTGTACATCTCCCTCCTCACAGATTATTCATTCGTCCCCACTGGAATCCACCATCTCAGGTCCCTGTGTACTTTCTGGAGGCAATTGCTGGTGAATGTCTCCACGGAGGAATTGATTATAATTCATTTTGATGAACATCATCTTCTCCACATTTTCTGGAAGTAACCTCGTACGCCGATTGCTGACAAGGTGAGCAGCTGCACTAAACACTCTTTCGGAGTACACACTGGAGGGTGGGCAACTTAGGTAAAATAAAGCCAGTTTCTGCAAGGGCCTCCAAATTGCCTCTTTTTCTGCCAGTATACGTATAGTCTGATGTGCCTCTGATGTGCCTACTTGGATGCGGTCACTCATATAATCCTCCACCATTCTTTCAATGGTGAGAGAATCATATGCAGTGACAGTAGACGACATGTCAGTAATCGTTGGCAGGTCCTTCAGTCCGGACCAGATGTCAGCACTCACTCCAGACTGCCCTGCATCACCGCTAGAGATGAGCGGGTTCGGTTCCTCGGAATCCGAACCCCCCCGAACTTCAGCCTTTTTACACGGGTCCGAGGCAGACTCGGATCTTCCCGCCTTGCTCGGCTAACCCGAGCGCGCCCGAAAGTCATCATCCCGCTGTCGGATTCTCGCGAGGCTCGTATTCTATCACGAGACTCGGATTCTATATAAGGAGCCGCGCGTCGCCGCCATTTTCAAACGTTCATTGAGATTGATAGGGAGAGGACGTGGCTGGCGTCCTCTCCGTTAGAATAGATAGAGACACTTGAGTTGATTACTTAGTAATTTTGGGGAGCATTAGGAGTACTCAGAGTGCAGAGTTTTGCTGATAGTTACTAGTGACTGACCACCACCAGTTTTATTTATTATTTAATATAATCCGTTCTCTGCCTGAAAAAAAACGATACACAGTCACATACCATATCTGTGCTCAGCCTCAGTGTGCTGCATGATAATTAGTGATGAGCGAGGTTCGGTTTTACTCGGTTTTACTCGGTTCTCAAAACGGCATCTTATTGGCTATCCAAAACACGTGACATCCGTGAGCCAATAAGATGCCGTTTTGAGAACCGAGTAAAACCGAGTAAAACCGAGTAAAACCGAATCCGCTCATCACTAATGATAATATCATCTATATGTATATCTGACTGTGCTGAGTGCTCACTGCTCACACAGCTGAATTGTGGGGGAGACTGGGGTGCAGTTATAGCAGGAGTACAGTGCACACTTTTGCTGCCAGTGTGACTGACCAGTGACCACCAGTATATTGTCTGCCTGAAAAAGTTAAACACTCCTGTGGTGTTTTTTTTTTTTATTCTATAAACGCATTCTGCTGACAGTGTCCAGCAGGTCCGTCATTCATTATATTATATAAATATTTACCTGCAGTAGTGTTATATTTTTTTTGTTCATCTCTATCATCTTTATCATCTCTATATTAGCAGACGCAGTACGGTAGTCCACGGCTGTGGCTACCTCTGTGTCGTCAGTGCTCGTCCATAATTGTATACCTACCTGTGGTGGGTTTTTTTTCTATCTTCTTCATACTAGTAGTTTAGGAGTCTGCTGACAGTGTCCAGCAGGTCCGTCATTATATTATATATACCTGCAGTAGTGATATATATATATTTTTTATATCATTATCATCTCTATACTAGCAGACGCAGTACGGTAGTCCACGGCTGTAGCTACCTCTGTGTCGTCAGTGCTCGTCCATAATTGTATACCTACCTGTGGTGGTTTTTTTTTTTCTATCTTCTTCATACTAGTAGTTTAGGAGTCTGCTGACAGTGTCCAGCAGGTCCGTCATTATATTATATATACCTGCAGTAGTGATATATATATATTTTTTATATCATTATCATCTCTATACTAGCAGACGCAGTACGGTAGTCCACGGCTGTAGCTACCTCTGTGTCGTCAGTGCTCGTCCATAATTGTATACCTTCCTGTGGTGGGTTTTTTTTTTCTATCTTCTTCATACTAGTAGTTTAGGAGTCTGCTGACAGTGTCCAGCAGGTCCGTCATTATATTATATATACTTGCAGTAGTGATATATATATATTTTTTATATCATTATCATCTCTATACTAGCAGACGCAGTACTGTAGTCCACGGCTGTAGCTACCTCTGTGTCGTCAGTGCTCGTCCATAATTGTATACCTACCTGTGGTGGGGTTTTTTTTTCTATCTTCTTCACACTAGTAGTTTAGGAGTCTGCTGACAGTGTCCAGCAGGTCCATCATTATATTATATATACCTGCAGTAGTGATATATATATATTTTTTATATAATTATCATCTCTATACTAGCAGACGCAGTACGGTAGTCCACGGCTGTAGCTACCTCTGTGTCGTCAGTGCTCGTCCATAATTGTATACCTACCTGTGGTGGGGTTTTTTTTCTATCTTCTTCATACTAGTAGTTTAGGAGTCTGCTGACAGTGTCCAGCAGGTCCGTCATTATATTATATATACCTGCAGTAGTGATATATATATATATTTTTTATATCATTATCATCTCTATACTAGCAGATGCAGTACGGTAGTCCACGGCTGTAGCTACCTCTGTGTCGTCAGTGCTCGTCCATAATTGTATACCTACCTGTGGTGGGGTTTTTTTTTCTATCTTCTTCATACTAGTAGTTTAGGAGTCTGCTGACAGTGTCCAGCAGGTCCGTTATTATATTATATATACCTGCAGTAGTGATATATATATATATTTTTTATATCATTATCATCTCTATACTAGCAGACACAGTACGGTAGTCCACGGCTGTAGCTACCTCTGTGTCGTCAGTGCTCGTCCATAATTGTATACCTACCTGTGGTGGGGTTTTTTTTTCTATCTTCTTCATACTAGTAGTTTAGGAGTCTGCTGACAGTGTCCAGCAGGTCCGTCATTATATTATATATACCTGCAGTAGTGATATATATATATTTTTTATATCATTATCATCTCTATACTAGCAGACGCAGTACGGTAGTCCACGGCTGTAGCTACCTCTGTGTCGTCAGTGCTCGTCCATAATTGTATACCTACCTGTGGTGGGGTTTTTTTTTCTATCTTCTTCATACTAGTAGTTTAGGAGTCTGCTGACAGTGTCCAGCAGGTCCGTCATTATATTATATATACCTGCAGTAGTGATATATATATATTTTTTATATCATTATCATCTCTATACTAGCAGACGCAGTACGGTAGTCCACGGCTGTAGCTACCTCTGTGTCGTCAGTGCTCGTCCATAATTGTATACCTACCTGTGGTGGGTTTTTTTTTTCTATCTTCTTCATACTAGTAGTTTAGGAGTCTGCTGACAGTGTCCAGCAGGTCCGTCATTATATTATATATACCTGCAGTAGTGATATATATATATTTTTTATATCATTATCATCTCTATACTAGCAGACGCAGTACGGTAGTCCACGGCTGTAGCTACCTCTGTGTCGTCAGTCACTCGTCATCCATAAGTATACTAGTATACATCCATCTCCATTGTTTACCTGAGGTGCCTTTTAGTTGTGCCTATTAAAATATGGAGAACAAAAATGTTGAGGTTCCAAAAATAGGGAAAGATCAAGATCCACTTCCACCTCGTGCTGAAGCTGCTGCCACTAGTCATGGCCGAGACGATGAAATTCCATCAACGTCGTCTGCCAAGGCCGATGCCCAATGTCATAGTACAGAGCATGTAAAATCCAAAACACAAAATATCAGTAAAAAAAAGGACTCAAAAATCTAAAATAAAATCGTAGGAGGAGAAGCGTAAACTTGCCAATATGCCATTTACCACACGGAGTGGCAAGGAACGGCTGAGGCCCTGGCCTATGTTCATGGCTAGTGGTTCAGCTTCACATGAGGATGGAAGCACTCAGCCTCTCGCTAGAAAAATGAAAAGACTTAAGCTGGCAAAAGCACAGCAAAGAACTGTGCGTTCTTCGAAATCACAAATCCACAAGGAGAGTCCAATTGTGTCGGTTGCGATGCCTGACCTTCCCAACACTGGACGTGAAGAGCATGCGCCTTCCACCATTTGCACGCCCCCTGCAAGTGCTGGAAGGAGCACCCGCAGTCCAGTTCCTGATAGTCAGATTAAAGATGTCAGTGTTGAAGTACACCAGGATGAGGAGGATATGGGTGTTGCTGGCGCTGGGGAGGAAATTGACAAGGAGGATTCTGATGGTGAGGTGGTTTGTTTAAGTCAGGCACCCGGGGAGACACCTGTTGTCCGTGGGAGGAATATGGCCATTGACATGCCTGGTGAAAATACCAAAAAAATCAGCTCTTCGGTGTGGAAGTATTTCAACAGAAATGCGGACAACATTTGTCAAGCCATGTGTTGCCTTTGTCAAGCTGTAATAAAAAGGGGTAAGGATGTTAACCACCTCGGAACATCCTCCCTTATACGTCACCTGCAGCGCATTCATCATAAGTCAGTGACAAGTTCAAAAACTTTGGGTGACAGCGGAAGCAGTCCACTGACCAGTAAATCCCTTCCTCTTGTAACCAAGCTCACGCAAACCACCCCACCAACTCCCTCAGTGTCAATTTCCTCCTTCCCCAGGAATGCCAATAGTCCTGCAGGCCATGTCACTGGCAATTCTGACGAGTCCTCTCCTGCCTGGGATTCCTCCGATCCATCCTACTGCTGCTGGCGCTGCTGTTGTTGCTGCTGGGAGTCGATGGTCATCCCAGAGGGGAAGTCGTAAGACGACTTTTACTACTTCCACCAAGCAATTGACTGTCCAACAGTCCTTTGCGAGGAAGATGAAATATCACAGCAGTCATCCTGCTGCAAAGCGGATAACTGAGGCCTTGGCATCCTGGGCGGTCAGAAACGTGGTTCCGGTATCCATCATTACTGCAGAGCAAACTATAGACTTGATTGAGGTACTGTGTCCCCGGTACCAAATACCATCTAGGTTCCATTTCTCTAGGCAGGCGATACCGAAAATGTACACAGACCTCAGAAAAAGACTCACCAGTGTCCTAAAAAATGCAGTTGTACCCAATGTCCACTTAACCACGGACATGTGGACAAGTGGAGCAGGGCAGACTCAGGACTATATGACTGTGACAGCCCACTGGGTAGATGTATTGACTCCCGCCGCAAGAACAGCAGCAGCGGCACCAGTAGCAGCATCTCGCAAACGCCAACTCTTTCCTAGGCAGGCTACGTTTGTATCACCGCTTTCCAGAATACGCACACAGCTGAAAACCTCTTACGGCAACTGAGGAAGATCATCGCAGAATGGCTTACCCCAATTGGACTCTCCTGTGGATTTGTGGCATCGGACAACGCCAGCAATATTGTGTGTGCATTAAATATGGGCAAATTCCAGCACGTCCCATGTTTTGCACATACCTTGAATTTGGTGGTGCAGAATTATTTAAAAAACGACAGGGGCGTGCAAGAGATGCTGTCGGTGGCCAGAAGAATTGCGGGACACTTTCGGCGTACAGGCACCACGTACAGAAGACTGGAGCAACACCAAAAACGCCTGAACCTGCCCTGCCATCATCTGAAGCAAGAAGTGGTAACGAGGTGGAATTCAACCCTCTATATGCTTCAGAGGTTGGAGGAGCAGCAAAAGGCCATTCAAGCCTATACAACTGACCACGATATAGGAGGTGGAATGCACCTGACTCAAGCGCAGTGGAGAATGATTTCAACGTTGTGCAAGGTTCTGCAACCCTTTGAACTTGCCACACGTGAAGTCAGTTCAGACTCTGCCAGCCTGAGTCAGGTCATTCCCCTCATGTGTTTTGGTTTTGGGTTCGGTTCCGTGGCCGTGTTTTGGGTTCGAACGCGTTTTGGCAAAACCTCACCAAATTTTTTTTGTCGGATTCGGGTGTGTTTTGGATTCGGGTGTTTTTTTCAAAAAACCCTAAAAAACAGCTTAAATCATAGAATTTGGGTGTCATTTTGATCCCAAAGTATTATTAACCTCAATAACCATAATTTCCACTCATTTTCAGTCTATTCTGAACACCTCACACCTCACAATATTATTTTTAGTCCTAAAATTTGCAGGATGTTCCAAGGTGGTTAACGTCCTTACCCCTACTTATTACAGCTTGACAAAGGCAACACAGGGCTAGACACCTGTCCGCATTTGTGTTAAAATAATTTCACACCGAAGAGGTGATTTTTTTTGTAATTTGACCAGGCATGTCAATGGCCATATTCGTCCCACGGACAACAGGTGTCTCCCCGGGTGCCTGACTTAAACAAACCACCTCACCATCAGAATCCTCCTTGTCAATTTCCTCCTCAGCGCCAGCAACACCCATATCCTCATCCTGGTGTACTTCAACAGTGACATCTTCAATTTGACTATCAGGAACTGGACTGCGGGTGCTCCTTCCAGCACTTGCAGGGGGCGTGCAAATGGTGGAAGGCGCCACCTCTTCCCGTCCAGTGTTGGGAAGGTCAGGCATCGCAGCCGACACAATTGGACTCTCCTTGGGGATTTGTGATTTCGAAGAACGCACAGTTCTTTGCTCTGCTTTTGCCAGCTTAAGTCTTTTCATTTTTCTAGCGAGAGGATGAGTGCTTCCATCCTCATGTGAAGCTGAACCACTAGCCATGAACATAGGCCAGGGCCTCAGCCGTTCCTTCCCACTCCGTGTCGTAAATGGCATATTGGCAAGTTTACGCTTCTCCTCAGACGCTTTTAATTTTGATTTTTGGGTCATTTTACTGAACTTTTGTGTTTTGGATTTTACATGCTCTCTACTATGACATTGGGCATCGGCCTTGGCAGACGACGTTGATGGCATTTCATCGTCTCGGCCATGACTAGTGGCAGCAGCTTCAGCACGAGGTGGAAGTAGATCTTGATCTTTCCCTATTTTACCCTCCACATTTTTGTTCTCCATTTTTTAATGTGTGGAATTATATGCCAGTATCAATAGCAATGGCCTACTACTATATATACTGCGCACAACTGAAATGCACCACAGGTATGGATGGATAGCATACTTGACGACACAGAGGTAGGTAGAGCAGTGGCCTACTGTACCGTACTGCTATATATTATAAACTGGTGGTCAGCAAACTGTGCAAAACTGAAATGCACCACAGGTATGGATGGATAGTATACTTGACGACACAGACTTAGGTAGAGCAGTGGCCTACTGTACCGTACTACTATATATTATATACTGGTGGTCAGCAAACTGTGCAAAACTTAAATGCACCACAGGTATGGATGGATAGTATACTTGACGACACAGAGGTAGGTAGAGCAGTGGCCTACTGTACCGTACTGCTATATATTATATACTGGTGGTCAGCAAACTGTGCAAAACAGAAATGCACCACAAGTATGGATGGATAGTATACTTGACGACACAGAGGTAGGTAGAGCAGTGGCCTTCTGTACCGTACTCCTATATATTATATACTGGTGGTCAGCAAAATTATGCACTGTACTCCTACTATATACTACAATGCAGCACAGATATGGAGCGTTTTTCAGGCAGAGAACGTATAATACTGGTGGTCACTGGTCAGCAAAACTCTGCACTGTACTCCTCCTATATAATACTGCTGGTCCCCAGTCCCCACAATAAAGCAGTGTGAGCACAGATATATGCAGCACACTGAGCACAGATATGGAGCGTTTTTCAGGCAGACAACGTATAATACTGGTGGTCACTGGTCAGCAAAAATCTGCACTGTACTCCTCCTATATAATATACTGGTGGTCCCAAGTACCCACAATAAAGCAGTGTGAGCACAGATATATGCAGCACACTGAGCACAGATATAGAGCGTTTTTCAGGCAGACAACGTATAATACTGGTGGTCACTGGTCAGCAAAACTCTGCACTGTACTCCTCCTATATAATATACTGGTGGTCCCCAGTACCCACAATAAAGCAGTGTGAGCATAGATATATGCAGCACACTGAGCACAGATATGGAGCGTTTTTCAGGCAGACAACGTATAATACTGGTGGTCACTGGTCAGCAAAACTCTGCACTGTACTCCTCCTATATAATATACTGGTGATCCCCAGTACCCACAATAAAGCAGTGTGAGCACAGATATATGCAGCACACTGAGCACAGATATGGAGCGTTTTTCAGGCAGACAACGTATACTGGTGGTCACTGGTCAGCAAAACTCTGCACTGTACTCCTCCTATATAATAGAGATGAGCGGGTTCGGTTCCTCTGAATCCGAACCCGCCCGAACTTCAGGTTTTTTACACGGGTCCGAGCAGGCTCGGATCTTCCCGCCTTGCTCGGCTAACCCGAGCGCGCCCGAACGTCATCATCACGCTGTCGGATTCTCGCGAGGCTCGGATTCTATCGCGAGACTCGGATTCTATATAAGGAGCCGCGCGTCGCCGCCATTTTCACACGTGCATTGAGAGTCATAGGGAGAGGACGTGGCTGGCGTCCTCTCCGTTTAGAGAAGAGAGAGACACAGTATTTTGGGGAGCATTATTAGGAGGAGTACTACTATACTGTATACTACTATACTACTTGCTGCTGAAGTGATATTTTATACTAGATTAGATAATAGATAGTGTGACTGTAAGTGTATTATCTGACTTGTGGGGGAGACACTGACAGTGGGGAGCAGTTAGAGTCTGAGAGCAGGACTCAGGAGTACATATAACGTACAGTGCACACTTTTGCTGCCAGAGTCAGTGCCACACTGCCATTGTTGTGACCACACTGACCACCAGTATAATAATATATTTTGTGATTGTCTGCTTAGGCCTCGGAGTACTAGTTGCAAGTTGCAACGTGACCTGAAGTGACCACCAGTTTAATAATCAATCACCACCAGTTTAATATATATATATATATATATATAATTGTATATAATATATATATATATATATATAATATTGTATACCACCTACCCGTGGTTTTTTTTTTTTTCATTCTTCTTTATACATACTACTATAGTAGCTTACTGTAGCAGTCTGCGGTGCTGTGCTGACCAGCAGGTCCGTCATCAGTCATTACATAATAAATATATATAGTACCTGTCCGGCTGCAGTACTAGTGATATTATATTGATTTCATCTCATTATCAATAATTTATCATCCAGTCTAGACTCTATATTAGCAGCAGACACAGTACGTTAGTCCACGGCTGTAGCTACCTCTGTGTCGGCACTCGGCAGTCCATCCATAATTGTATACCACCTACCCGTGGTTTTTTTTTTTTCTTTCTTCTTTGTACATACTACTATAGAGTATAGTAGCTTACTGTAGCAGTCTGCGGTGCTGCTGAGCTGACAGTGTCCAGCAGGTCCGTCATCAGTCATCATTACCTAATAAATATATTATCTACCTGTCCGGCTGCAGTACTAGTGATATTATATATACATACATATATATATTGATTTCATCTCATTATCAATCATCCAGTCTATATTAGCAGCAGACACAGTACGTTAGTCCACGGCTGTAGCTACCTCTGTGTCGGCACTCGGCAGTCCATCCATAATTGTATACCACCTACCCGTGGTTTTTTTTTTTTCTTTCTTCTTTGTACATACTACTATAGAGTATAGTAGCTTACTGTAGCAGTCTGCGGTGCTGCTGAGCTGACAGTGTCCAGCAGGTCCGTCATCAGTCATCATTACCTAATAAATATATTATCTACCTGTCCGGCTGCAGTACTAGTGATATTATATATACATACATATATATATTGATTTCATCTCATTATCAATCATCCAGTCTATATTAGCAGCAGACACAGTACGTTAGTCCACGGCTGTAGCTACCTCTGTGTCGGCACTCGGCAGTCCATCCATAATTGTATACCACCTACCCGTGGTTTTTTTTTTTTCTTTCTTCTTTGTACATACTACTATAGAGTATAGTAGCTTACTGTAGCAGTCTGCGGTGCTGCTGAGCTGACAGTGTCCAGCAGGTCCGTCATCAGTCATCATTACCTAATAAATATATTATCTACCTGTCCGGCTGCAGTACTAGTGATATTATATATACATACATATATATATTGATTTCATCTCATTATCAATCATCCAGTCTATATTAGCAGCAGACACAGTACGTTAGTCCACGGCTGTAGCTACCTCTGTGTCGGCACTCGGCAGTCCATCCATAATTGTATACCACCTACCCGTGGTTTTTTTTTTTTCTTTCTTCTTTGTACATACTACTATAGTATAGTAGCTTACTGTAGCAGTCTGCGGTGCTGCTGAGCTGACAGTGTCCAGCAGGTCCGTCATCAGTCATCATTACCTAATAAATATATTATCTACCTGTCCGGCTGCAGTACTAGTGATATTATATATACATACATATATATATTGATTTCATCTCATTATCAATTATCCAGTCTATATTAGCAGCAGACACAGTACGTTAGTCCACGGCTGTAGCTACCTCTGTGTCGGCACTCGGCAGTCCATCCATAATTGTATACCACCTACCCGTGGTTTTTTTATTTTCTTTCTTCTTTGTACATACTACTATAGAGTATAGTAGCTTACTGTAGCAGTCTGCGGTGCTGCTGAGCTGACAGTGTCCAGCAGGTCCGTCATCAGTCATCATTACCTAATAAATATATTATCTACCTGTCCGGCTGCAGTACTAGTGATATTATATATACATACATATATATATTGATTTCATCTCATTATCAATCATCCAGTCTATATTAGCAGCAGACACAGTACGTTAGTCCACGGCTGTAGCTACCTCTGTGTCGGCACTCAGCAGTCCATCCATAATTGTATACCACCTACCCGTGGTTTTTTTTTTCTTTCTTCTTTGTACATACTACTATAGTATAGTAGCTTACTGTAGCAGTCTGCGGTGCTGCTGAGCTGACAGTGTCCAGCAGGTCCGTCATCAGTCATCATTACCTAATAAATATATTATCTACCTGTCCGGCTGCAGTACTAGTGATATTATATATACATACATATATATATATTGATTTCATCTCATTATCATCCAGTCTATATTAGCAGCAGACACAGTACGGTAGTCCACGGCTGTAGCTACCTCTGTGTCGGCACTCGGCAGTCCATCCATAAGTATACTAGTATCCATCCATCTCCATTGTTTACCTGAGGTGCCTTTTAGTTGTGCCTATTAAAATATGGAGAACAAAAATGTTGAGGTTCCAAAATTAGGGAAAGATCAAGATCCACTTCCACCTCGTGCTGAAGCTGCTGCCACTAGTCATGGCCGAGACGATGAAATGCCAGCAACGTCGTCTGCCAAGGCCAATGCCCAATGTCATAGTACAGAGCATGTCAAATCCAAAACACCAAATATCAGTAAAAAAAAGGACTCCAAAACCTAAAATAAAATTGTCGGAGGAGAAGCGTAAACTTGCCAATATGCCATTTACCACACGGAGTGGCAAGGAACGGCTGAGGCCCTGGCCTATGTTCATGGCTAGTGGTTCAGCTTCACATGAGGATGGAAGCACTCAGCCTCTCGCTAGAAAACTGAAAAGACTCAAGCTGGCAAAAGCACCGCAAAGAACTGTGCGTTCTTCGGAATCCCAAATCCACAAGGAGAGTCCAATTGTGTCGGTTGCGATGCCTGACCTTCCCAACACTGGACGTGAAGAGCATGCGCCTTCCACCATTTGCACGCCCCCTGCAAGTGCTGGAAGGAGCACCCGCAGTCCAGTTCCTGATAGTCAGATTGAAGATGTCAGTGTTGAAGTACACCAGGATGAGGAGGATATGGGTGTTGCTGGCGCTGGGGAGGAAATTGACCAGGAGGATTCTGATGGTGAGGTGGTTTGTTTAAGTCAGGCACCCGGGGAGACACCTGTTGTCCGTGGGAGGAATATGGCCGTTGACATGCCTGGTGAAAATACCAAAAAAATCAGCTCTTCAGTGTGGAGGTATTTCAACAGAAAAGCGGACAACAGGTGTCAAGCCATGTGTTGCCTTTGTCAAGCTGTAATAAGTAGGGGTAAGGACGTTAACCACCTCGGAACATCCTCCCTTATACGTCACCTGCAGCGCATTCATAATAAGTCAGTGACAAGTTCAAAAACTTTGGGTGACAGCGGAAGCAGTCCACTGACCAGTAAATCCCTTCCTCTTGTAACCAAGCTCACGCAAACCACCCCACCAACTCCCTCAGTGTCAATTTCCTCCTTCCCCAGGAATGCCAATAGTCCTGCAGGCCATGTCACTGGCAATTCTGACGATTCCTCTCCTGCCTGGGATTCCTCCGATGCATCCTTGCGTGTAACGCCTACTGCTGCTGGCGCTGCTGTTGTTGCTGCTGGGAGTCGATGGTCATCCCAGAGGGGAAGTCGGAAGACCACTTGTACTACTTCCAGTAAGCAATTGACTGTCCAACAGTCCTTTGCGAGGAAGATGAAATATCACAGCAGTCATCCTGCTGCAAAGCGGATAACTGAGGCCTTGACAACTATGTTGGTGTTAGACGTGCGTCCGGTATCCGCCGTTAGTTCACAGGGAACTACACAATTTCTTGAGGTAGTGTGCCCCCGTTACCAAATACCATCTAGGTTCCACTTCTCTAGGCAGGCGATACCGAAAATGTACACAGACCTCAGAAAAAGAGTCACCAGTGTCCTAAAAAATGCAGCTGTACCCAATGTCCACTTAACCACGGACATGTGGACAAGTGGAGCAGGGCAGGGTCAGGACTATATGACTGTGACAGCCCACTGGGTAGATGTATGGACTCCCGCCGCAAGAACAGCAGCGGCGGCACCAGTAGCAGCATCTCGCAAACGCCAACTCTTTCCTAGGCAGGCTACGCTTTGTATCACCGCTTTCCAGAATACGCACACAGCTGAAAACCTCTTACGGCAACTGAGGAAGATCATCGCGGAATGGCTTACCCCAATTGGACTCTCCTGTGGATTTGTGGCATCGGACAACGCCAGCAATATTGTGTGTGCATTAAATATGGGCAAATTCCAGCACGTCCCATGTTTTGCACATACCTTGAATTTGGTGGTGCAGAATTTTTAAAAAAACGACAGGGGCGTGCAAGAGATGCTGTCGGTGGCCAGAAGAATTGCGGGACACTTTCGGCGTACAGGCACCACGTACAGAAGACTGGAGCACCACCAAAAACTACTGAACCTGCCCTGCCATCATCTGAAGCAAGAAGTGGTAACGAGGTGGAATTCAACCCTCTATATGCTTCAGAGGTTGGAGGAGCAGCAAAAGGCCATTCAAGCCTATACAATTGAGCACGATATAGGAGGTGGAATGCACCTGTCTCAAGCGCAGTGGAGAATGATTTCAACGTTGTGCAAGGTTCTGATGCCCTTTGAACTTGCCACACGTGAAGTCAGTTCAGACACTGCCAGCCTGAGTCAGGTCATTCCCCTCATCAGGCTTTTGCAGAAGAAGCTGGAGACATTGAAGGAGGAGCTAACACGGAACGATTCCGCTAGACATGTGGGACTTGTGGATGGAGCCCTTAATTCGCTTAACAAGGATTCACGGGTGGTCAATCTGTTGAAATCAGAGCACTACATTTTGGCCACCGTGCTCGATCCTAGATTTAAAGCCTACCTTGGATCTCTCTTTCCGCAGACACAAGTCTGCTGGGGTTGAAAGACCTGCTGGTGAGAAAATTGTCAAGTCAAGCGGAACGCGACCTGTCAACATCTCCTCCTTCACATTCTCCCGCAACTGGGGGTGCAAGGAAAAGGCTACGAATTCCGAGCCCACCCGCTGGCGGTGATGCAGGGCAGTCTGGAGCGACTGCTGATGCTGACATCTGGTCCGGACTGAAGGACCTGACAACGATTACGGACATGTCGTCTACTGTCACTGCATATGATTCTCTCACCATTGAAAGAATGGTGGAGGATTATATGAGTGACCGCATCCAAGTAGGCACGTCACACAGTCCGTACTTATACTGGCAGGAAAAAGAGGCAATTTGGAGGCCCTTGCACAAACTGGCTTTATTCTACCTAAGTTGCCCTCCCACAAGTGTGTACTCCGAAAGAGTGTTTAGTGCCGCCGCTCACCTTGTCAGCAATCGGCGTACGAGGTTACATCCAGAAAATGTGGAGAAGATGATGTTCATTAAAATGAATTATAATCAATTCCTCCGTGGAGACATTGACCAGCAGCAATTGCCTCCACAAAGTACACAGGGAGCTGAGATGGTGGATTCCAGTGGGGACGAATTGATAATCTGTGAGGAGGGGGATGTACACGGTGATATATCGGAGGATGATGATGAGGTGGACATCTTGCCTCTGTAGAGCCAGTTTGTGCAAGGAGAGATTAATTGCTTCTTTTTTGGTGGGGGTCCAAACCAACCCGTCATTTCAGTCACAGTCGTGTGGCAGACCCTGTCACTGAAATGATGGGTTGGTTAAAGTGTGCATGTCCTGTTTATACAACATAAGGGTGGGTGGGAGGGCCCAAGGACAATTCCATCTTGCACCTCTTTTTTCTTTAATTTTTCTTTGCGTCATGTGCTGTTTGGGGAGGGTTTTTTGGAAGGGACATCCTGCGTGACACTGCAGTGCCACTCCTAGATGGGCCCGGTGTTTGTGTCGGCCACTAGGGTCGCTTATCTTACTCACACAGCTACCTCATTGCGCCTCTTTTTTTCTTTGCGTCATGTGCTGTTTGGGGAGGGTTTTTTGGAAGGGACATCCTGCGTGACACTGCAGTGACACTCCTAGATGGGCCAGGTGTTTGTGTCGGCCACTAGGGTCGCTTATCTTACTCACACAGCTACCTCATTGCGCCTCTTTTTTTCTTTGCGTCATGTGCTGTTTGGGGAGGGTTTTTTGGAAGGGACATCCTGCGTGACACTGCAGTGACACTCCTAGATGGGCCCGGTGTTTGTGTCGGCCACTAGGGTCGCTTATCTTACTCACACAGCTACCTCATTGCGCCTCTTTTTTTCTTTGCATCATGTGCTGTTTGGGGAGGGTTTTTTGGAAGGGACATCCTGCGTGACACTGCAGTGACACTCCTAGATGGGCCCGGTGTTTGTGTCGGCCACTAGGGTCGCTTATCTTACTCACACAGCTACCTCATTGTGCCTCTTTTTTTCTTTGCGTCATGTGCTGTTTGGGGAGGGTTTTTTGGAAGGGACATCCTGCGTGACACTGCAGTGACACTCCTAGATGGGCCCGGTGTTTGTGTCGGCCACTAGGGTCGCTTATCTTACTCACACAGCTACCTCATTGCGCCTCTTTTTTTCTTTGCGTCATGTGCTGTTTGGGGAGGGTTTTTTGGAAGGGACATCCTGCGTGACACTGCAGTGACACTCCTAGATGGGCCCGGTGTTTGTGTCGGCCACTAGGGTCGCTTATCTTACTCACACAGCTACCTCATTGCGCCTCTTTTTTTCTTTGCGTCATGTGCTGTTTGGGGAGGGTTTTTTGGAAGGGACATCCTGCGTGACACTGCAGTGACACTCCTAGATGGGCCAGGTGTTTGTGTCGGCCACTAGGGTCGCTTATCTTACTCACACAGCTACCTCATTGCGCCTCTTTTTTTCTTTGCGTCATGTGCTGTTTGGGGAGGGTTTTTTGGAAGGGACATCCTGCGTGACACTGCAGTGACACTCCTAGATGGGCCCGGTGTTTGTGTCGGCCACTAGGGTCGCTTATCTTACTCACACAGCTACCTCATTGCGCCTCTTTTTTTCTTTGCATCATGTGCTGTTTGGGGAGGGTTTTTTGGAAGGGACATCCTGCGTGACACTGCAGTGACACTCCTAGATGGGCCCGGTGTTTGTGTCGGCCACTAGGGTCGCTTATCTTACTCACACAGCTACCTCATTGTGCCTCTTTTTTTCTTTGCGTCATGTGCTGTTTGGGGAGGGTTTTTTGGAAGGGACATCCTGCGTGACACTGCAGTGACACTCCTAGATGGGCCCGGTGTTTGTGTCTTCCACTAGGGTCGCTTATCTTACTCACACAGCTACCTCATTGCGCCTCTTTTTTTCTTTGCGTCATGTGCTGTTTGGGGAGGGTTTTTTGGAAGGGACATCCTGCGTGACACTGCAGTGACACTCCTAGATGGGCCCGGTGTTTGTGTCGGCCACTAGGGTCGCTTATCTTACTCACACAGCTACCTCATTGCGCCTCTTTTTTTCTTTGCGTCATGTGCTGTTTGGGGAGGGTTTTTTGGAAGGGACATCCTGCGTGACACTGCAGTGACACTCCTAGATGGGCCCGGTGTTTGTGTCGGCCACTAGGGTCGCTTATCTTACTCACACAGCTACCTCATTGCGCCTCTTTTTTTCTTTGCGTCATGTGCTGTTTGGGGAGGGTTTTTTGGAAGGGACATCCTGCGTGACACTGCAATAGTCACATGATCGGGTAATTATATAATCTTTCATGTCATGATTTTTTTATATTATTTATTTTTAACTCGTTACTAATAATCTATTTTTACATGGTCATGGACTATATACAAAGATTTGAATAAATTATCCTTATTATATGTGACTATGAACCATACGATCGAGATATATATATCTGTCTAAATGTCTATAGTACCTATATGTACGGGACTAATTGATAAAAAAATATACAGATGTATTAATTGTATTTAGTTAGGAGGCCGACAAACTACATGATTGAACAATGTTCATGTTGATAGGAAGTAGCCAAATATCAGGACGCGAGTCCGCTTGCAGGACCTTTCTGTCATAATATCGGACAGGACGTTGCCGTTCTCTCTATCAGAGACCTGTTACTTAGCAACCAATTCCGTCATATAGATGTGACTGATATAATATCCTTCCATTGGCTGACATCCCGATCATGTGACATAGATGGTCACATGATCGGGACGCTACGTAACTCCTCAAACGTCATGAATTTAATCTCAAACTCTTCCAGACTAGTTGCTAAGCAACTGACTCTATTACGGCCACGTGTCATACCACATGACCTGAATATATACCTCCATTGGATGCAAACGCCGATCACGTGATACAAATTGTCACATGATCGGGATACCATACAAGCACACATACATTTTATAAGTATATAACTATTTAATAAATAATCGTTTTTATAGTTTCTTGTGATAATAAGCATATGGGACCAGTGGATATTCTAATGTGTATAGTATTACATGAATTTTCCAAAAGGCTTATATATGATTTTATGCAATTCATTCATGTGTAACTAATTAATTACTCATATCCGGTATAAAAAGGCTCCACCACAGCCACTATCTTACTTGCTCCTGAGGAAGCTGGACTATCCTAACCAGCGAAACGCGTTGAGCTTTATATCTATCTGGACACTCAATACCACCATCTCCACTGGCTTTACGGATACTCTGGTGCATACTATTTGGGACATCCTTATCAGCAGAATCCACCTTCTGGACTCAATCCTCCATGCCAAAGAGAACAACTGATCCAGTCATACATCAGGTGGACACTATCTGCTTTCAGAACACTGGTAAATACCTCACATCTGCAAAATTATCGGCTTTATGCAAATAACCGATTAGTGATGGACATTTCCAAGTGATTCCAGTCCCCTTGAGTACTACCATAGCCAAATGTGGATTTACAAGCAATTAAGATATTGTGGTAAAATCTATTGAGTGTTTTATTCATCTTCATTTTTATTTTTTATTAATAGGATATATATGTGGAATAAATATGATTTTATAATTATAAGCCTTTTGGAATATAGATTGTTTTTTTATTATTTATAATTTTGATCAGCAAGCGCTGGTAATCCACCCCTTTTGTTCTGCTATTTGTATTACCAGGGGATTTACCATCCCCCTACCAGCTGCTATTGATAGCGCACCCACCCTCCCCCTTTTTGTTTCTAACACTCCTAGATGGGCCCGGTGTTTGTGTCGGCCACTAGGGTCGCTTATCTTACTCACACAGCTACCTCATTGCGCCTCTTTTTTTCTTTGCGTCATGTGCTGTTTGCGGAGGGTTTTTTGGAAGGGACATCCTGCGTGACACTGCAGTGACACTCCTAGATGGGCCCGGTGTTTGTGTCGGCCACTAGGGTCGCTTAGCTTAGTCATCCAGCGACCTAGGTGCAAATTTTAGGACTAAAAATAATATTGTGAGGTGTGAGGTATTCAGAATAGACTGAAAATGAGTGTAAATTATGGTTTTTGAGGTTAATAATACTTTGGGATCAAAATGACCCCCAAATTCTATGATTTAAGCTGTTTTTTAGTGTTTTTTGAAAAAAACACCCGAATCCAAAACACACCCGAATCCGACAAAAAAAATTCGGTGAGGTTTTGCCAAAACGCGGTCGAACCCAAAACACGGCCGCGGAACCGAACCCAAAACCAAAACACAAAACCCGAAAAATTTCCGGCGCTCATCTCTACTATATAATACTGCTGGTCCCCAGTCCCCACAATAAAGCAGTGTGAGCACAGATATATGCAGCACACTGAGCACAGATATGGAGCGTTTTTCAGGCAGAGAACGTATAATACTGGTGGTCACTGGTCAGCAAAACTCTGCACTGTACTCCTCCTATAATACTGCTGGTCCCCAGAATAAAGATATGCAGCCCCCTAAAACAAAGTGAGAGGACGCCAGCCACGTCCTCTCACTATCATTTCCAATGCACGAGTGAAAAATGGCGGCGACGCGCGGCTCCTTATATAGAATCCGAATCTCGCGAGAATCCGACAGTGGGATGATGACGTTCGGGCGCGCTCGGGTTAACCGAGCCATACGGGAGAATCCTAGTATGCCTCGGACCCGTGTAAAATGGGTGAAATTCGGGGGGGTTCGGTTTCCGAGAAACCGAACCCGCTCATCTCTAGTATAAATCACTTGTATGAATCAATGTAAAAAGGGATAATCAGTAGTGAAGGTCCACATACACAGTCATATCTTGAAGAAGACCCCAAGAGTAGAAAAGTCCAACTGTAACCAGTGGTTCACAAACATCAATGTTTCCGATTCGACGGTGAAGGTTTCCAAAATTCTGACATTTATGAAAAATCCTGTACAAATCCTGAACTGAAGGTTCAGTTTCAATATTGGGAGTCCTTCATTCTGCCATTTGCATTTGCCTCTGACTCATTGGGGGCTTCCTATTGGCTCCTGAGATGTCACTTGATGCCATGTAACCGATCAGCCACAACTAAGCTATGCAACAGAGGAAAAGCGCAGGTAAGTACCAGTGGTGTATCTAGGAGTCTGGGCACCCCTGGCAAAGTGGAAATCTTGCACAGCAGCATCACAACATCATGACACTGTGTGTCCTGCCCTTCTGGGCCACAACATCATGGAGCCTCCATGACGCAGTCCAGATCTCAGAGATTCTTACCAGCCTTGGGGTTCATATCTGTGGGTGACTGAGCCAGGGAGGTGGTACCCTCTTCCCTCTTCCGCTACAGGCTGTGTTTTGAAAAATGACAGTTGGGAACTGATTGGTTGGTACTTTGGGGTCTATTCATGAAGCAGTGAAAAGTGTGGAGAAGTGAGCCTGTGGAGAAGTTGACCGTGGCATCCAATAAGCATTGGAGTAACATTTATAATTTGCGTACTATACAATTGTACAGAGCAGCTGATTGGTTGCCATGGGTAACTTCTCCACAGGCTCACTTCTACATTCTTTTCACTGCTTCATGAATAGACCCCTTTATCTCTCTCCACTTTATCTCTCTCCAAGGCTTAGTACATCTGCATTAATGTCTGAATAGTCTACTTCTTCTAGAGACAAGAGAAAGGACATAGGGTAAGTTCAGCATGTTTCTGTAGTGATGTCTACCTTCTGTTCATGGTTAAGAAGTTGTTATTTGTTTAGGTCTGTGAGAAAAGTGTGGTATGGAAAGTCCCAGGACGGTTATATGTTCCCCTGTCCATCTCTCCCACTGGTAGTGCTTGGCCAGTAATGCTGAGAGCTCCATGTATCAGTTTGATGTGTGTCTCAGTCTGCATGTGGTACATGGACTCTTGCCAAGTCCTGGTCATTATTACTGCGGGAATTTAAGTCAGATGGAACAGGAATGGAGATCTAAGAGAGTCAGACTGCAGCTTAACAGCAAAAAGTTCCTATCTTTAACCCCTGCAGGATCCGGGGGCTGTGAAATATGCTAGTTTCCGGATAAATACTGCCTGCCTTGCCTCAAGCTTCCCACTCTTCCTTTAAAATGTTTTCTGCAACTAAGTGATCATTTGCATAGAATCATTAGTGGCTCTTCACTGCGCCTGTAACTTGTGATCTATGATGTCTTTTAAATTATGAAGTTGTGATAAAAATGTTAGAATGGAGTTGTATTTGTTTACTAAGGGGGCTATTCAGACCTGGACGCTAAATCCGAAAAATTGCAAATAGCCGTGTATCGGCCATCGGTGCATACACTGCGGCAGCATTGCGCATGAGCGGACTTTCACTATGAGCTTGCATCCCGAAACGATGTGATCGCATAGTGATTAACAGGCGGTGGGTGATCAGGGGTGGCGTTGTGGCGTTGGGGGGAAGTGGCGCAGGAAATACAGACGCATCGTGGCCATTTTTGGGCTGGGTGGATGATGTCGCCTGTGATAAGAAAAAATGGGATTTATTTAGTAACCTGTTGCACGGAGAAATGGAGTATTTTATCCCACAGCTCATAGCAATAGACAGACCCATAACAGCTGATCTCGGACTTCTGTGGGTTATAACGTAACTTCCTACTTGTACTATTCCTTGTACCTATTTTATGGGTGTGGTATAGAAGATCTGCAGTGTTTAGGTCGACATGAATTACGTCGACGGGGTCGACAGTGGCAAAGGTCTACATGTACAAAAGGTCTACAAGTTCAAAAGGTTGACATGACAATGGTCGACACGCAGATGGTCGACACAAGTTTTTTCCATTTTTTTCGTCAAATGTTGTATGTTTGTAAATATGCGTCCACTATCAGGTAAAACATATACCCTTGCAGGCTCATTCCGCTACCGCTGCTCTCACCACAGGTTACTATTCCCAGTCGTTGTCCACATGGATGGTAAATGAAGCAAATGTTGGGAAAACATGAAAAATAAATAAACATGTGTTGAGTACCGTGGATTAAAGCCTATGGAATTATATATATATATATATATATATATATATATATATATAAAATCGAAAGTCGTAGTACACCCTTTTGTTTCAACCTTTAATCTAAGTTAGTTTTTTTTTAAATGGAAAGGGGGTCGTGTGACATGTCAAACAACACCAGAATTTGCTGAAAAGTTTATTGCTGCAAACAGATTTGAAATAGCAGTTATGGTTCAAAAGTTACAACAGTTTTTTTTTAACTGAAGATGGCTTTGACAAAAGAGGAGAGAATTGAGGTCATTTTGATGTCTGGAGAACGAACTTTCCATGTCATAGCTCCAGATTTTAACAACCGGCACCCAGGAAGACACTGTTAGGTGCCTAATTTCCAAATTCTGAGAAACTGGGACTGTGGCTGACAAGTCATGGAGTGGTCGTCCAAAAAGTTATACTGACGAGACAACCTCAACAATGGTTTTGGCATCCTTCGTGAAGCACACAACGTTTGTCATTCTCCAGAGCAGCAGGGAAAGTAGGATTATTCAAGGACAACATCACCATGCCGCACTAACATGTTTGCTAACAGACCGTAAGTGGAGTATGTGTGCAGTCACGGGAATGGGGTGCATATAGTCACAGTGGGCCCAGACCATAAGTGCAGTATGTGTACAGTTGCGGGACGTAGGCGTACATACAATCACAAAGGGGCACAGACCGTAAGTGCAGTATGTGTGCAGTGCGGGAAGTGGGCATGCATACAATCACAATGGGCCCAGACAGTAAGTGCAGTATCTGTACAGTCACATGAAGTCGGCATGCATACAATCACAATGGGCCCAGACCGTAAGTGCAGTATATGTGCAGTCGCGGGTAGTGGGCGTGCGACAGTAATAATAGGCAAAGACTGTTAGTGCAGTATGTGTGCAGTTGTGGGAAGTGGCGTGCATGCAGTCACAGTGGGCCCAGACCGTAGGTGCAATATGTGTGAAGTTGTGGAAAGTGGGCGTTCATACAATCACAGTGGGCCCAGACGATAAGTGCAGTATGTTTGCAGTCGCGGGAAGTAGGCGTGCATACGATAACAATGGGCCCAGACCGTAAGTACAGTATCTGTGCAGTCGTGAGAAGTGGGCGTGCATACAATAACAATGGGCATGCAAAACCACTAAAACTGACGCATCAGGCAACGCACACTCATTTCAGTCAAGTACAGAATCTTCATACACAATTGGGGAAGGGGAAACCTGCACATATATTCTAAAGTGTGTTGTTGAAACTAATGCAATTCTATAAGCCCTCCGTTCACTCTCATCCGCATGTCTTAATCCTAATAAATAATGAGAACAGACAATGATATGGCGTGGAAATTTGGGTTGGCATTTATTTTCTGGGTGAAATATAGAGAAAATTTTAGACTCTAACCAATTTCAAATTAAAGGTATAGGAGAGAAAAAATGGTGGCGGGGACAAACAGCTCTTAACATAAATTATAAAAGAACCCAACAGGGCCACGGCCCTCCTCACACAGGGTTTAGGCTAATCACCCCAACCCTGCACGACTCACAAGGGTCAATGCACCCAGCTAACCCTTGTGGGGCAATTACTAACACGGTGAGGCCACCGTCCCAACACCACTACCATCTTGAGGGGACCTTCCACCCACGGCAGAGAGACAGGGCCCCACCTGGACCGATGGTGGCCCTATACGGGAAGGTACAACCAAACCTATGTCCCTGCCGTGGATAAGACGGTCCCCCCAGGGCATAATACCTAATACTATCCATAAAAAAACAGAGGCCATCTATACCTGGCCACTCCATGCCGACAACCAAACTAAACACTAAACGAAGAAACCTCAAATCAGGGAGGGCAAGTTCCTTGCCGAGAAGAGACCTCCTCCTTCACAAGAGCTATACAAAAACAGAACAAGGCCCTCCTATTAGAACCACTAACCAATCAATAAACGCCAAACAAAATAGACTCCACCCAGACAACAAATCCAAACCCTCTGGGGTAAATTTACTAAGCTCCCGATTTTGACCGAGATGCCGTTTTTTCATCAAAGTGTCATCTCGGTAATTTACTAAGCAATAATCACGGCAGTGATGAGGGCATTCGTAATATTTTGAAGTCCTAGGAAAAAATCACGAATGAATACACCATCGGTCAAAACGCGGCTGTTTAAGTATGAATCTCGGTCATTTACTAAGAAGTGCAAAGCAAAAAAAAACAAACACTGCCGTGAAAAATTACAACTCGTAAAAAAGTGCTAAAAAAAACCAGACCTTTTTTTTAAATTCGTGATTGGATAGGCATGCACGGATCCATGAGATCCGTGCATGTATATCAGTGGGAAGGGGTGGGAAAGTGCTTATTTTTTCAAAAAAAATTGCGTGGGGTCCCCCCTCCTAAGCATAACCAGCCTCGGGCTCTTTGAGCCGATCCTGGTTGCAGAAATATGGTGAAAAAATTGACAGGGGTTCCCCCATATTTAAGCAACCAGCATCGGGCTCTGCGCCTGGTCCTGGTTCCAAAAATACGGGGGACAAAAAGAGTAGCGGTCCCCCGTATTTTTAAAACCAGCACCGGGCTCCACTAGCTGGACAGATAATGCCACAGCCGGGGGTCACTTTTATATAGTGCCCTGCGGCCGTGGCATCAAAAATCCAACTAGTCACCCCTGGCCGGGGTACCCTGGGGGAGTGGGGACCCCTTCAATCAAGGGGTCCCCCCCCCAGCCACCCAAGGGCCAGGGGTGAAGCCCGAGGCTGTCCCCCCCCATCCAATGGGCTGCGGATGGGGGGGCTGATAGCCTTTGTTGTAAAAGAAAAGATATTGGCCCTCATTCCGAGTTGATCGCTCGGTATTTTTCATCGCATCGCAGTGAAATTCCGCTTAGTACGCATGCGCAATATTCGCACTGCGACTGCGCCAAGTAATTTTACAATGGAGATAGTATTTTTACTCACGTTTTTTTTACATCGCTCCGGCGATCGTAATGTGATTGACAGGAAATGGGTGTTACTGGGCGGAAACAGGCCGTTTTATGGGCGTGCGGGAAAAAACGCTACCGTTTCCGGAAAAAACGCAGGAGTGGCCGGGGAAACGGGGGAGTGTCTGGGCGAACGCTGGGTGTGTTTGTGACGTCAAACCAGGAACGACAAGCACTGAACTGATCGCACAGGCAGAGTAAGTCTGAAGCTACTCTGAAACTGCTAAGTAGTTAGTAATCGCAATATTGCGAATACATCGTTCGCAATTTTAAGAAGCTAAGATTCACTCCCAGTAGGCGGCGGCTTAGCGTGTGTAACTCTGCTAAAATCGCCTTGCGAGCGATCAACTCGGAATGAGGGCCATTGTTTTTAGTAGCAGTACTACAAGTCCCAGCAAGCCTCCCCCGCATGCTGGTACTTGGAGAACCACAAGTACCAGCATGCGGCGGAAAAACGGGCCCGCTGGTACCTGTAGTACTACTACTAAAAAAATACCCAAAAAAACACAAGACACACACACCGTGAAAGTATAATTTTATTACATACATACACACATACATACATACTTACCTTATGTTCCCACGCAGGTCGGTCCTCTTCTCCAGTAGAATCCAAGGGGTACCTGTTGAAGAAATTATACTCACGAGATCCAGGGGTCCAGGGTCCTCGGGGAATCCAGGTGTAATCCACGTACTTGAAAAAAATAACAAAACGGACACCCGAGCCATGCACTAAAAGGGGACCCATGTTTGCACATGGATCCCCTTTTCCCGACTGCCAGAAACCCACTCTGACTGATGTCTAAGTGGGTTTCTTCAGCCAATCAGGGAGTGCCACGTTGTAGCACTCTCCTGATCGGCTGTGTGCTCCTGTACTGAGTGACAGGCGGCACACGGCAGTGTTACAATGTTGCGCCTATGCGCTCCATTGTAACCAATGCTGGGAACTTTCTGCTCAGCGGTGACGTCACTTTAGGTCAACCGCAGGGCAGAAAGTTCCCAGCATTGGTTACAATGGAGCGCATAGGCGCTACATTGTAACACTGCCGTGTGCCGCCTGTCACTCAGTACAGGAGCACACAGCCGATCAGGAGAGTGCTACAACGTGGCACTCCCTGATTGGCAGAAGAAACCCACTTAGACATCAGTCAGAGTGGGTTTCTGGCAGTCGGGAAAAGGGGATCCATGTGCAAACATGGGTCCCCTTTTAGTGCGTGGCTCGGGTGTCCGTTTTGTTATTTTTTTCAAGTACGTGGATTACACCTGGATTCCCCGAGGACCCTGGACCCCTGGATCTCGTGAGTATAATTTCTTCAACAGGTACCCCTTGGATTCTACTGGAGAAGAGGACCGACCTGCGTGGGAACATAAGGTAAGTATGTATGTATGTGTGTATGTATGTAATAAAATTATACTTTCACGGTGTGTGTGTCTTGTGTTTTTTTGGGTATTTTTTTAGTAGTAGTACTACAGGTACCAGCGGGCCCGTTTTTCCGCCGCATGCTGGTACTTGTGGTTCTCCAAGTACCAGCATGCGGGGGAGGCTTGCTGGGACTTGTAGTACTGCTACTAAAAACAATATCTTTTCTTTTACAACAAAGGCTATCAGCCCCCCCATCCGCAGCCCATTGGATGGGGGGGGACAGCCTCGGGCTTCACCCCTGGCCCTTGGGTGGCTGGGGGGGGGGGGACCCCTTGATTGAAGGGGTCCCCACTCCCCCAGGGTACCCCGGCCAGGGGTGACTAGTTGGATTTTTGATGCCACGGCCGCAGGGCACTATATAAAAGTGACCCCCGGCTGTGGCATTATCTGTCCAGCTAGTGGAGCCCGGTGCTGGTTTTAAAAATACGGAGGACCCCTACTCTTTTTGTCCCCCGTATTTTTGGAACCAGGACCAGGCGCAGAGCCCGATGCTGGTTGCTTAAATATGGGGGAACCCCTGTCATTTTTTTTCCCATATTTCGGCAACCAGGATCGGCTCAAAGAGCCCGAGGCTGGTTATGCTTAGGAGGGGGGACCCCACGCAATTTTTTTTTAAATATTTGACAGTGTTTAATTTAAAAAAAACAAAAAAAATGAACCCCAGCACGGATCACACAGATCCGGCCGAGATTCATTGTAAAAAAGTCGGCAGTGTTTTGCTAATCACTGCCGTAAAAATAGAAAAAAAACCACGAATGACATCGACATCGGAACAAAAGAAAAACCCGAATACGACAGCTTAGTAAATTAGTCGTAATCAATTCAAAAAGTTGCAGTTTTACACTTTCGATGTCATTCGTGATTGAACTTTGACCTGAAACGGGAAAATACGAATCTTAGTAAATTTACCCCTCTGTGTCTCCAGAGAGAGTGAACGAACAGGCACAGGAGGCTTATGCCACTTCCTCACATGCATTCCCTCTGTGGTTCTTATTTGCGACTGCTTCGCTGACCATTGTAGATGCACCACTCCACTTGTCTACTTGTTATCTACTCTATCTGTAATGCATTATGCACTGCTCTATTACACATTTTGCAAATGCAGACTAACACCATGCCTCCAGTGACACTCCTGTCTCATCTCAGCCATGTACCTCAAGGGAGTGAGCCACAAGGAAAGAGAGGGAGTCACAGCTCGAGATTTGCATATGCAACTGCCACAAAATGTGAATATATTTGCAATGATATTGTGCAATTCTGTTATTATTATTATTACATTTTATTTATAAGGCGCCACATGTGTTTCGCAGCACCGTACAAAGGACAGTACAGGGGACAAAACATTGCATTACAGTAAATAAATAACAAATAGAGTACAGGTAACAGAGCACCACACATTCTCAAGACATAATACAGCTAAGATGTAAGTATTGAGGGAGTGATCATCGTACTACTAGAGGCTGGTGGCCATAGATGGAGATGAGCCTTTACTAGCAGGATAAAGATGGTCATTGAGTAGGGGAGAGCTGTGAGTGAAATGTGTTGAGACGAGGGCTTAGATAACAAGAGGAAAGAGGGCCCTGCTCTGAAGGGCTAACAATCTATTGGGGAGGGGCGACAGACAGATGACAAGAGGTGCAGGCAAGTGGGAGGTAGCCTGATGGCAGTATGCAAGCAAAGCTGAGATGTTCACGGCATGAGGCAGGGGGGTGGAGGCGTGGCTAAAGCACTGGGTTATGCATCGGGAGGGTATGCTTTGATGAATAGGTGGGTTTTTAGTGCCCGTTTGAAGCTTTGCAAGGTTGGGGAGAGCCTAATGGAGCGGGGGAGTGCGTTCCACTGAAGGGGTGCAGCACGGGCAAAATCCTGAACTTGTGCATGGGAAGCAGTGACCAGGGCGGTGGAGAGGCGACGGTCATTAGTCGACCGTAGGGGGCGGGAGGGAGTATGAAGGGAAAGGAGGTTGGAGATGTAGGGAGCAGTGGAATTAGAGATGGCCTTGTATGTGAGGGTGAGGAGTTTGAAGAGGATTCTGTAGGGGAATGGGAGCCAGTGTAGATTTTGTTGAAGGGGAGTGGCAGATGTGGTGCGGCGGGAGAGGAAGATAAGCCTAGCTGCGGAGTTCAGGACAGATTGGAGGGGAGCAAGATGGGAGCAAGCAAGGCCAGTGAGGAGGACATTGCAGTAGTCAAGTCGTGAGATGACCAGTGAGTGGATGATGAGTTTAGTTGCACTCTGGGAGAGATATGGCCTGATACGAGCAATGTTGCGTAGCTGGAAACGACAGGATTGTGCCAGAGCTTGGATGTGGGGTGCAAAGGAGAGGGAGGAGTCAAGAGTGACGCCCAGGCAGCGGAGTTGGGGAACGGGGGAGATGGTGGTGTTGTCAACAATGATGGAGATATTGGTCGGGGGTGTTGCTCTGGATGGGGGGAAGATGATGAGTTCCGCTTTGTCCATGTTGAGCTTTAGAGAGCGTTCAGACATCCAGGAGGAGATTGCAGAGAGGCAGCTGGAAACCTGAGAGAGGACAGAGAGGGACAGATCAGGAGATGAGAGGTAGAGTTGTGTGTCATCAGCATAGAGGTTGTATTGAAGGCCAAATGAGTTAATGAGCGCACCCAGGGAAGAGGTATACAGGGAGAACAGAAGGGGTCCAAGGACAGAACCCTGAGGGACACCAACAGGAAGGATGGAAGGGTGTGAGGTGGTGCTTGAGGCAGACACAGAGAAGGAGCGGTTAGTGAGGTAAGAAGAAAACCAGTCAAGGACAGCGCTAGATAGGCCAGCGTTTTGGAGTGTGCCGAGGAGGAGAGGATGATCTACGGTGTCAAAGGCAGCAGAGAGGTCCAGAAGGATGAGCAGAGAGAAGTGGCCCCTGGATTTGGCCGAAAGCAGGTCATTGGTGACTTTCACCAGGGCAGTCTCAGTTGAGTGGAGTGGGCGAAAGCCAGATTGTAGTGGATCGAGGATGGAGTTGTCAGAGAGGTAGCTTGTGAGACGGCTGTAGACTAGTCGTTCAAGTAATTTGGAGGCGAAAGGGAGAAGAGAGATGGGGCGGTAGTTAGTGGGTGATGAGGGGTCGAGGTTGGGTTTTTTGAGAATAGGCGAGACCAGAGCATGTTTGAATGGTGAGGGGAAGATGCCGGTGGAGAGGGACAGGTTAAAGAGGTGAGCAAGGTGGGAGCAGGCAGTGGGGGAGAGGGAGCGGAGAAGACGGGAGGGAAGGGGGTCCAGGGGGCAGGTGGTGGGGGGGGAGGATAAGATGAGGGAGTGGACTTCCTTTTCTGAAGTGGGATGGAAGGAGGACAGGGTGGGATAGATGGAGGGGAGGGATAAAGGGGGCAGGGGGGTAGCAGAGGGGTGACGGCGGGAGATGTCGTCTCGGATATCCTCAATTTTGGAGATGAAGAAGGAGGCAAAGTCAGTGGCAGTGAGGGAGGATGGGAGGGGAGGAGGAGGGGGCGAAGGAGAGTGTTGAAAGTTTCAAAGAGACGGCGTGGACAGGAGGACTGAGAAGAGATGAGTGCTTGGTAAAAGGATTGCTTGGCGAGGGAAAGAGCAGACCTGTAGGAGGAGAGAATAAACTTGAAATGGAGGAAGTCCGCTAGAGAGTGAGATTTCCTCCAGGAGCGTTCAGCAGAACGTGAGCATTTTTGTAAGAAACGTGTTAGTTTGGTGTGCCAGGGTTGGGGTTTGGAGCGGCGGAGGGGGACAGAGGAGAGGGGGGCCACAGAGTCGAGAGCAGCGGTTAGGGAAGAGTTATAGAAGGTGGCTGCCTGGTTGGGACAAGTTATAGTGGAAAGAGGAGAGAGGAAAGTCTCGAGGGAGGACATGAAAGTGGGGTTGAGAGACCCGAGATTGCTTCTGGTGGTGGTGGGTCTGGGTGTGGAGAGGAGGAGGGAGGATGAGAGGGTGAAAGAAAGCAGATGGTGGTCAGAGAGAGGGAAGGGAGAGTTTGAGAAATCAGAGAGATCACATCGGTGGGTGAAGACAAGGTCGAGGGAGTGGCCGAGATTGTGAGTAGCGGTGGAGGTCCATTGAGAAAGTCCAAAGGAGGTGGAAAGGGCGAGAAGGTTAGTGGAAGCGGCATTAGTGATGTCAATAGGGATGTTAAAGTCTCCGAGGATGACAGAGGGGAGGTCGGAGGAGAGAAAGTGGGGAAGCCAGGCAGCAAAGTTGTCAAGGAAAGGTGAATTATTTTTAGTAAAGATAAGAAAGACATCAAATATATAAAAAACACATGCACAAATTTCATGAGATTCCAATACATTAAATACTGGGCCACCAAGGCTAGAGATCACATGATATAGTATATTTAACCTTAAGACATTCTATCTATTTTTTTGTATATAGAGAAAAAGAAAGGGGAGAAGAAAAAAGGATGCGGGGGAGGGGGGGGGGGGGTAGAGGGTGGAAAGGGGACCACCATGAGAGACCAGATTACCTGGCCAACTTTTATAATCTTGTAAACCCTTTTTTTTTTTCCAGCATGATTTAACTGATCATTCACATATACCAGCTGGGGTCAACAGTAAACCAAAGAGCACACCAAACTATAAACACTGTAAGGGATACTCCTTAAAAATACCCAAGGCCATGCTCAGTAGCGGCTCTTACCACGGGCAAGCAGGCTTTTTGCCCGGGGTGCCGCTACCCCGAGGGCGCTGCCACTGCCATGGCAAGAGCCGCTACTCGAGACCCCTTCTCCCCGGCTGCAGCAGGAGCCGTGGGCTGCGTGGGCGCCCGCTGCAGCCGACGTCGCTGACTGACACTAGAGGTCATAATTAAGGCAGCGGCCGGAGACAGCAGCAGCAGCAGTGGTCCGCAAGCAGAAGCGGGGCTGGTGAGTATTGTTTTTTTGTTTGTTTTTCTTGTTTGCAAGCGGCACTACTACAGGGGGCACAACTACAGGGGGCACATACTGGGGGCACTACTACAGAGGACACTGCTACAGGGGGAACAGCTACTGGGGCAAATCAGCTGGGGGCACTACTACAGGGGGCACTGCTACAGGGGCCACAGCTACTGGGGGCACAGCTACATGGGACACAACTACTAGGGGGACAACTACAGGGGGCACATACTGGGGGTACTACTACAGGGGGCACTGCTACAGGTGGAACAGCTACTGGGGGCAAATCAACTGGGGGCACTACTACAGGGGGCACAGCTACTGCGGGAAAATCTACTGGGGGCACAGCTGCTGGGGGCACAGCTACGGGGGGTACAGCTACTTGGGGCACAACAGCAGGTGGCACAGCTACAGGGGGCCACAAGTACAGGGGGATAACTGTGGCCATGCCCCTTCCCTATGAAGAAGCCACGCCCCTATTTTTGACCACGCGCCTTGGCGTGCACCAACTCTATTTTACCGTGTGTGGAGGGGGGGGGGACAGAAAACTTTCGCCCTGGGCGCCACAAGGTCTAGAACCGGCCCTGGCCATACTATATACTATAGTGCATCAGATTTTAGGAACAGAGAAATTATTATACATAAAGCAAGGTTCCCAGATTGTATAAAACCTAACCAATCTATCGCGCAATAATGCAGTGATCTTCTCCATAGTAGAAATAAACCAAATTTTAGCCTTTACCATGCTTAACGGTGGAGGTTCAGGGTTTATCTAACATTTAGCCACTGTACATCCAGGGGCGGATTGGTCCGCCGGGACACTGGACCAGACCCCGCCTAGGCCAATCTAGTTGTCCCCTCAATGGCCAGTCTCCTTCGCTCACTGGGCCGGCTGCAGTGATCGGAGCTCAGCTCAGCTCCGATTAGTCAGTGCTAAGTGACAGCTTCTGCGCATGTGCAGAAGCTCAATTGAAAGCCGATGTGCTGCGTGGCGCAGCAGTGCACCACCCCCTCCCTCTCCGCTCACAGGCTGGGTGTCCCCAGTCCCACCGCTTCTATTGTGTCCCGGTTTGGGCTGCGGCATCCGCCCCACAGCAAAACAGCCAGCGGAGGCTCAGTCACAGTGTCTGGACGCACTGGCAGTATGAAAGGAGCGATGGACCGCAGGGAAGGAAGTGCGGCCGGTGCCTGCCTCAGCCAACCCACTATTATCATCTGTGCGGCGACAGAGAAGCAGGTAACTCTGCATCTCTTCATGTACCCAGTGATGGTGATGATTGCTGCAATTTCTATAACTGTTGTTCCTGCCTCTGGTCCTTTCAATTGTGGTCCTTTCACTCTATGGTAAAAACGGAATACATAGGATATCCCAAAGCCCGGGATGCCGGCTGTCAATATGCTGACAGCGGCACTCCAGAAGTGAAAATCCCGACAGTCCCCCAAAACCTAAGCTAACCTCTCACAGCCTGACCCTAACCCTCCCCAGTGGTGCCTAACCCTAACCCCTCTCCCTGCAGCCTAAACATAACCTTCCCTCCCCCACAGCCTAATCCCCACTACTCGCAGCCTAACCCTAAGTCCCCCCATCTGTGGCTTACCAGTAGTGAAGTCCGGCGTCGGCTTCAGCTGGATTCCAGCGTCGATATCCCGGCACCAGCATTTCAATTGATGTTGGGATGCTGGCATCAGCATTCCGATTCATGTCGGGATTCCTGTCAGGACACTGTGGGGGGCAATTTTTTCTATTGTTCTCTGTGGGGGCCACTGTGTGTTTTTTTTCTGTGGGGCCAATGTGTTTTAGTTTGTGTGTTCTGTGTTGCATCGTGCATGCGTCCTGATGCTGTTCGTACATATTTACAGTACGGATTCAGACACACGCACCAAGAAGTGTATTAGAGATGTGTTGGACTTCCCTAGGTGGTTACAGGGGGTGGCTAACCAGATGCAGAGGTAACATAGTAAGCGTGTGTTGCTCATAGTGGTTGTGTACTGAAATGCCGAATCACTCACATTGGAGGCCATATTCGGATGATCTGCACTTAGCATAGGGCTGGTGAAAGTGTCAAGGGTGCAACCGATGATAGCATCTAAAGACGCACAAAGCTTAATTGCAGCATCTGTAGACACTGGGAGCCTTAGTCCTTACACTTTAGGACACACGGCTGTACACCAGGAAACTGCATTGTAGTGGCATTAGTATAAAGTTCCAGACGTAACTGCAGCAAAACATGTAAGGAAGGCTGCAATTGCGTCCATGTCAGAATCAAGCTCTATAAGGAGGGATCCTGCCCCCTTTGACAGACCCCACCCCTCAGCAGACCCCGCCCCCATTAGGGCTGCCTTCATCAATTTTCCGGGCTGGGTTTCGATCCCAGTACTCCCCTGTGTACATCTAACTGCATTGAGAACATGGTGGATTAGCTGATTAGCATTTTTATTAAGGCCGAATATAGGGAAACTCAATAATGCAGACCAGGGGCTGAGTGAAATTGAGATCTTAAAAATATTTCCTAATAGTATCTCAACTTGACTCTAAAATATACTCATTTTGGGGCAATTCCACCAAATATGTATAAAGTCCCTGATTTGGCCACATACCCTCCAACACATAGGTGACGACGCGTGGGAGATCTTATTTAGCCTTGAAGGAACCAAATGCCATCTAGTATAAAGTTTATATAAATTCTCCTTGATTGAGGAGGAAATAGAAGATTGTGCTACATTCTGCCTAATAAGCTTCCACGTGTCCTCCTGTGGGGGGATCCCAAATCAGTCTCCCACTTACTTTCATGGGAAAGAATCCCTTTATAGTCCGCAGAACATAATAAACCATAAGATACAGAAATAATACCCCGTCTCATTGGTGTATAGAGACACCGTTTTCCAAAAGGGTTTAACTGCCGGAAAATCTTTTCCTTAGGAAGAGAATAAAGATAGGAGCGGAGTTGTAAATATTCAATATTTTGCAATTCTGGATGTGTCTGAATAAGTCCCATAAAGAGGCTGATGCTGTGTTATATGCGCCTAAAGCATAAGTGTAAAATGCATATGTGAAGATATCGGGTTCCAAATCACTCAAGCTTGGTGGTAGATGAAACACCAACGTGTTTTATTGACAGAATAGGTTATAACACAGTTCAGCACACTTCTGTAATCCAATTCTACATGACGATTCCCTCTTGGAACTCCTGACAGAACATTACTTCTCAGTCAGTCACCTGCAACCTTCTACCCTTACCACAGCTCACACTCTCCCTGTCCCTCAGTAGAGGTCACTCCCCTTGTTTCACCCCCTTCCCCATCTATGCCTCACACAAGCAGGTCAGTGAGGGTGTCACTGAGGAGTGGGGACGAGGTGTATGGGTTCCTGCACACAATGGGGTGTACATGATCAGATTATCTGCAGGCCCATACATAACCTGTTTACTGTTTAATCTGCTCATTTTACTCCCATCTGATTGTGCAGCTAGGGGATTTAAATTACAATAGACTGGCTTAACTATATTAAACAACTCTGGCCTCCACTTATCCTATTAACAGTTACATTACACACAGTATAATTAAATAAACTACATATTCCAAATATAGCAGATAAACATAACTGTACACTGTAACAATAACATCATACAATATAATACAATATTGCCTAGTATATAGCCAAATACAGATCGGCAATTAGTGTAGTCCATGGGATTGGACCAGGGCTAGGGAAGTAATTGCGTGTCTTTTACCACTGTGCGACACAATGCGCCGGCTGTGTCGTTACAGCATAGTAAAGTAAAAAGCATTTAGCACCCGGCAATCAGAGCCGGATTATAGGAGGGGCGATAGGTGCGGTCGTCACATTAGGGGCTACCAAACACTGTCCCCCAGACTACCCATTCACCGGTGCAGCCGTGTCCGTGGCCAGCAGCATTAATGAGCCAGACTGACTCATTATTAGTAAGCAGCGGTCAGCCCCAGCAGTAGCAAAGAGGGATGGAAGCGGTGTGGTGCATTTCACCTGAGGTGGCCCTTCCCCACCCTATCCAGCATCTCTCTCTCTCTCCACACCTGAGCTTTTACTTTTGGAAACATCCTCCCTGCACTTGCCGCCTAGCAATGCCAGGTCCAGATCCCAATGGAAGAGAATCGCAGCCACCCAGTGCCGAGCCAACCAGGCAACCCAGGTACGCATCATACGCTCCAGACCTCAATCCGGCTCTGCCAAAAATATATCCTTTCTTAAATACCTCCATTGCTTAAATTTGATATATCAATGATGAAACAGAACATAAGTTTAAAAACTAGGGGAGTAATGTATCAAACCTTCTCAAGAGTAGAGACGTGGGCCAGAGAAGAGGTTGCCCGTAGCAACCAATTAGCTGCTACTTTTCATTTTATATAATGTACTTGCTAAATGAAGAGAATACAACAAAGTAGGTATGACTTTATACCTCTACACCTTATTCTCTCCAAGATTTAGTACATCTCCCATTAATATGGGACCAATTAGTCTCTGAGTTTGTTTGTGTTCTATGATGGGATACGCTGCACACTCTCTTTGCAGTAAATACTTTTATGGTCATCAATCCATGGGTGGGAGGGTTCCCCTGTAATTCAAGTAAAAAAAAAAAAACATAATAAAATTGTAAAACGTCCTTTATTCCAATGAGTCAGCCATTTCAGTCGTCTTCTGTGGTGGGTATGAAACATTTGCCTTAAGTGTGTTTTTTAGTATAATGTGAGACTTTTTATTCTGATGTTATTGTAAAAACCACATCATAAAATTTGAGAGAATAATCCACAAAGGACCCAGCAGTTGTTTGGGCTAGTCCAAGAATTCAGCTTTCTCACACTACATTATTATTATTATTATTATTATTATTATCCTTTATTTATATGGCGCCACAAGGGTTCCGCAGCGCCCAATTACAGAGTACATAAACAAATAATCAAGCAGGAAAACAGCAACTTACAGTTGACAATATATGACAAGTACAGGGTAAATAAACATAGCTACATCAGCAGATGACACTGGAATAAGTATCAGGTGGCAGAAGACTGCTGGATTTGGTGCAGTTGAATATTATTAAAGTAAGAAAAGGATAAGCACATGAGGGAAGAGAGCCCTGCTCATGAGAGCTTACAATCTAAAGGGGAGGGTAGACAGACAGGGGTGAGACAGATGGGTTACATAGAGAGCGTGGAACAGAGGTTTAGGATGAGATTTGGCTGGGTTTGGTGAAGAAGTGGGTCTTGAGAGCCCGTTTGAAGTTTTGTAGAGAGGTGGAGAGTCTGAGGGGGAGAGGTAGGGAATTCCAGAGAAGTGGTGCAGCACGTGAAAAATCTTGGAGGTAGGAGTGGGAGGAAGTAATCCGTTGGCAGGAGAGTCGTTGTGCATTAGCAGAGCGAAGAGGACGGGTGGGAGTGTAAAGGGAGATAAGGTCAGAGATGTAGATGGGAGAGGAGTGGGTGAGGGCTTTGTAAGCAAGTGTGAGAAGCTTGAAATAGATTCTGAAAGGGAAGGGGAGCCAGTGAAGGTCTAGTAAGAGAGGAGAGGTGGACGTAGTGCGTTTGGTGAGGAAGATGAGCCGGGCAGCAGCATTGAGTATAGATTGGAGTGGAGAGAGGTATTTGTCAGGAATGCCAGTTAGGAGGAGATTACAGTAGTCCAGTCTGGAGATGACCAGTGAGTGGATAAGAGTCTTAGTAGCATCCTGGGTCAGAAAGGGTCTGATCCTGGAAATATTTTTTAGATGAATACGGCAGGTTTGTGAGAGGTGCTGAATGTGTGGTTTGAAGGAGAGGGAGGAGTCAAGGATTACTCCAAGACAGCACACTTGGGGGCTAGAGGAGATAGTAGTGCCATCAATAGATAATGAGATTGTAGGAGGTGAGGTTATGCCGGAGGGAGGGAAGATGATCAGCTCGGTCTTAGACATGTTAAGTTTAAGAAAGCGCTGGGACATCCAGGAAGAGGTAGCAGAGAGACAGTTGGAGATACGAGTGAGGAGAACAGGGGAGAGGTCTGGAGAGGAAAGATAGATTTGAGTGTCATCAGCATAGAGATTATATTGGAAACCAAAAGAACTAATGAGCTTACCTAGTGAGGATGTGTAGAGAGAGAAGAGTAGAGGACCAAGGACAGAACCTTGGGGTACCCCTACAGTTAGTGGAAGTGAGGGGGACGTAGAGTCATAAGAGGAGACAGAGAATGAAGGTCAGAAAGGTAGGAGGACAGCCAAGAAAGGGCAGTGTCACGCAGACCAATGGAGTGAAGGATTTGCAGTAGGAGAGGATGGTCCACAGTGTCAAAAGCAGCAGAGAGATCCAGTAGAATAAGTAGAGAGTAGTGTCCCTTAGATTTAGCAGCATGGAGGTCATTGCATACTTTTGTAAGGGCAGTTTCAGTGGAGTGGAGAGGACGGAAGCCAGACTGGAATGTGTCAAGCAGTGAGTGTGAGGAAAGAAAGGAAGTAAGGCGGTTGTAGACAATACGCTCAAGGAGTTTGGAGGCAAAAGGGAGGAGAGAGATGGGTCGGTAGTTGGAGAGAGTGTTTGGATCAAGGGTAGGTTTTTTAAGAATAGGAGAGATGAGTGCATGCTTGAAGGCAGAGGGGACAGTGCCTGATGAGAGGGAGAGATTGAGAAGGTGGACAAGATGGGAACAAGCAGAAGGAGAGAGGTAGCGGAGGAGGCGGGAGGGGATAGGGTCAAGTGGGGAGGTGGTGAGGGGACAGGAACGAATGAGGGCCATGACTTCCTCTCCAGATGCATGGGAGAAAGATGTCAGAGTTGGTGCGAGGGATGGGGAGGGTTGGTAAGGGATGGGAGAAGGCTGGTTACTGATGGTCTGGTGGGATGTGATGTCCTGACGTATGGAGTCAATTTTGGATTTGAAGTAAGTGGCAAAGTCAAGAGCAGAGAGTGAGGAAGGGAGACGAGGTGGAGGTGGGCAGAGGAGTGAGTTGAGAGTGGTAAAGAAGCGCCGGGGGTTGGAAGACTGGGAGGAGATGAGGTTCTTGAAGTATGACTGTTTAGCAAGAGAAAGGGCAGCACTGAAGGATGAGAGCATAAGTTTGAAATGGAGGAAGTCTGCCTTAGAGCGTGATTTCCTCCAGTGTCGCTCAGCAGTACGTGAGCATTTTTGCAGGTATCTGGTGCATTTGGTGTGCCAGGGTTGAGGTGTTAATATGCGAGGGTGAATAGTGGTTGGTGGAGCAACAGAGTCAAGAGCAGAATTAAGGGATGCATTGTATGTGGAAGTGGCTTGTTCAGGGCATGAGAGAGAGAGAATAGGAGAGAGAAGTGAGTCAAACAAGGAGGAAAGGAATGTGGTGTCAATAGCTTCAATGTTACGCTTAGTGATGGTAGCCTTAGGAGGTAGAGATGGGGAAGTCGAGAGAGATAGGTTAAAGGAGAGCAAGTGGTGGTCAGAGAGGGGAAATGGGGAGTTGGAAAAATCAGAAATATCACAGCGGTGAGTGAAGACCAGATCCAGTGAGCTCCCATTCACATGGGAGGGTGAGGAGGTCCACTGGGAGAGACCAAGTGAAGAGGTGAGGTTAAGGAGTTTAGAGGCAGGGGATTGTGTGGGGATGCCAATAGGGATGTTGAAATCACCTAGGATAATGGAGGGAATGTCAGAAGGGAGGAAGTGAGGAAGACAGGAAGCAAAGTTGTCGATGAATTTGGAAGCAGTGCCACGGGGGGCGGTAAATGACAGCTACTCTAAGATGTACTGGTTGGAAGAGGCGTATAGTATGGACCTTAAATGTAGAGAATGTAAGGGATGGTTCTGGTGGTATGAGTTGGTAGGAGTAACTAGAAGGTAAAAGGACCCCAACACCCCCCCCCCCCATGGCGACCCCCATGTCGTGGTGTGTGTGTGAATGTGAGGCCCCCAGCAGAGAGAGCAGCAGGAGAAGTAGTGTCAGAGGGCGTAGTCCAAGTTTCAGTAATGGCTAGTATGTGTAGGGAGTTGGAAATTAAAAGGTCACGAGTGGGGACCAGTCTGTTACAAACAGATCTGGCATTCCAGAGGGCACAGGATAGGGGGTATGAGTTTGTGGGAGAGATGTGAATGAGATTATCAGGGTTGCTGTAGCGATGAGGTGAGATTAACTTTGAGGGCAGGGATGATGAGAGAGTGGTAATGGTGCGGGTGCCTGAGCTAGGAGGGGAAACTGCAGGAGGTGGGCAGGGAGGGAGGTCAGTGTGATGTGGATGGGGGTGTGGGGAGGTGACAGGGAAGGGAGAGAGGGAGCAGGGCTGAGTTGTGGGGTAGCAGGACCATGGGGCAGAGGTGAATGAAAGTGGGGTAACAGGAAAGGAGGGGGAAGGAAACAGAGGGATGGAGGGGAGACAGAGGAGGGGAGAGAGGAGGAGGTGTAGGAGACTAGGGGGGAAGGATAAAGATACATTATTAGGTAGACACTGAGTGATGTGGGGAGTATAAGAAAGCCTTGACATAGTGAAAAGTAGGTAAATAGGTTGAGGGAAAGTGGAAGTAGGAGAGGAGAGTGTAAGGGAAACCGAGGAGAAGAATTGCAGAAATGCAGGTGAGAAAAGCAGTGTAGGCTCAATGGGTGTAGATTTAGTATGAAATGAGTCAAAAGCGTAGATAAAGTGGGTGCAGAAATGTATCTGGAGTGTAAGAAATGAAAGGATTGTGAGAGGTTTAAGAAGCGATGGTAATTATGTTAGATGTTTTAAGTGTTTGCAGGTAAAATTGCATTGGTGCAGCTGTGCTTAAAAAACAAAATTACAATAATACAGATACAAGCATTTGTAGGTGAAATGGATGGTTTTTGAATTGTCCAAGTAAGTTAGTTCCGTGCTATTTAATCAGATGGAACAATCAGGAGGTGAGTGATCTGAGAAGTGACTCACATTTGTTATTAGTTCTTCAGTTTTCTTTGTTTTGTTAGATTGGTGTCCTTCTGTTTTCCTTCTTTTTCACTTCGATTGAACGCTGATAGAACGCTGCTGTTATGTGGCTATTTTATCACGCTTTGATACAATGCACGCTTAGATAGTAAATGCACAGCCAAACGGCTTTGCACAGCCTACACCATTGAACTTAACTAGAGGACTACTATCAGATAAGAGTTCTGTTGTCATTAAATGAATTTGCGATTATCCACAGAATACAGGGAGAGATACCATCAGGGAATCAGGGAAGGTTTTGGGGCTTATTCACACATTTGCGCAAATATGTGTAACGAAGATCTCTGAATTCTATTATTATGTGGAATTTATATCTGGTTACGGTTATCATTCAGGGTGCGGGGGGAAAACAAATGCCTTTTTTTCTTGCTTAGAAATACCCCTCCCTTTCGAGCACCTGAATGATATCACTAAGCTAATTGAGCATCTACCAATATATATGTTTGTTGTGAGAGGCAGAGAGGTTCCTGCATTAGGAGGAGGTGCAGGCCCTGACATGCCACATGGAGCATTATGGGGTTGCTCCAAGGTAGGTAGCTCTTAGCTTAGACATATTGTAGCAAGGAGCCATTATCATGTGGCTCCTTGCTGGTTAATCTTAGACCCAGATTGGGGTAATGGAGGTGTGAGGTGTGGTGCCTCTGGACTGGCTGAGCTGGATGGCCTTAGTGTGGCATACCTTTACATTCTACTAACACTTTTCACTTATTAATTTTTTAACACTATTTCTCTATTTTAATTGCATTTAATTTTTGTATCACTTTCTCTATAGCTTCGGCTTCCTAAATACTAATTTATTAACACTATAGTTTTTTCACTGGTATGCTACGCTGGGCTTTCTGCTTATGCTGATGTTTTGGGGTGCCACACCCTGCACCTAGATATAGCGCTAGGGACCCCAAATATACAGAGACGCCTTGATGCGGCTTTGGGGCTTATTCACACATTTGCGCAAATATGTGTAACGAAGATCTCTGAATTCTATTATTATGTGGAATTTATATCTGGTTACGGTTATCATTCAGGGTGGGAACTTTGCGGTCAGCGGTTGACCGCGAGTAACCTCAACCGCTGACCGCAAAGTTCCCACCATTGGATACAATGGAGCGCCTATGCGCTACATTGTATCTTCAGTGCGCAGCCTGACTGACAGCTCAGGAGCGCACAGACAATCAGGAGAGTGCCATGACGTGGCGCTCCCTGATTGGCTGAAGGGACCCTCTTTGACAGGAGTCACGGGGGGTCCCGGCAGTCGGGGAAAGGGGTCCCATGTGTAAACATGGGACCCCTTTCAGTGCGTGGTTCGGGTTTTTCGGTTTGTGTTTTTGCCAAGTACGTGGATTACAAAGAGGACGGAGCTACACTGGATTGTGTGAGTATAATTTTATTTACAGGTACCCCAGGATTCTACGTGGAGAAGTGGACCGAGCCTCCTGTGAACATAGGTAAGTATGTGTGTATGTAAGTGTGCATGTATGTAATAAACTTTTACTGTCACGGTGTGTGTGTTCTGTTTTTTGTTGGGTATTTTTTTTGTAGTAGAACTACAGGTACCAGCGGGCCCGTTTTTTCCACCGCATGCTGGTACTTGTGGTTCTCCAAGTACCAGCTTGCGAGGGAGGTTTGCTGGGACTTGTAGTACTGCTACAAAAAACAATATTCTTTTTTTTACACTATGACTATCAGCCCCCCCATCTGCCGCCCTTGTATGGGGGGGACAGCCTCGGGCTTCACCCATGGCCTTTGGGTGACTGGAGGGGGGGGACCCCTTGATCTAAGGGGTTCCCACTCCTCCAGGATACCCTGGCCAGGGGTGACTAGTTAGTGATTTAATGCCAGGGCCGCAGGGACCAAGATAAAAGTGTCCCCCGGCTGTGGCATTATCTCTCTGACTAGTGGAGCCAGGTGCTGGTTCAAAAAATACGAGGGACCCCTACGCTTTTTGTCCCCGTATTTTTTGCACCAGGACCAGGCGCAGAGCCTGGTGCTGGTTGTTAAAATGTGGGGGATCCCCAGTCAATTTTTCCCCCGTATTTTTTAGAGATGAGCGGGTTCGGTTTCTTTGAATCCGAACCCGCACGAACTTCACTTTTTTTTTCACGGGTCCGAGCGACTCGGATCTTCCCGCCTTGCTCGGTTAACCCGAGCGCGCCCGAACGTCATCATGACGCTGTCGGATTCTCGCGAGACTCGGATTCTATATAAGGAGCCGCGCGTCGCCGCCATTTTCACACGTGCATTGAGATTGATAGGGAGAGGACGTGGCTGGCGTCCTCTCCATTAGAATAGATTAGAAGAGAGAGAGAGAGAGAGAGATTGTGCAGACAGAGTTTACCACAGTGACCAGTGCAGTTGTTGTTAAGTTAACTTTTATTTAATATATCCGTTCTCTGCTATATCCGTTCTCTGCCTGAAAAAAACGATACACAGCAGTCACACAGTGTGACTCAGTCTGTGTGCACTCAGCTCAGCCCAGTGTGCTGCACATCAATGTATAAAAGCTTATAATAATTGTGAGGGAGACTGGGGAGCACTGCAGGTTGTTATAGCAGGAGCCAGGAGTACATAATATTATATTAATTTAAAATTAAACAGTGCACACTTTTGCTGCAGGAGTGCCACTGCAAGTGTGACTAGTGGTGACCAGTGCCTGACCACCAGTATAGTAGTATATTGTTGTATACTATCTCTTTATCAACCAGTCTATATTAGCAGCAGACACAGTACAGTGCGGTAGTTCACGGCTGTGGCTACCTCTGTGTCGGCAGTCGGCACTCGGCAGGCAGTCCGTCCATCCATAATTGTATAATTATATACCACCTAACCGTGGTATTTTTTTTTCTTTCTTTATACCGTCGTCATAGTCATACTAGTTGTTACGAGTATACTACTATCTCTTTATCAACCAGTGTACAGTGCGGTAGTTCACGGCTGTGGCTACCTCTGTGTCGGCAGTCGGCAGGCAGTCCGTCCATCCATAATTGTATTATTATAATATATACCACCTAACCGTGGTTTTTTTTTCATTCTTTATACCGTCATAGTGTCATACTAGTTGTTACGAGTATACTACTATCTCTTTATCAACCAGTGTACAGTGCGGTAGTTCACGGCTGTGGCTACCTCTGTGTCGGCAGTCGGCAGGCAGTCCGTCCATCCATAATTGTATTATAATATATACCACCTAACCGTGGTTTTTTTTTCATTCTTTATACCGTCATAGTGTCATACTAGTTGTTACGAGTATACTACTATCTCTTTATCAACCAGTGTACAGTGCGGTAGTTCACGGCTGTGGCTACCTCTGTGTCGGCAGTCGGCAGGCAGTCCGTCCATCCATAATTGTATTATAATATATACCACCTAACCGTGGTTTTTTTTTCATTCTTTATACCGTCATAGTCAGTCATACTAGTTGTTACGAGTATACTACTATCTCTTTATCAACCAGTGTACAGTGCGGTAGTTCACGGCTGTGGCTACCTCTGTGTCGGCACTCGGCAGGCAGTCCGTCCATCCATAATTGTATTATAATATATACCACCTAACCGTGGTTTTTTTTTCATTCTTTATACCGTCATAGTGTCATACTAGTTGTTACGAGTATACTACTATCTCTTTATCAACCAGTGTACAGTGCGGTAGTTCACGGCTGTGGCTACCTCTGTGTCGGCAGTCGGCAGGCAGTCCGTCCATCCATAATTGTATTATAATATATACCACCTAACCGTGGTTTTTTTTTCATTCTTTATACCGTCATAGTGTCATACTAGTTGTTACGAGTATACTACTATCTCTTTATCAACCAGTGTACAGTGCGGTAGTTCACGGCTGTGGCTACCTCTGTGTCGGCAGTCGGCAGGCAGTCCGTCCATCCATAATTGTATTATAATATATACCACCTAACCGTGGTTTTTTTTTCATTCTTTATACCGTCATAGTCAGTCATACTAGTTGTTACGAGTATACTACTATCTCTTTATCAACCAGTGTACAGTGCGGTAGTTCACGGCTGTGGCTACCTCTGTGTCGGAACTCGGCAGGCAGTCCGTCCATCCATAATTGTATTACAATATATACCACCTAACCGTGGTTTTTTTTTCATTCTTTATACCGTCATAGTCAGTCATACTAGTTGTTACGAGTATACTACTATCTCTTTATCAACCAGTGTACAGTGCGGTAGTTCACGGCTGTGGCTACCTCTGTGTCGGAACTCGGCAGGCAGTCCGTCCATCCATAATTGTATTACAATATATACCACCTAACCGTGGTTTTTTTTTCATTCTTTATACCGTCATAGTCAGTCATACTAGTTGTTACGAGTATACTACTATCTCTTTATCAACCAGTGTACAGTGCGGTAGTTCACGGCTGTGGCTACCTCTGTGTCGGAACTCGGCAGGCAGTCCGTCCATCCATAATTGTATTATTATAATATATACCACCTAACCGTGGGTTTTTTTTCATTCTTTATACCGTCATAGTGTCATACTAGTTGTTACGAGTATACTACTATCTCTTTATCAACCAGTGTACAGTGCGGTAGTTCACGGCTGTGGCTACCTCTGTGTCGGCAGTCGGCAGGCAGTCCGTCCATCCATCCATAATTGTATTATAATATATACCACCTAACCGTGGTTTTTTTTTCATTCTTTATACCGTCATAGTCAGTCATACTAGTTGTTACGAGTATACTACTATCTCTTTATCAACCAGTGTACAGTGCGGTAGTTCACGGCTGTGGCTACCTCTGTGTCGGAACTCGGCAGGCAGTCCGTCCATCCATAATTGTATTACAATATATACCACCTAACCGTGGTTTTTTTTTCATTCTTTATACCGTCATAGTCAGTCATACTAGTTGTTACGAGTATACTACTATCTCTTTATCAACCAGTGTACAGTGCGGTAGTTCACGGCTGTGGCTACCTCTGTGTCGGCACTCGGCAGGCAGTCCGTCCATCCATAATTGTATTACAATATATACCACCTAACCGTGGTTTTTTTATACCACCTAACCGTGGCAGTCCGTCCATAATTGTATACTAGTATCCAATCCATCCATCTCCATTGTTTACCTGAGGTGCCTTTTAGTTCTGCCTATAAAATATGGAGAACAAAAAAGTTGAGGTTCCAAAATTAGGGAAAGATCAAGATCCACTTCCACCTCGTGCTGAAGCTGCTGCCACTAGTCATGGCCGAGACGATGAAATGCCAGCAACGTCGTCTGCCAAGGCCGATGCCCAATGTCATAGTACAGAGCATGTCAAATCCAAAACACCAAATATCAGAAAAAAAAGGACTCCAAAACCTAAAATAAAATTGTCGGAGGAGAAGCGTAAACTTGCCAATATGCCATTTACCACACGGAGTGGCAAGGAACGGCTGAGGCCCTGGCCTATGTTCATGGCTAGTGGTTCAGCTTCACATGAGGATGGAAGCACTCAGCCTCTCGCTAGAAAACTGAAAAGACTCAAGCTGGCAAAAGCACCGCAAAGAACTGTGCGTTCTTTGAAATCCCAAATCCACAAGGAGAGTCCAATTGTGTCGGTTGCGATGCCTGACCTTCCCAACACTGGACGTGAAGAGCATGCGCCTTCCACTATTTGCATGCCCCCTGCAAGTGCTGGAAGGAGCACCCGCAGTCCAGTTCCTGATAGTCAGATTGAAGATGTCAGTGTTGAAGTACACCAGGATGAGGAGGATATGGGTGTTGCTGGCGCTGGGGAGGAAATTGACCAGAAGGATTCTGATGGTGAGGTGGTTTGTTTAAGTCAGGCACCCGGGGAGACACCTGTTGTCCGTGGGAGGAATATGGCCGTTGACATGCCAGGTGAAAATACCAAAAAAATCAGCTCTTCGGTGTGGAGGTATTTCACCAGAAATGCGGACAACAGGTGTCAAGCCGTGTGTTCCCTTTGTCAAGCTGTAATAAGTAGGGGTAAGGACGTTAACCACCTCGGAACATCCTCCCTTATACGTCACCTGCAGCGCATTCATAATAAGTCAGTGACAAGTTCAAAAACTTTGGGTGACAGCGGAAGCAGTCCACTGACCAGTAAATCCCTTCCTCTTGTAACCAAGCTCACGCAAACCACCCCACCAACTCCCTCAGTGTCAATTTCCTCCTTCCCCAGGAATGCCAATAGTCCTGCAGGCCATGTCACTGGCAAGTCTGACGAGTCCTCTCCTGCCTGGGATTCCTCCGATGCATCCTTGCGTGTAACGCCTACTGCTGCTGGCGCTGCTGTTGTTGCCGCTGGGAGTCGATGGTCATCCCAGAGGGGAAGTCGTAAGCCCACTTGTACTACTTCCAGTAAGCAATTGACTGTTCAACAGTCCTTTGCGAGGAAGATGAAATATCACAGCAGTCATCCTACTGCAAAGCGGATAACTGAGTCCTTGACAACTATGTTGGTGTTAGACGTGCGTCCGGTATCCGCCGTTAGTTCACAGGGAACTAGACAATTTATTGAGGCAGTGTGCCCCCGTTACCAAATACCATCTAGGTTCCACTTCTCTAGGCAGGCGATACCGAGAATGTACACGGACGTCAGAAAAAGACTCACCAGTGTCCTAAAAAATGCAGTTGTACCCAATGTCCACTTAACCACGGACATGTGGACAAGTGGAGCAGGGCAGGGTCAGGACTATATGACTGTGACAGCCCACTGGGTAGATGTATGGACTCCCGCCGCAAGAACAGCAGCGGCGGCACCAGTAGCAGCATCTCGCAAACGCCAACTCTTTCCTAGGCAGGCTACGCTTTGTATCACCGCTTTCCAGAATACGCACACAGCTGAAAACCTCTTACGGCAACTGAGGAAGATCATCGCGGAATGGCTTACCCCAATTGGACTCTCCTGTGGATTTGTGGCATCGGACAACGCCAGCAATATTGTGTGTGCATTAAATATGGGCAAATTCCTGCACGTCCCATGTTTTGCACATACCTTGAATTTGGTGGTGCAGAATTTTTTAAAAAACGACAGGGGCGTGCAAGAGATGCTGTCGGTGGCCAGAAAAATTGCGGGACACTTTCGGCGTACAGGCACCACGTACAGAAGACTGGAGCACCACCAAAAACTACTGAACCTGCCCTGCCATCATCTGAAGCAAGAAGTGGTAACGAGGTGGAATTCAACCCTCTATATGCTTCAGAGGTTGGAGGAGCAGCAAAAGGCCATTCAAGCCTATACAATTGAGCACGATATAGGAGATGGAATGCACCTGTCTCAAGTGCAGTGGAGAATGATTTCAACGTTGTGCAAGGTTCTGATGCCCTTTGAACTTGCCACACGTGAAGTCAGTTCAGACACTGCCAGCCTGAGTCAGGTCATTCCCCTCATCAGGCTTTTGCAGAAGAAGCTGGAGGCATTGAAGAAGGAGCTAACACGGAGCGATTCCGCTAGGCATGTGGGACTTGTGGATGCAGCCCTTAATTCGCTTAACAAGGATTCACGGGTGGTCAATCTGTTGAAATCAGAGCACTACATTTTGGCCACCGTGCTCGATCCTAGATTTAAAGCCTACCTTGGATCTCTCTTTCCGGCAGACACAGGTCTGCTGGGGTTGAAAGACCTGCTGGTGACAAAATTGTCAAGTCAAGCGGAACGCGACCTGTCAACATCTCCTCCTTCACATTCTCCCGCAACTGGGGGTGCGAGGAAAAGGCTCAGAATTCCGAGCCCACCCGCTGGCGGTGATGCAGGGCAGTCTGGAGCGACTGCTGATGCTGACATCTGGTCCGGACTGAAGGACCTGCCAACGATTACGGACATGTCGTCTACTGTCACTGCATATGATTCTCTCAACATTGATAGAATGGTGGAGGATTATATGAGTGACCGCATCCAAGTAGGCACGTCACACAGTCCGTACTTATACTGGCAGGAAAAAGAGGCAATTTGGAGGCCCTTGCACAAACTGGCTTTATTCTACCTAAGTTGCCCTCCCACAAGTGTGTACTCCGAAAGAGTGTTTAGTGCCGCCGCTCACCTTGTCAGCAATCGGCGTACGAGGTTACATCCAGAAAATGTGGAGAAGATGATGTTCATTAAAATGAATTATAATCAATTCCTCCGCGGAGACATTGACCAGCAGCAATTGCCTCCACAAAGTACACAGGGAGCTGAGATGGTGGATTCCAGTGGGGACGAATTGATAATCTGTGAGGAGGGGGATGTACACGGTGATATATCGGAGGGTGAAGATGAGGTGGACATCTTGCCTCTGTAGAGCCAGTTTGTGCAAGGAGAGATTAATTGCTTCTTTTTTGGGGGGGGTCCAAACCAACCCGTCATATCAGTCACAGTCGTGTGGCAGACCCTGTCACTGAAATGATGGGTTGGTTAAAGTGTGCATGTCCTGTTTTGTTTATACAACATAAGGGTGGGTGGGAGGGCCCAAGGATAATTCCATCTTGCACCTCTTTTTTCTTTTCTTTTTCTTTGCATCATGTGCTGATTGGGGAGGGTTTTTTGGAATGGACATCCTGCGTGACACTGCAGTGCCACTCCTAGATGGGCCCGGTGTTTGTGTCGGCCACTAGGGTCGCTAATCTTACTCACACAGCTACCTCATTGCGCCTCTTTTTTTCTTTGCGTCATGTGCTGTTTGGGGAGGGTTTTTTGGAAGGGACATCCTGCGTGACACTGCAGTGCCACTCCTAGATGGGCCCGGTGTTTGTGTCGGCCACTAGGGTCGCTAATCTTACTCACACAGTCAGCTACCTCATTGCGCCTCTTTTTTTCTTTGCGTCATGTGCTGTTTGGGGAGGGTTTTTTGGAAGGGCCATCCTGCGTGACACTGCAGTGCCACTCCTAGATGGGCCCGGTGTTTGTGTCGGCCACTAGGGTCGCTAATCTTACTCACACAGCTACCTCATTGCGCCTCTTTTTTTCTTTGCGTCATGTGCTGTTTGGGGAGGGTTTTTTGGAAGGGCCATCCTGCGTGACACTGCAGTGCCACTCCTAGATGGGCCCGGTGTTTGTGTCGGCCACTAGGGTCGCTAATCTTACTCACACAGCTACCTCATTGCGCCTCTTTTTTTCTTTGCGTCATGTGCTGTTTGGGGAGGGTTTTTTGGAAGGGACATCCTGCGTGACACTGCAGTGCCACTCCTAGATGGGCCCGGTGTTTGTGTCGGCCACTAGGGTCGCTTATCTTACTCACACAGCGACCTCGGTGCAAATTTTAGGACTAAAAATAATATTGTGAGGTGTGAGGTATTCAGAATAGACTGAAAATGAGTGTAAATTATGGTTTTTGAGGTTAATAATACTTTGGGATCAAAATGACCCCCAAATTCTATGATTTAAGCTGTTTTTTAGTGTTTTTGGAAAAAAACACCCGAATCCAAAACACACCCGAATCCGACAAAAATAATTCGGTGAGGTTTTGCCAAAACGCGTTCGAACCCAAAACACGGCCGCGGAACCGAACCCAAAACCAAAACACAAAACCCGAAAAATTTCAGGCGCTCATCTCTAGTATTTTTACAACCAGGACCGGCTCAAAGAGCCCGAGGCTGGTTATGCTAAGGAGGGGGGACCCCACGCAATTTTTTCCCCTGATTTTTAACTCTTTCACACCCCTTCCCACTGATAAACATGCACGGATCTCACTAATCCGTGCATGCCTATCAGAACACGGTAAAAAAAAGCAGGTCTATTTTAACACTGCTTTTTTTTACGATTTGTATTTTTTCACGGCAGTGTTTGGCTATTGCCGGCAGTGTTTCTGAGTTCAAATTTTTAGTAAATTACCGAGTTGTATCAAATAACAGGCATATTTGACCGATGGTTTATTCATTCGTATTTTTTTTCTTTGCCTTCCAAAAAAATACGAATGCTCTCATCACTGCCGAGATTTGAGTTTAGTAAATTCCCGAGATGACACTTTGAAGAAAAAACACCAAATCGGTCAAAATCGGGAGCTTAGTAAATATACCCCCAGGAGTCCAGAGACAAAATGCTAATCAGCCCTAGAATCCTGTATGGGATAGTGATCAGAGGTTGAAGTTTGTGTATAACAATGCAGGGGTCCAACCTGCAACCCATAGAAGACAAGTTGTTTACCAAGATGTGAAACTTTTTTGGCCTGTTGTATAACAGACCTAGAGTTCTTGACAAAGGCTTGGTTCCCCCGCTTCAAACACACTAATAGTGATAAGAGCATCCGCCCCTGCTAGAATGACTCAGAGACCCCAGAGAGTAACCTTATACTCAATTCATTCTAGTGTTGAAAGGGTTAAAAGAAATCCCATGGGGTGGGGGCCAGGAGTGAATTGCAGAGGGTTTAAATATGAGAAACTCACTCTGCAAAGTGTGTATTGTTCTGAGGTGAGTCAGGAAGAGGCTTTTCCTATAATGACACCAGAATATAAGAAGCGGCCTCACTTCTACAGCGTTCTGTACTGCAGGTGACTTGAACATTGTTTTTTCTTTCCTACTTTATTTCTTAAAATTGTAATTACTTGTCTGGCTATTTAAACTATTAGGGCAAAATACAAATGTACCCCGTTTTCACGCTGATCGCACCCATAGCAGTCGGGTTTAGCCGCGTAAAACCGGTGAAACTATTGGAAGTGACACGAAAAGTGCTATTTGGGAGCCCAAACGGGTCACTTTTCGTGCATTTCAGCTCGCCACCCCTGGGGGTAGCAAGCTGAAATGCTGATGTCGCTCCTGTCGGCAGCAACATTTGGATAGCTGCCGGCGGGTGTGATAGGTGGCAGAAGGGGGGACGGACATTTGAATTCTGTCCTTAGAATCTTGTAACCATAATTTTAGTTCTGGTTTCTGTGTTTTCACCCAAGGCCCCGAGTGGTCCATGTTATCTATTTTTTAAGTATTAATAATTGTGTGTGCGGGTAAGAGCAGGAGCTCGCCGTGGGTGGGGTTCCTAAAAGTTTGCTTATCTTGGCTGGCATAGCAAAATTCTCTTCTGCTGGTGGATTTATCACACGTGATGCGGTAACCAGAAAGTGTCACGGGCGGCGATTCTCAGACTGGCATATCTGGAGGATCGGCGCTCCAAGAATCATGACAGGCTGCGGAATGGAAGGGTGGGGGGAAAGGGGAGTGGGGGGGACAGTCTTACCTCGCCCATGTCGGGATTTACACTATTGGGATAACGGCATCTGTATTCTAATCGCCGACAGACCACCAGCCGGGACATCATACTGAACACATTGCCAATTTTGTTTTACACGATTATCCATGAAACGCAGAATTGCCCCAATTGATTGCTGATGTATGGGCACCGTAAGGTATTTTTAATAATTTGTCCTGAATATTGGATTTGGTTCATTTATTTATTTGTATCTTCTTTTTCTTGACAACTGGGAGGACTATAGAGATCATCAGATGAGGATAATCTACAATTTGTGGTTGTCTTTGGACATGAAACCAGACTAAAATAGATGTTTCTAGCGAGACAGTGACGATGATAACCTGACACTAATAATTACAGCTGTGGTTTTTTGTCTCTGCGTCCAGTGTTCGCTGGTACACAAAACCACTGCAACCAAAAGAGATTTTTAAACATATTACACCTAACCTGCAGCCCTAAGAAAATACATTGTTAAAGTTGTTTTAAATAATTATTCACCAATGATTCAGTTAAGCCCATCAAGAGATACTGCATTCCAGTCTGCTCCACCACAGACTATGACAGTATGCTATTAGCTAAATGTTTGCAGTCAGTGCCAAGAACACCGGCCAGAGCTAAAATAAACAAATAAATTACAAAAAGGAGCACTAATGGCCAGTTGTATTCACAAGTCAATTTAATTCATTGAATATTCACAAATATTTGATACATTAAAATAAATGTTATATAATCAATAATATATAAAAAAGACTAACAACTCACATTAATATTTCTGAACTGAGACAACACTGTTACAGAAATATTATAACAAACCATTCTTATAGTAATGTAAATGAGCTGGCTGGTTAATGTAATCACTATATCCCAATTGTTGATCATATTACACATTAGCTCAAATGCAAGTATTGTACCATAAATAGTGATTTCAGGTCTTACGCTTAATAAAATTCCAAGACACTTCAAAGTCATGGTTCCAATTGTTGAGGGGAATAAATGTCACTGAAGAACGTATGATACCAAAGAAGTCTTAAGTCTTAAAACAGGTAATCTGCAAACAATAACCGTGACCCCTTAAAGGATCTTTTTTTATCAAACCATAGGATAGAAATGCATGTGATCAATGAAATAAGGGGCAATACCAGTTATGTAAATACATACTGTAAGTAATGTTTTTATTGTAGGGCAAAGCACCACGATCAACACTTTTCTTTTAATACCTAAAACTCTAGACGCGTTTCTCCGGAATTTATCTGGTTTTTATCAGTGAGTAACAGTTCAAATTAACAAAACAGGTATATATACTTATACCAACTGCTGACTAATCAGATTTATACATGATTGAAAATTATCACGATTATATTTGGTATCTTAGTTACTTATTCGTTGGTAATATTTAAAAAATAAGCATATATCACAAAGCAATATATATTAGTCAACCAGAAACTTCAGGGCAAAGGTCAGCCTACAAATAATTCAAATTCAAACCATGCATCACTGGGTTTCCACATATTCTTTAAGAATGATTATTAAATCTTTATAATTAAATATCACAAGGATCACTTGCCAGGGGCATCACTTGGGTGTTTGTTTTATCACTGTCAGTCTGAAACGTCACAGTAACTAAAACATATTTCCAGTGTACCATACTGTATGCCATCTTACGTGTCGTATGGAAGGGTATGCAGTTTCCTACATGTCCAAACTCTGCTCAAGGTGGCATATGGTACTGTGGAAATATTTGGTAGTTAATGGAACATGGATAGACCAATCAGTGTGCGCCCGGGCCAAGGGGCTGCCCAATCAGCAATGTGGCTTGGCAGGTGGCTTCCCAGTAATCAGCGGCATCTCTCTGAGGTGCAGATGCAGTGGCAAATGTGACCATCCACCTGACACGCAATATGGCATACATTATGTTACAAGGGAAATATATTGTAGTTATTGGGAAATTTTGGACTAAAAAACTGTTTAAAAAAAAAAGTGGTGCCTCTACATTTAAATTATACTGGCAATTGCCAAATTAGGGCTTATAATTATAACCTAGTAAAATTAGAGGATGGAGGGCAGCCAATAACGTTGTGACTAGGGACGACCTTGCCTGCCACCCTCACTTCACTGTGGGCATGTTTAGCTGCACACCCACACTAGCTTGTGCCAAGGTGAGAGTGAAAATTGTCCATCCCTTGTCCTGGTCTTTATACAAGGGTGGAACACGTCAAGGCACTTATACTGTTCTTCGTCAGTGGAATAATAACACTCCCCGCAACTAAAAGTGGGCAAGTCACGTTGAGACTTTTATTTCTACAAAGAATGGAAAGTCACAGGTTGCTAACGATACATAGCTATGCATAAAATATTCAGCATACAGAAATATTTGTTCCCCATCAGAAATGATCATGTACTGTATGCCAGCACGTAGGCTTCAATTCCAGAAATTCTGCGAGATTCAAAGGCTCTTTCATCATCAGTCACACGGAGCGCGGGAAGAAGACCAGATACGTCAAACACCTCATTATTTTACAGCTAGAAATATTCAATAAGCTTATAAATAAATCCGTGGCCAAGATATATCAAAAGATAAGACTAAAATGTAAAAAACAGAGCAAAATTTTGAAAATGTCACTAATTTGCAGTGTGGTTTCTTAGAACATCTTTACAAAGTTTACATATAATTTATGTTTTTGAAAAAAAGGATAGATATTATTGTTCCTCTATACAAACAATAATAAGTGATAAACTTTGATACACTATGAAGTTTTGGAATTGTTGCCAATTGGTTTAGAATTTACTCAATCTTAATATTAATCCTCATGCGCAAGAAGTACCAGTGGTAAAGTTGTCCAAGTTTTTAAAAGTTTTATCCATAATCAATTTGAACTATACTACCTGTAAAGCAGAGGAATCTTGTGGCTCAATGTACTCATTTTAATCAATAATCAACCCCATTGTAATTGCTTACATGTTGTGTGCTAAATGCATTTTGTTGTTACTAAATATATCAGAATTTTGTCAATTGAACAACATATAGTAAAGATTAATAGCTAGGTTGGCAAGTGTTCATCTCGCCAGTAGACAAGTCAATGACTCTATGGCAGGCATGTCCAAACTGCGGCCCTCCAACTGTTGAGAAACTACACATCCTAACATGTCCTGACACAGCTTTAGCATTCTCTGACAACAAAGCTGTGTCAGGGCATGCTGGGATATGTAGTTTCACAACAGCTGGAGGGCCGCAGTTTGGACATGCCTGCTCTATGGGGTCAGCACATTTAACTCCACTGAGCTATCAAATAATCTGGGCTATAGTGGATCAGTGGTAGATAGGTCCTGAAGGAATATCTGTCTGTTGCCTAGTTACCAGGAAGCTGGGCAATTACTCTTCTTGTTTTCACTTGTCAAATGCACTAAGTAGTGCAGCTAAGCTAATTAGTGTGGGAGTGTTTTTTTTTTACTTTATACTTCATTTTTTATTTAAAGGCAAGAAGTTCCTTAGTTCACTGTTGGTTGGTAACATAAGAAACTGCTGTGATTCTTACTGCTATAAGCCTGTTTTGCTCTATTTTTTTATTACCTTTTCTTGCCTGTGGTTTTTGCTTGTTTGCTTATTGCCCTGACCTTTTGCCATTGAATCTGACCATGTATTGCCTCATCCCTTATAGATTTTGACTGTTTGCTATTTAACATCTGTTTAACCACCTTACTGTATTTGGTGATTCCCAGGTGGTAATCTGGTGCTGTGCATATTACTGGTTATCTGGGGAATTATATTTCAGGTGGTTTATGTTGCACCTTGTTTAGCTAGGTGTTCCATTATCACTTAGGGGGATATTCAATTAGTTCCGCACTGGTGAAATTCAATTAGTAGGGAAGTCTGTGAGAAAACTGCAAAATTGGGGGTTCGCGCACAGGGAAAACCTATTGATTCCGCAGTTTACCCGGAATCGGTGGGTTTCCACTCCTTACATAAGGCACTGCAAAAAAATCTGCACTCATTATTTCCCACATTGTTACAAAAGCGTCCTTACTGGTCATCCCCAAAACAGATTCTCCGCACTACAATCCAGTTTAAATGCAGCTCCAAGGCTAATCTTCCTTGCTAAACGTTCATATCCTGCTGCTCCACTCTGTTAGTCCCTCCACTGGTTACCTGTATTCTATCGAATGCAATCTAAAATACTTTTAGTTACACAGAAGGCTTCATTAACAAATATCTCCCAAACTGACTAAGTATCTACACAAGATCTATGTCTTTCATTCACACTCATTGTTGCCTGCTTCCATTCACAGTTATAGGACTTTATTCATGCTGCACCCACTCTAGAATGACCTCCCATGTACAAAAAGACTCTCCTATAATCTTCAAGCGTTCCCTGTAAACTCACCTCTTCAAGCAGCTTATCAAATGCAGAATCACCCACATCACCTCCATAAGCTATCCTACCCAATTTACATCCCCTCTTTACAGTCCACACATAACTTACGTATATTATCTTTCTTCACTCACACATCCCGCTAACCCCAGGCCAACATTACTGTGTGATTGGATCATATAGCCCACCAAGAACCTCTGCAACCTTTAGCACCTATCCTTGTGTATCAATGCAATTTTTTTGGGGGGGCTATTCAATTAGCCGCCATTTTTTGCACCTGAAAAAAATAACTATTTTTGGGTGAAAACACAGAGAATCTGTGATACGTTCACAGACCTATGTGTTTTCGCCAAAATGGGTCATTATTGGGGATACTTTTTCAGAGACTGCTGAGGATTAGAAAAAAATTCCCAGATAAGTGTTAGTGGGGGCCACGCTATCTGGCATTAATAGTCTAACTAGTCAGAATGATGTTAACAAATATGAACTTGGGCAGTATCCAATTAGCCGTGATTTTCCTTTTCACCCCTATCCAACTGTATCTTGCGAAAAACACCAGTTTTTTATGTGAAAATAATACATAGGTCCTGCAAAAAGATGTGAACATATGTATTATCGCTGCACTTATCGCTGCTAAAAAGGGCACTTATCGCGAATAATGCTTTGCATGCATGAGGCACGCAAAGCATAATCCCCAGTAAGTGCCGGCGTCGTGGATAAGCATTGGCTTATCGGGGCTATTTGGATACCCCCCTATGTGTGATAAACTTTTTTTTTTAAAAGAGCCTATGTCTATTTTTGAACAAATACATATGGAACAGATATATATGGAAAAGTAATTAAAATAAAAAGTTAAATCTAGTATATTGTCTGTTTATGACTGATTTAAAATAAAACCTCTAAAAGAACATTCTTTGGCATATCTATTGCCTGTGATTGTCACTTGTTTGGCATTTGAGGTGTGCTAATTGTAAAGCTATAAGTCTTGGGATGGTTCATGTTTATACTGTAATGTGTTTTGCATACACTCAGTGGCTTGTTTAGTTAAAGTCGTTTCGTTTGTAAAAATAGTCCTAAAATACCATTTCATTCCTAATGTATCCAATTTCCAACCAAAGTCCAGAGTGGTTTGTCAAATCCTTACGTCTAATATTTTCCAGATCTCTTCCTGCCAGGCCTGTGGTATCAGCCTAATTTGGGTAGAGAAAGAGTCGTATTCTGTATATTTTTTACATTCTTAGAGTTAGCAGTTTTTCATCATATTTTAAAATTTAATACGACTTCCTAAATAATTGCCATTCTTTGTCTCCATGCACGGCGCAATCGCCGTGTCAGCAACAACGCTCACATTTGTCACTGAGACGTTTATTTGATAGCCGATTAAGTGCCATCGTTCATCATACTGTAAAGAAGGTCCAGCTATGATGATCGGGGAAGTATCTAGTTGAAAGAAATTAATTCAACTGCATATATATGACTCTAAATGGAAGCAGTGGTCTGGTTTTGATCACTGTAAACCGGTTGCCAAATACCAATGATTAGAAAAAAGATGAAAACGTTCATGTGTTACAAGGATATCCAATTTTACTGTTTTTGTTTTTTTCCCACTATTCCTTCTGTAGGTATATGTGTGTGACTGTACCTACTTCTTAATTTTGTGGCGGTGGCCCTCCACCGCGGCCATAAATCACTCGGCAAATGGCCACCTGAAAATTTTCTAGTGATTTGCGCATGCACACTGGAGATGTTCCCGGGAACAAGGCATGGGCGCCATGTTCCCGGAGACTTGTCCATGCACAGTAAACTCTGGCATTTTTCCAGAGTCTATTTGCTGCCGGAATGGAGGGGGCCCACCACAGAGGCTGCACGCGGGTCCCCTCCTCTCTTAAAACGCCCCTGCCTCTGTGATTCTACAGTTAAATGCAGCCTATGGAACACATAGGAGGCTTCACATTTCACCATTTGCAAAAGCATATAAAATAGAAATGTCCCACAATGGCGCAAACACCAGTCCTCCTAAAGATGAATATTCCTACAAAGAGAAATAAGTCTTACTCTTAAAATATGCACATTCACTTCTCACACATCCCTTGGTTTTAAACTTTTTTCTTTTAATTCGCTTCCTTTTCTGTGCACTTTTAATATACTCCTGAAGTTCACCCTCCCAAAACATACACACTGGAGAGGAGATGTATCAAGTCTTACGGGCAGATTTATTAACATATTTTGTTTCACACCCTTTTCACATTATTTCAGTATCACCTGTATGTAATAAAGGGCTTTTGGAGCAGTTTTTGTGAAGTACTGCTCCGAACCCTTTAATTCTCTCTTTTTTTTTTATTACACAATTGCATTTCCCATACTTATAATAGGAAATGCGATCTGACAAAATTTACCCCCAAAAAATGTAAAAAATGACCGCAATGAGCCCTGTCATAATAACGCTGTCCTGATACAGCGTTATCAGAGGGCTCACTGCGATATGCTGCCTGCGATGTCGGCGGTGGCGCATGCGCAGCACATACTTGGGGTATTTATACAAAGAAAATGCTTTTTTAATGCTGCGGAGAGGCATCGTAGGGACAGCTTTCTCGCAAGCACTGTCCCTGCATGCGATAATTAACACATCCATGCAATGTAATCAATTATCGCATTGCGGATTGGGTTGATTTTATCACATCACATCCGCATCCTCAGATGCGAATGGTGATAAATTGGCCCCTTAGAGAGAGATAAAATGGAGTAGTTGTCCAGATCAGTCATTCAGCTTCTGTCATTTCACAGACTATGCTAGATAAATGATATAGAGCCTAATTGGTAGCTTTGGGCAATTTTAAGCCGAGTACAGTTTGGGCAACCTTTTCAGGCAACCTTAGTGGTTGGTTCAATTAATGTGCCCCTGTGAGTCCAGGCTAGTAAGAGCTCCAGCATTTCTACGCCATTCCAACGGGAACTCGCCCCCCTCACATGTTATTGAAATGTCCCCTTCTAGTCAAGGTGGTAAAAATAGGATTTTGATAACCTACCGGTAAATCCTTTTCTCCTAGTCCGTAGAGGATGCTGGGAACGACATCAAGACCATGGGGTATAGACGGGATCCGCAGGAGGCATGGGCACTCTAAAGACTTTTCATTGGGTGTGAACTGGCTTCCCCCTCTATGCCCCTCTTCGAGAGCTCAGTTGTAGGAACTGTGCCCAGGGAGACTGACATTTCGAGGAAAGGAATTACTTAACTAGTGGTGAGATATCTACCAACTCACACCCTCAACCATGCCGCACACATGGCATTCAACATAACACACGTCAACAGGCATGAACTAATTGCAGCAACATGCTGAAACCAAGATAACAAAACTTGTGTAACTCTAATAACTAAACTGCAGCGCCCAGCATCCTCTACGGGTAGCTGCTCGGCAAAGTTGTAATGCCGAGACCCCCCGAGCAGCCGCCCAGGATGAGCCCACCTTCCTTGTGGAGTGGGCCTATACCGACGTCGGTAACGGCTATCCAGCCATAGTATGAGCTTGCTGAATCGTATTTCTAATCCAACGTGCAATAGTCTGCTTGGAAGTAGGACAGCCAATCTTGTTGTGATCATACAGGACAAACAGAACCTCGATTTTCAATGCTCTAACCACATCTAGAGACTTTGAATCAGTGAATGTGTCAGTAACTACTGGCACCACAATAGGTTGGTTTATGTGAAAAGCAGAAACCACCTTTGGAAGAAAATGTTGGTGAGTCCGCAACTCTGCCCTATCTTCATGGAAAATCAGGTAAGGGCTCTTGTGAGACAAGGCCCCCAGTTCAGACACCCGCCTTGCGGATGCCAATGCCAAAAGCATCACCACTTTCTAAGTGAGAAACTTCAACTCTATCTTTTGTAGAGGCTCAAACCAATCTGATTGAAGGAACTGCAATACAACGTTAAGGTCCCATGGTGCCACTGGACGCACGAATGGAGGCTGGATGTGCAGAACCCCTTTCACGAAGGTCTGAACCTCTGGAAGAGAGGCCAATTGTTTTTGGAAGAACACTGACAAGGCCGAAATCTGGACCTTGATTGATCCCAATCGGAGGCCCACCTCCACACCAGCCTGCAGAAAATGGAGAAAACGTCCCAACTGAAACTCTTCCGTAGGAGCCTTCTTGGATTCACACCAAGACACATATTTTCTCCAAATACGGTGGTAATGTTTCAACGTTACTCCTTTCCTGGCCTGAATAAGGGTGGGGATGACTTCCTTAGGAATACCCTTCCTGGCTAGGATACGGCGCTCAACAGCCATGCCGTCAAACGTAGCCGCGGTAAGTCTTGGTACACACACGGCCTCTGCTGCAGCAGGTCCCTCCGAGGAAGAAGAGGCCGAGGATCTCCTATGAGTAACTGCTGAAGATCTGGGTACCAAGCCCTTCTTGGCCAGTCTGGGGCAATGAAGATTGCACGAACCTTTGTCTTTCTTATGATCCTGAGTACTTTTGGGATCAGCGGAAGTGGAGGGAAAACATACACTGACGGAAACACCCACTGGGTCACCATGCATCCACTGATACTGCTTGAGGGTCTCTCGACCTGGAACAGTATCTCTGAAGCTTGTTGTTGAGACGAGACGCCATCATGTCTATTTGAGGAACTCCCCAAAGACTTGTCACCTCTGCGAAGACTTCTTGGTGGAGGCCCCACTCTCCTGTACGGAAATCGTGTCTGCTGAGGAAGTCTGCTTCCCAGTTGTCTACTCCCGGAATGAATATTGCCGACAGAGCTTGTAGATGTTTTTCTGCCCAGCGGAGGATTTTTGTCGCCTCTGCCATTGCCGCTCTGCTTTTCGTTCCACCCTGCCTGTTTATGTATGTGACTGCTGTTACATTGTCTGCCTGAATCTGCACGGGACGGTCTTGAAGAAGATGTACCGCTTGTTGAAGGCCGTTGTAAATGGCTCTTAGCTCCAGCACGTTTATGTGAAGGCAGGCTTCCTGATGTGACCAACGTCCCTGGAAGTTTTCTCCCTGAGAGACTGCTCCCCAGCCTCGGAGACTTGCATCCGTGGTTATTAGGACCCAGTCCTGAATGCCGAACCTGCGTCCCTCTAGCAGGTGAGAGCTGTGCAACCACCACAGGAGCGAAATCCTGGTTTTTGACGACAGGATTATCTTTCTGTGCATGTGTAGGTGTGACCCCGACCACTTGTCCAACAGGTCCCACTGGAATACTCTGGCATGGAACCTGCCAAACTGTATGGCCTCGTAGACCGCCACCATCTTCCCCAACAACCAAATGCACTGATGGATCGACACACTTGATGGTTTCAATATCTGTTTTACCATTTTCTGGATTTCCAGAGCCTTTTTCAGCGGAAGAAATACTCTCTTAACTTCTGTGTCCAGAATCATCCCGAGGAAAGACAACCTTGTCGTCGGTTCCAACTGTGACAATGGGTAATTTATGATCCACCCGTGTTGTTGGAGTATTGACAGGGAGAGGGATATGTTTTGTAATAACTGCTCCCTGGTTCTCGCCTTTATCAGGAGGTTGTCCAGATAAGGGATTATATTGACTCCTTTCCGAGGAAGGAGGACCATCATCTCTGCCATCACCTTGGTGAATACCCTCGGCGCCGTGGAGAGACCGAAAGGTAGCGTCTGGAATTGGTAATGGCAATCCTGAATCGCGAATCTCAGATAAGCCTGGTGAGGAGGATAAATGGGAACATGCAGGTAAGCATCCTTTATGTCCACCGACACCAAGTAGTCCCCCTCCTCCAGACTGGCAATCATCGCCCGAAGTGATTCCATCTTGAACTTGAACCTTTTCAGGAAGAAATTCAGATTTTTTTAGATTTAGGATCGGTCTGACCGAGCCGTCCGGCTTCGGAACAACAAAAAGGCTTGAATAAAAACCCTGCCCTTGTTGTGACAACGGTACCAGGACTATGACCTGGTCTTGACATAATTTTTTTTGGATTGCCACTGTTACTGCTTCTCTCTCTGGCGGAGAAGCTGGCAAGGTCGATTTGAAAAATCGGCATGGGGGAACTTCTTGAAACTCTAGTTTGTATCCCTGGGATACTATTTGCTACACCCAGGGGTCCAGACCAGACAGAATCCAATCCTGGATGAAGAGTTTGAGACGTGCCCCCACCCGAGCGGCCTCCCGCAAGGGAGTTCCAGCGTCATGCTGGGGATTTGGCAGAATTAGGGGTAGACTTTTGCTCTTGGGAACCTGAAGCCGGTGTGGGCTTCTTTCCCCTTCCCCTTCCTGTAAAGAAGGGGGAACCTCTCGTCTTTTTGTATTTATTGGGCCGAAAGGATTGCATTTGCGGGTGATAGGTCTTTTTTGCCGGTGCAGGCGCAGAGGGCAAAATGTTGACTTACCTGCGGTAGCCGCCGAGACTAACGCATCCAGGCCATCGCCAAATAAGGCCTCACCTTTATATGGGAGAGCCTCCATGTTTCTTTTGGAATCTGCATCCGCGTTCCACTTGAGAATCCATAACGCCCGCCTAGCCGATACTGCCATGGTAGCGGCTTGTGAACTCAAGAGTCCAATATCCTTCATTGCTTCCAGCATGTAGGCGGCAGCGTCCTTGATATTCCCTAAGGAGTATCTCATCTTTATCAATCGTGTCAATTTCTGATGACACGCTTTCTGACCATTTTTCAATAGCGCGACTCACCCATGCGCAGGCAATAGTGGGCCTGATCAGTATACCATTGGTAACATAAATGGATTTCAATGTAATTTCCATTTTGCGGTCTGCCAGCTCTTTAAGAGAAGCCGCGCCAGGAGCAGGGAGAATTACCTTCTTTGTCAACCTGGAAAGTGCACTGTCTAACACAGGGGGTGACTCCCATTTTTTCCTGTCTTCAACCGGGAAAGGATAAGCTATGTGAATCCTTTTGGGAATACGAAATTTTTTATCAGGATTAACCCACATCCCTTCAAACAGAGCATTTAGTTCGTGTGAAGGAGGGAACGTGACTTTGGATTTCTTTTCCTTACATAAATAAGGTTTCTCCTGAGGTACAGGAGTGCTTTCTGTAACCTCCAAAACGTCCCTTATAGCCACAATCATATATTGTATACTTTTTGCCAATTTATGATCATTCTCTCTGGATTCACTATTGTCGACACAAGAATCAGAATCCGTGTCGGTATCAGTCTTATGTGACCCAGAGGGGCCGCCTGCGTAAGGAATAACAGCATCCTGAAAATCACATCTTCCACAGATTTTCTCCAGCATGCAGCCTTAGATTCAGACTTATCCAATCTACGGTTAATCAGATGCATACTGTCATGTAGCTCTTTCACCCATGCAGGCTCTTTGTGTGTCGGTAGCGCCACCACATTACAACTCTGTGTCCCTAAAATGGCTTCCTCCGGGGAGGAACTCCCTGCCTCAGACATGCCTCACACGTGTACACCACACTCACAGACACACTGGGACTTATTTTGGGGACAGACCCACAGTAAAATCTGTCAGGGGGACACAGGATAGGAGCAGCCAGTTCACAAACCCAGCGCCAGTATTGCCTATGAACACAGTATGTCCACAGCCCAAAAGCGCTTTTAAATAGTAATATACACTATCAAATGCACCACAATCGCTTTGTGCCCCCCCTTTATAGCACCTTGTACTTGTCAGAAGTGGAGGAGAGGACCAGTCTGTTCTCTGCAGCCTGAGGAAAGAGAGAACATGGTGCTGAGTAGTGTGCTGGCTGCCTGAGGAAGAAGCTCCGCCCTTTTTACCTCATACATTTTTCATAATATTTATACTGGCGGGGGTAGGGCTGTGCCTGGGCATCATATGCCCCCTTTTAGCCAGTTTGCGGTATTTTTCTTGCTGCCCAGGGCGCCCCCCCCCCAGCGCGCCCTGCACCCTGCAGTGCCTGTGTGTGTGGGCAGCAATGGCGCGCTGTGCTCCCGCCAGCCGCGCCGCACCTCAGCCGTCACTTACTTGATTGAAGATAATTCTTCTCATACTCACCTGTCTTCTGACTTCTGGCTCTGTGAGGGGGGTGACGGCTTGCTGTGGGAGTGAGCATCTAGACACGGCTAGCGTTCAGTTCCCTTCAGGAGCTAATGGTGTCCTGTCAGCCAGAAGCAGAGCCATGAAACTCTGAGGAAGTTGGTTCTGCTTCTGCCCCCTCAGTCCCACGAAGCAGGGAGTCTGATGCCAGCAGATCTCCCTGAAGATAAAAACCTAACATAAGTCTTTTCAGAGAAACTCAGTAGAGCTCCTCAGAGTGCATCCAGTCGACCTGGGCACATTTCTAAAACTGAGGTCTGGAGGGGGGGAATAGAGGGAGGAGTCAGTTCACACCCAATAAAAAGTCTTTAGAGTGCCCATGTCTCCTGCGGATCCCGTCTATACCCCATGGTCTTGATGTCATCCCCAGCATCCTCTAGGACGTATGAGAAATATTCTATGAGCATTCTTCAGTTATATGTTATTCCACAATTCATAATTTTGCACTTCAAGAAGTGAGTTCAAACTGCCCACAGCCAGATGTATTTTAAATATCACACTATTATACCGATTAAAATTCAGCAAAGTAAAATACAAAACAGGGAGAGATTGGAAGGGAAGCTCAACAGCAGTAGAGTGTACTTGGCAGAAGGAATTGCCACACTAGTGTGGGCATCATGCGATTGCCTCAGATACCCTCATGGGACACCCTCCCTGGGCCACATAGGTCTCATGGTCACTCATGTTAAATAACTTGGTATAACCAGAGGTATCAATCTATACATAAACAGTCTGACCAGTATCTCAACTCCGTATACCCTTGTATTTCTGGAATGATCCTTGATACAGTAGAAAAGCTCCACCTTCATAAATGTTGGCTTTCAAGAAATCAAAAAATATAGAAATCAAAAAAATCATATGCCTACCACATTTGCCCCAAGACAAAAATAACCCAAAGCAATTCCGTAAAACACCAAGTAACCTATTCATCAGCGCTTTCTTAAATTATGCCCTGATTAGAGAGTTGCCAAGGGTCCAGGATTATATGCCGTATCAAAATGAGAGATTTGGGCACCACTACCATCAGGAGTCTTATATGGGGGACAGAGGCGTCGGAATGGGGGGGCCAAGGGGCACCATGCCCCCCCAAACGTGACAGACGCACAGGCGTGGGTTAGGTGATGGGGGGGTGCTTACCCTCGGATCCCAGCAGGAGACTCCTCCTTTAAAAAGTGTGCTGCCGCAACCTGCTATGCCCATATACTGTCCTACCCGGCTCTTCATTGATGCATTACTGGGAGGAGGTGTGGCCATGCTGAGCTTACTGAGACATCCCTGCCTCCTCCCAGTGATGCATCTATGAAGAGCCGACTAGGACAGGACATGGGGCATAGCAGGCTGTGGCAGCGCACTGTATTACCGGAGGAGTTGCACGGAGGAAAGCGCTCACCCGCACTGGGGGTTGGTAGTGGCGGCGATGAGGTTTGGGGGAGAGCGCCAAAATGTCATTTTTTCTATGCCTCAAAACATTTTGATGCCCCTGGAATCACTGTCCATCATATCTGATAAATGCTGTCACACAGACATGCAGAACAGATGAGCACCAGGACCGGCACAAGGACAATTTTATTGGTAAGCTAATAAATACCTAGGCGCCCTCCAAAGTACTTTTGCGTGTACCGAAGGCACGTGCTTGAAAAAATTAAGGGGGCATGGTCTCAAGGGAAGAGCCCAGTTGTAGTGCTCTTTACACATTATGCCCATCGTAGTAGTGTCCCTTACACATTATGCCCACTGTTGCAGTGCCCCTTACACACAAATTTCTGTCTATTTATTACCTGATATGCCCCCCTGTGCAGCGCCTGCCCAGAGACTCACCAAGCAGGTAGTGATGTTGGCGCCTGCCATGCCCGGCACTACAGTACTGTGAAGAATCTCAAAATAAACTACCACTCCCAGCAGCCCTTGCTGTCTTGCTGTCCTGCAGCAAAATCTTCTGGGAGTGGTAGTTTTCTTTGCATTCAAAGCACTGTCGTGGGGTGGCTGACAGACATGGAGCGGCAGCGCCAGCACCACTGCCTTCTCTGCGAAACTCCCAGGGGGGGGTGATATGGACATATGGGGGGTATCAGTATGTTTATAGGGGAACAACGACAGCGGTTACTTGCCCCTATTACTCTCCACAGTGGTGACAGCTAAACGGAGTGGTCTGGCAGGACACATCTGGGAACCCCGATGACAGGTTATAAAAGGGGGGCCCGAGGAAAAAAACATTAGTAGCGCTGAGGTGACTGTGAGACTGAGGGGGAGCAGCACTGTGACACACAGCAGGCTCCCTAATACAGCAGTAAGGTGGCACATTGAGAGGGGCAGTGCACGCTCCTCAATTACATGTCTCCTGCAGACCTTGGCAAAGACAAAGCGGGAAAATGAAGGACGGCGGCGGTGAGCTCCCCGGAGTTGACAGTAGGCGGACCTTCCTCTCAACAAGGCGGTCAGTGAGGCAGCCATACAAGGCATGTCTGGGGGTACGGCTGTAGAAAGTGTGACAATAGCAGCAACGGGTGGAGCATCCCCGGCATCAATCTGGTCACAAACAGAATCACATGGGCATATTAGGTAGGGACAGTTTAACACATGTTGCTGGCACATCTGAGCCAGGGCGCCCTCCTCTACGCTGTGCCCTACTCATCTGCATACCCAGCACATGCGCAAAACCGGCCTTGAATGGCCCACTGCCATCATTCTACCCAGGAAGCAAGAACAGTTTGGGCTTAGAGGCGTAGGGACCAAGGGAGGGGGGGGGGGCAGATTTTCCATTTGCCCTCCCCATGATTCCTATTGGGTGGGCAAAGACTATGTTTTGTCCCCCCCCCCCCCCCTCCCCATTAACTTCTACAGAAAGCGAATGGGGATGAATTAAATGAAAATAAGGATGGAGCAATAATAGCTTTATTTGAACTTGCCAACTGTTGTCGTTTCTGGTTACCAAAAAATAAGTTATTTTCTTCTTGCAAATGCTTTCTTTTTTTTCTTTCTTAGAAGCCCCACTTATTTTACTATCACAATTTGCAGTAAGTATAAGCAGACACACGAGACCGGGAAGCTGCACTTCCCATTGACGTGTTGAGGGAGTTTGTAACCATAAATGAAGAGAGGAAACATATTTTTAGCAAAGGGTAGGAGTGGGTCCTTCATGCTACTTTCTGATGTCATGGTATCCGTTCTAAAGTTTTTTTAGATTGCCTTAGTATACAGTAACTAAATGTTCTTTAATATAGATTGCCTGAGCATACGGATTGATTTTTTTTATTTGTTTATATAAAAAAAACTCTAAAGGCCCATACACATTAGACGATGTTGCTCTGTGAGCGACATCGTCTAACGTTTCCCCCTCCCGGGCCGGCCGGTCGGCAGCCGCCTGTACGCACTGAGCGATATAACCGCTCATATCGCTCAGTGACGTCACGCCCCCGCCAGCCCTGCATGAAGGTCGTGGACGACAGTCCACATCCTTCATGCATGCCCTACCGACAGCGACGATCGTTGCCGACCCGCGGGGCCGCGCATCGGTCGTCGCTGACGGCATACACACTTAACGATAAAATGAGCGACGTCGCTCAAGGAGGGGGAAAATGAGCGACGTCGCTCATTTTATCGTTAAGTGTGTATGGACCTTAAGTTTTCCATTGTAAACATTTGATAAATGACCTGGATTGATGGACAACTATTCACTTTAGTTTTACCCTGAATTTCATGCTGTGCGTCCAGTAACAAACATGAGATATAGCAATTACACTTTATAGCACATACCATAACCAGTGAGGCAGCGACTAAAGATTAAAAAAAAACTCCCAATCAAATGAGATTCAGCTGTCAATGAAATGTGAATAAAAACTAGGATAATAACTATGAAAAATGTCAATTTTTAAGATGAGCAATTGAATGTATCTTTTTAACAGCTCTTGTACTAATTGGTACAGTAGTTTATAGTAATAATAATATTTATTTATTTAATAATGTATAAATTATTTTGTATAGCAAAATAAACAATGTAACTGGGGTGGGCCAACCTCAGAAACTTTTACCCCTTTCACATCGCACAAATAACCCGGTATCGACACGGCATATTGCCGTGTCGACACGAGTCAGTGTGCAATGTGAAAGCACTCTGCGGGAATTAGTGGGTCGCCTGACCCGGTAATTCAACCCGGTATAAAAGAAGGATTATACCCGGGTTGAATACCGGGTCAGGCGCAGTGTGAGAATGGGAGCGGCGTCGATGCGACGCGGTTCCCATTCACAGCATAGGGAGAGGCGGCGCAGGAGATGAGCTCATCTCCCAGCGCCGCCTCCAGCCCTGCTGCTGCTGCGCCCTACCGCTGCTATGGCAACCGACCCGGTATATTGCCGGGTCAGAAAGCCACCATAACAGAGCAAATGCCGGATCCCACCCGGTAAGGACACGTTTCTCTTACCGGGTGGGATCCGGCATTTGTGATCTGAATGCGGTATCTGATGCAAATTAACAAAGTATTGTGAGTCTGTGTATATCTACAGACAGTCAGTGTTGCATCTGTCGTAAAACGAGATATCAAACATGACAAAAAGGGGCTCCAGGCCCTATAGCAGTCCTTGTCCTTTTGCATCCCTGTTTGGGCCATCGATTTTTGGTCTGTGGGAGGACCAAAAAAGACAACACAGGAAAACATATAAACTCCATGTGGATAGCAAGATTTTAACCAAACATTCCTGGACCAGTACTAAGTACTAAGCCTGGGAGAGTGATAAAGTGGAGGAAGATAAATTACCAACCAATCAGCTCCTAGCTGTCATTTTTCAAACACAGCATGTTACATGGTAGTTAGGAGCCGATTGGCTGGTACTTAATCTGTCTTGACTTTATCACTTTCCAAGGCTTAGTACATTTCACCCATCTACTCTAAAGAGTAGAGAAGTAGACAAGTTGCCCATAGAGACCAGTCAGCTTCTAGATAACAATTATCGGATGGATGGATGGATGGATGGATACTATGGGAAACTTCTCTTGTCCACTCTTTAGAAGGTTTGAGACATCTTCCTTTGTGCTAGATCTGGGCCCTAGGCACCAGCTCCGTGCTCATCAATGGTACGTACTGTTCATATCCCCAGGGCAGCAATATATAGTTTTGACATGCTTAATAAAAGACAAATGTTTTTTCAAGTTACATGGTATTGTTTATGGTTAACAAACTTGGCCTAAGACAGTGTTAGTACCTCGCCGCTCCTCCTGCTATTTTCTATTTTGCCCCGGTCATAGTTTTTTCATTATTTTCCATTTTTAAAGCTGTCCAGATCAGATTCTAAACACAATAAAGATGAAGCCTAGATTTTTTATAGTACAACAACTTGTACAAAGATATATAAAATATTTGACATAATAACAAAAGCACTTTGCCGAACAAAGGCTGAGCACAAGAAGTACACCGGAGTGTCAGAGCCAAGAAACCGTCTAGTTAATAATCTGAGGTAAATGAGAAAATGGATACAGTAGTAGAACCGTGTGATGCTAGAAGCGTAAAACCCCACTTTTGGCCAGACTTCACTAGTTTCAGTGATTTTTCACATCTGTTTTGAAATTTGTCTCCTGACCAAGACATTTCTTTGATACTGAGCCCCAGATTGTTCCTGGGAATGTATGATGTTCCCCACTTTCCACTAAATGCCTTCTTTCCCCTGTCAGATGTGGGATTCTGTACATAGCAGCTGTTAGACATTCTACCTCAGGTAACGAGTCCTGAGCATCAAATGGTTTCCCCGATCCCGCTCTTTGTGTCTGACCAGAGAGGTGCAGCTCCTCAGCTTATGCTGTTTCTGTGCAGGGAACAGCAATCTGCAGCATTCCTGAAATGGTTCCAGTTCACGGACCAGATCTGAATGATTTTCTCTTCATGTGGACTATACGAGAGATGTGCATTATGGCTGAGTCACTTCTGTTAGTCATCAAAGAGTAGATCAAATACCTAAGAAAATAGGAATAAGTATTTGAGCTAGATAAAGATACTTTTACTATTAGCCTGGACAAAATCCGCTTTGCATCTGTGTTATTTGTTTAATAGAGAAAAAAGTCCTTGTCTGGTGTCTCTCCAACTCTGCGGCTTGGCAGAAACACCGCCCGGGGTTGGGTTGGCCCTGTGGTAAAAAGTAATTGCCCCTAAACTGTTATTAGTGGGTCATAATCCATCTCCATGTTTGTGGTGGAAGCTGTGTGATCATAATAACAATGCAAATACTTAGGGGGAATTCAATTACCGTATTTTTCGGACCATAAGACGCACTTTTTCTCCCCAAAAATGTGGGGGGAAAAGTATGTGCGTCTTATGGAGCGAATAAGACGTGTTTGCGGGTAGCGCCGGCGGGTAGCGGCGGGTCCTGGATGCTGTTGCTGCGCCGTCATCAGCAGAGCGCAGAGCGCCCGCATCTCAGAGCCCATCTCAGCAGCAGAGCCGGCATCATGTGACTCCCCCGCTCCCCTCCACCTCCTCCCTCCTCAGCAGTGCACCGCGGGCAGCGTTAGCTGAGAGCCTGGACGCGGGGAACCACTGGTACTGTCAGTATGTGTGTTTGTGTGTCTATGTGTATGCTGGCTCTGATGTGTGTGTGTCTCTGTATGCTGGCTCTGACAGAAGGCTGCACTGTACAGAATCCTTGTAGGAGTCTGAGAAATCACACAGAAATATCTCTTAGAGGTTGGTGAAAACCTAGGGAGGCAGCGCAAGGATGATAAAGCAGAAATGGATCAGAATATTTTTTTTCCAGTTTTCCTACTCTAAAAACTAGGTGAGTCTTATGGTCAGGTGCGTCTTATGGTCCGAAAAATACGGTAACTGCAATAATTTACTGTGGGTTAATTGATCCCCGGGGCTATTCAATTAGTCCATGATGGCAGCCGCAAGCTGCATGTAAGGGGATTTTTGTTTTCGGGCATTGCGATTCGCAAACCATGTTAGCATATAGGTTCTATGGGTTAACGCCCAAAACAGATTCCTTTATCAAGCGAGAAAAAGGGTCTCTAATGGAACAGACCCAGGTGTTAAAGCTCGAGGCTGCCCCCTTTTTCCGCCCCCGTTAAACTAATTTTCCCTTAATGTTCCCTACAGTGTTATTCTTATATGTAGGTAATAGGTAACCTGGTGAGAGCAGGTGGCCTTGTGGGCCGGCTAGAATAAGACCTGGCACTGGTTTGGTTAGTAAATACTGTAGGAGAAATTATCCCACACCCCAGAACTGAAGCCGAACAACTCTAAAATGGCCAGTCAAGGGTTTTGTTCTTAAGGTTAGTGGCAGCAAATAATCATTCTCAGTATGCTATGCTCAGATCATATACTGTATAGCACTACAGTATGCACTTATGATATAGTATGTGATATATTATTATAATCATAACTTTTCTTGGTAGGGATACATAAACAATTATTAATAATAATAATATTAATAATGTATTAAATATTTTTTATGTTGAACTCCGGAATCTTTTCTATGTGAAGTAACAAGTAAAAATAAGATTAAGGGGGAGCTTTATCAAAGCTTTGAGTGAGATAAAGTACTAACCAAGTAGCTTCTAAGTGACATTTTACAGGCTGTGTTTGAAATATGACAGGATCTGATTGATTGATTGATTGATTGATTGATTGATTGATTGATTGGTTGGTACAGTACTTTATCTCTCTCCACTTTGTCTCTCTCCAAGCTTTGATAAATCACCCCCTAAGTCACTTGCTATCATTGCTAATATTCTGTGATTCTTCTTAGCAAGATTTACAAAACTGTTTGGGAACATTCACCACATTCTGCATCTGGCCGTGAAGGTTCATCCTGTGTTCCGAGGCTCGGCGACAGAGGGGGGTAACATGCCCCTTAATTCAGTGAGGCCCCGAGAATCCGGTACACGGGATTGCATCTCTCAGTAACCACTGACTGGCTCCCTGACCTCCTGCTGACCGCGGCTCCCGCTAGCGTCAGTGAGATCCTTCCTGAGTTGCCAACCTGCTGTGGCTTCCTTTCATCGGCGCTTAGATCCTTCTGTAGATGCCGACAGGCTCCTTCTCCCGACCTCCTGCAGCGATGCTGGCTCCTGACTGGGAACTTTAGCTGATGGGGGGTCATTCCGAGTTGTTCGCTCACAAGCTGCTTTTAGCAGCTTTGCACACGCTAAGCCGCCGCCTACTGGGAGTGAATCTTAGCTTATCAAAATTGCGAACGAAAGATTAACAGAATTGCGAATAGACACTTCTTAGCAGTTTCTGAGTAGCTCCACACTTACTCGGCATCTGCGATCAGTTCAGTCAGTGTCGTTCCTGGTTTGACGTCACAAACACACCCAGCGTTCGCCCAGACACTCCTCCGTTTCTCCAGCCACTCCCGCATTTTTCCCAGAAACGGTAGCGTTTTTTCGCACACACCCATAAAACGGCCAGTTTCCGCCCAGAAAAACCCACTTCCTGTCAATCACATTACGATCACCAGAACGAAGAAAAAACCTTGTAATGCCGTGAGTAAAATACCTAACTGCATAGCAAATTTACTTGGCGCAGTCGCACTGCGGACATTGCGCATGCGCATTAGCGACTAATCGCTCCGTTGCGAGAAAAAAATAACGAGCTAAAAACTCGGAATGACCCCCATGGTGTGGATATGTCTTCGGTGGGACCATTGTGGTGTCCTGGTGGCCCCTGTGTGGAGTGGTGCTGATCTCTCCATCCTGGCTGAGCCTGCTGGCTGAAGTTAGTGCTGGGATCCACTGCAATAGTGCTCTGTGCAATAGTGCTCTGTGCTGTCACCACACAGTAAGAGCTCCATTGGTTTATTCCTAATTAACCCGCTTACCTTTATACACTAAACCCAATTGTACCTTTTAAATAAAATTAATTTAACAGCCAGTACCTGAACCAGAAACGAGTATATGCATTAAAATCAACCAACCGAATCAGTGGCGGAACTAGCAAGCGGTGGGCCCAGGTGCGACAAAATGCTTTGGGCCCCCCCCATCCCATCCAAGTCCACCCCCTCACCCCTTGAGAGGATCTGGTGAGGGGGACCTCCTCAGGGCCAGAGAAATGGATACCTAGCAACAGTGCCGTAACTAGACATTTTAGCACTGTGTGCAAGAAACGGCATCGGAGCCCCACCCCTGCATGCAAAACAGGGGCAGTGCGCGCCGTAGGCGCGCGCAAAAATACATAGTGGCGTGGCTTCGCGGGGAAGGGGTGTGGCCACAAAATAATACCAATTCCTAAAACGGTGCACAGTAGTCTCCATTCTTCAAATTACGCCGCACAGTAGCACCACTACACCAGGTAGAGACCCTTTTACACCTTACAGCGAACAGATTCCTCTTTTTACACATTACGGCAGACATCGTCCCCTTTTTACACATTACGGCAGACAGCGTCCCCCTTTTTATACATTATGGCAGACAGCGTCCCCTTTTTACACATAACGGCAGACAGCGTGCCCTTGTTACACATAGCGGCAGACAGCGTGCACTTTTTACACATTACGGCAGACAGCGTACACTTTTTACACATAACGGCAGACAGCGTGCCCTTGTTAAACATAGCGGCAGACAGCGTACACTTTTTACACATAACGGCAGACAGCGTCCCCCTTTTTACACATTACGGCAGACAGCGTCCTCTTTTTACACATTACGGCAGACAGCGTACACTTTTTACACATAACGGCAGACAACGTACACTTTTTACACATAGCGGCAGACAGCGTGCCCTTGTTACACATTACGGCAGACAGCGTGCCCTTGTTACACATTACGGCAGACAGCGTGCCCTTGTTACACATTACGGCAGACAGTGTGCCTTTGTTACACATTACGGCAGACAGCGTGCCCTTGTTACACATTACAGCAGGCAGATTCCCCCTTTTTACACGTTGCGGCAGGCAGTCCCCCGTTTTTACACATTGCGGCAGGCAGATTCCCCATTTTTACACATTACGGCAGGCAGAGTCTCCCTTTTTACACATAGCGGCAGGCAGATTCACCATTTTTACACATTGCGGCAGGCAGATTCCCCATTTTTACACATTGCGGCAGGCAGTCCCCCCTTTTTACAGATTGCAGCAGGCAGTCCCCCATTTTTACACATAGCGGCAGGCAGTCCACCCTTTTTACACATTGCGGTAGGCAGTCCCCCATTTTTACACATAGCGGCAGGCAGTCCCAACAAATAAAGAAAGAAAGAGACAGAAAGAAATAAAGAAAGAAAGAGACAGAAAGAAAGAAAGAAATAAAGAGAAAGAAAGAAAGTAGAATCATACTTACCCTCTCCGCTGGCTCAGGCTCCTCGTGCAGCTTTCCCGGGCAGTAGACGAGGTGGAGGACGGAGCCACAGCAGCGCTGTGTTATTGGTGGAGGCGCTGCTGCTGCTGCCCCCCTGCTTCACTATAGGCTGTTCTCGGAAGACAGCCTATAGTGAAGCAGAGGGGCAGCAGCAGCAGCGCCTCCACCAGTAACAAAGCGCTGCTGCGGCTCCCTCCTTCACCTCCGTCCTCCTCCTTCCCCCGTCCGTGCCGCTGCTCTTCTCCTCTGTGGGGCGGCTGTGCGCTGCGGGCAGCGGTTGCCCGCAGCGCACAGCGGCATGTAATGAGTCAGTTTGACTCATTACATGCCTGGGCCCCTGGACAGAGGCGGGCCCCAGTGCAACGCACTGCTTGCCCTGCCGGTAGTTCCGCCTCTGAACCGAATAACTTAACTCATTGTAGCAAAAACTGAAAACACTCCCAGATTTCTGTTGCCGGCCCTGCCCAGTTCTACCTCCAGCTACATTACACAGCATAATGCAGGCATTCCCAACCGCGGTCCTCAAGGCACACCAACAGTGCAGGTTTTAGTGATATCCAGGCTTCAGCACAGATGGTTAAATCAAAATAACTGAGGTACTAATTAAGTCACCTGTGTTCAAGCAGGGATATCACTAAAACCAGGACTGTTAGTGTGCCTTGAGGACCGTGGTTGGGAAACACTGGCATAATGGATTCAACGTGGTTTCATTGTTTGCCACAGAATGCAAAATTACAAACACAGCATCAAATAGCCACTAGACGGGATGGCATTACAATAGTGCAACTTGAAGACTGTATCGCTAGAAAGATTGCATTCCTGCAAAATGACTGATCAACACACATTGTAATTCTGACAACAGACAAAAAGCAACAAAAGATGTCACAGATAATAAGGTGTTATGTGCACGGAATTTATATGTAACCCACAATGGTTTTTCCTAAAGCTCCAGGTGCACACACAGGGTTGGGGCTCCATGTGACAAAGCTGTGTGGACAGTCTAGGTGGGGGTCAATATGGAGCTGCCAGAGACTCCGCTCAGTGGCCCTGGTTGTCTATGAATTAATAGGCAGCTGTGGTTAAGCAAAGATGCTTATTACGGTCTGACCGCCTGTCTGATCTATTTGTCTAGCAATTGCTTATTTTCATATTAAATGCTTTGCACATCTACTGTATAGTCATCTGTCTTGCTGAGGAGTTTTCTTGGACTAGCCTGATAAGAATGACTCCAAAAATATGTCCTTATTACAGCCAAGATTTCATCCAGTATTTTAATTTATGGCTCTTGAAAATTCTCAGCTGCAAAAAAGGAAATCATCTTAATGAAGATAATGGGTTACAAGCCCATTACGCAGACCGATTTTGAAAATTTTTGCACACTGCGCATGTGTTTGAGATGAGCATATGCAACTATGAGCAATACTGAAGGCATCTCAGCAGCAACCACGATTTAAGCTGAGTGGGTGTAACTGGGAGCAACTGGGTGGAAATGGGGGCTATTCTGAGGGGAACCAAGGATAGAGCTGGTACAAATGTGTGTTGCTAGTGGTGGAAGGTTACTTGCATATTTTGCTAAATAAACCCTCCCCCACACCCCTTGTTTACCCATTTATTAGTCACTCAGGGGGTAATTCAGAGTTGATCGGAGCAGCAAATTTGTTATCATTTTAGCGCTGCCTCCTTTGCTCTTTTTTTCTGTTTAGAATTGAGAGGAGTGACTAATCCTATTTTTTGGCAGCTGCTTGTTAGTAAACCAGTCCTAATCCAGCGCCTGACCTTTAACTGGTTGGTTAATCCTCCATGCTTCTGGGGATGACTATGAATGGCAGAAGGAGGTAGATGATCTCACCAGGCGAAGATCTGCATTTATTTCCAAGCAAGCAAAGCATCCTCCTAGACTGAATCAGCCCCAATGCCTGCAAACCTGGAAAACAAATCCTGATAATTTCCAGTGGTTATACAGTACTTTTACATGAGAGTCGAATACAAATTACAGTGCTAGGAATGGCTTAATGACTGGGCTACATTCTCATTGGGAAAAGTAATTTGTACCCCTCTACCTAAGAACAAACAGCCCAGGGCTCTTCTCTGTACCCCCAGGGCTTTGGGTATGGAGGTAATCAGGGCTGTATTCACAGCAGTGTAAGCCCCTAGGCAAAGCAATGCACTGGGTCCCCTACCCATCTGTAGGGGTGGGGGGTGCTGTCAGAGGCAGCTTTGATGTCCCGCGGGCGGTAGGGGGTGTTCTATCTTCCGCTCAGCATGTAGGACCTGGAGCAGTAATTTCTGCTAATTATTCCTTTACTGCACATATGGTGGGAGATGGGGATGGAGAACACTAAACTGTAGAGGGGTGCATTGGGCTGAATGAAGGGGCCCCGGTTACATGACTTCCAGGTGTTTAATACGCAGGGGAGGGGTGGATAGTGGAGTGGGTTTAATATTCATCATTTTATGGTGGGAGGGCAGCTTGCTTGACTGCAGATATCTCCAGTTCCTGGAAATAGATTCTTAGCTTTCAAATGGATAGAAAACTAGAGAATCCCACCTTTCAAGAGGTTCTGAGGACTTGGGGATCAGAGTTCGGGAGCCAGAGCAATCCCCCGATGAAAATATAAAACTGCATACCAGGCGTGTGGAGCTGGAGCAGGGACTAGAGATGGCCATCGACCATCGATGATTCCTAATAATCGATGGTTTATGGCCGATGTCGAATAGTTTTGCCATTGATGGGAGAGAACCAGATGGTTTCTTTCCATTGATGGCTTAGCCGAAACTAATAGTGTTATTCTTTTTTTTTTTTTTAAGATGCTGGGACATTGAGCATAGATCCGCCCTCAGCATCCATGTAGCCCCGCCCCCAGTCTGTGATTGGCCCGTGGGTCATTCAGAGACATAACAGGGATGGCCATCGATGAGTGAAACCATCGATGGTCTCCCATAGCATAGTTAGTGACCATCGATGGCCACTCACAGTTTCACCATCGATGGCAACCATCAATGGCGAACACACTGATGGCCATCCCTAGCAGGGACCAGCTGCTGGAAGGCTGAAATCTGTGATTCTGGGTATGGTAGAGACAAGCTGCCAGTGTCCACCGAAAGGGGAAAGTCCCAGCTTTTGGGGTGTACCCTCATAAAATCTTTGAGTCAGACAGAACCCGAGATATCTGGCTGGGAAAAGCAAATAACAGGCTTGACTAGGCACCAGTGCTTTGAAGTTGGATATCTCCGGTTCCCCAATGCCAATTTTCAAAAAGCTGGTACCCCTGGAAAGGGTGACCATCAGCTATCAGCCTCCGCAACTTATACTCCTGGGCCCTTGGGCAACTGCCCATTGAGCACATATGAAAAGACGGCCCTGTAGGTATTTATAAATTAATATTAATAATAATAATAATAATAATATTGTTCTTTACAGGTAGACTACTGGCCCCAGGCTGCCAGTGTATGATGGCACTTGGAGAACCTGGAAGTTCCAGCTCCAACGGCCCACTGATAACATTTAGTCCACCTCTAAAAAACAATACTAAAATAAAGACAGGACACACAAACACCGTAGAAAAAAATATTTTGCTAAATAAACCCTCCTCCACACCCCTTGTTTACCCATTTATTAGTCACTCGGGATAATTCAGAGTTGATCGCAGCAGAAAATTTGTTATAATTTTAGCGCTGCCTCCTTTGCTATTTTTTTCTGTTTAAAATTGATAGGAGTGACTAATCCTATTTTTTGGCAGCTGCTTGTTAGTAAACCAGTCCTAATCCAGCACCTGACCTTTAACCGGTTGGTTAATCCTCCATGCTTCTGGGTATGACTATGAATGGCAGAAGGAGGCAGATGATCTAATTTCATGGTGGACTCCAAAAAGTATTATAGGAGATGAGATGATATAACAGACATTATAAAATGTTGGAAAAACTGATACATTCTTACAGATATCATTGAATGCATTGGCTTCTAACTATTAACAAAAGTAGTCAACTGGTGTAGCAGATTCTCTAGTACACCAAATCAAGATCAGCTAGTACACCAAATCAAGATCAGCTCCTGTGTTACAGTCCTATTCTGCCATTCCATCCGTGGCCATTATATACCGCTTTCACATCGCTGTACCAGTTCGCACCTGGGACTTGTGCACGGGTCTTTTCTGGGTGCGATCCGGTTGAAAACCCCTTTCAGACTGGTGGCACCAACCCGACAAATTGGTGGTGACGTGTGCGGAGGCGGTGCCTGGAGATCAGATCATCTCTAAATGCCGCCTGTTTCTCTAACGGCGCCTCTGCCTATACTGTGAACAGGTCCCGGGTCACAACGACCTGGCAACCCATTCACACTGCACCTGACCCGGCAATAATCGGCCTATTTTCCCATGTCGATGGGTCACTTACCACTCCTGCCGCTCTAATACCCGATTCAGTGGAAAGCTGTCAAAGTCCTGTGCCCATGATAACTATAAAAAGCTCCGTATTTCTCGGCCTACTAGGCCACAGTTCACTGCCAGGCAGATCCAGAGCTCTGCTGTCCTGATCACTAGAGATGAGCGGGTTCGGTTTCTCTGAATCCGAACCCGCCAGAACTTCATGTTTTTTTTCACGGGTCCGAGCGACTCGGATCTTCCCGCCTTGCTCGGTTAACCCGAGCGCGCCCGAACGTCATCATGACGCTGTCGGATTCTCGCGAGGCTCGGATTCTATCGCGAGACTCGGATTCTATATAAGGAGCCGCGCGTCGCCGCCATTTTTTCACACGTGCATTGAGATTGATAGGGAGAGGACGTGGCTGGCGTCCTCTCCGTTTAGAATTAGAATAGATTAGAGAGACACTTGATTTACTAATTTTGGGGAGCATTAGGAGTACTCAGTAGTGTACAGTGCAGAGTTTTGCTGATAGTGACCAGTGACCACCACTTTTATTTATAATCCGTTCTCTGCCTGAAAAAAGCGATACACAGCACACAGTGACTCAGTCACATACCATATCTGTGTGCACTGCTCAGGCTCAGGCCAGTGTGCTGCATCATCTATATATATTATATATCTGTCTGACTGCTCAGCTCACACAGCTTATAATTGTGGGGGAGACTGGGGAGCACTACTGCAGTGCCAGTTATAGGTTATAGCAGGAGCCAGGAGTACATAATATTATATTAAAATTAAACAGTGCACACTTTTGCTGCAGGAGTGCCACTGCCAGTGTGACTAGTGACCAGTGACCTGACCACCAGTATATAATATTAGTAGTATACTATCTCTTTATCAACCAGTCTATATTAGCAGCAGACACAGTACAGTGCGGTAGTTCACGGCTGTGGCTACCTCTGTGTCGGCACTCGGCAGCCCGTCCATAATTGTATATACCAGTGACCTAACCGTGGTTTTTTTTTCTTTCTTTATACATACATACTAGTTACGAGTATACTATCTCTTTATCAACCAGTCTATATATTAGCAGCAGACACAGTACAGTGCGGTAGTTCACGGCTGTGGCTACCTCTGTGTCGGCACTCGGCAGCCCGTCCATAATTGTATATACCACCTAACCGTGGTTTTTCTTTCTTTCTTTATACATACATACTAGTTACGAGTATACTATCTCTTTATCAACCAGTCTATATATTAGCAGCAGACACAGTACAGTGCGGTAGTTCACGGCTGTGGCTACCTCTGTGTCGGCACTCGGCAGCCCGTCCATAATTGTATATACCACCTAACCGTGGTTTTTTTTTCTTTCTTTATACATACATACTAGTTACGAGTATACTATCTCTTTATCAACCAGTCTATATATTAGCAGCAGACACAGTACAGTGCGGTAGTTCACGGCTGTGGCTACCTCTGTGTCGGCACTCGGCAGCCCGTCCATAATTGTATATACCACCTAACCGTGGTTTTTTTTTCTTTCTTTATACATACATACTAGTTACGAGTATACTATCTCTTTATCAACCAGTCTATATATTAGCAGCAGACACAGTACAGTGCGGTAGTTCACGGCTGTGGCTACCTCTGTGTCGGCACTCGGCAGCCCGTCCATAATTGTATATACCACCTAACCGTGGTTTTTTTTTCTTTCTTTATACATACATACTAGTTACGAGTATACTATCTCTTTATCAACCAGTCTATATATTAGCAGCAGACACAGTACAGTGCGGTAGTTCACGGCTGTGGCTACCTCTGTGTCGGCACTCGGCAGCCCGTCCATAATTGTATATACCACCTAACCGTGGTTTTTTTTTCTTTCTTTATACATACATACTAGTTACGAGTATACTATCTCTTTATCAACCAGTCTATATATTAGCAGCAGACACAGTACAGTGCGGTAGTTCACGGCTGTGGCTACCTCTGTGTCGGCACTCGGCAGCCCGTCCATAATTGTATATACCACCTAACCGTGGTTTTTTTTTCTTTCTTTATACATACATACTAGTTACGAGTATACTATCTCTTTATCAACCAGTCTATATATTAGCAGCAGACACAGTACAGTGCGGTAGTTCACGGCTGTGGCTACCTCTGTGTCGGCAATCGGCAGCCCGTCCATAATTGTATATACCACCTAACCGTGGTTTTTTTTTCTTTCTTTATACATACATACTAGTTACGAGTATACTATCTCTTTATCAACCAGTCTATATATTAGCAGCAGACACAGTACAGTGCGGTAGTTCACGGCTGTGGCTACCTCTGTGTCGGCACTCGGCAGCCCGTCCATAATTGTATACTAGTATCCAATCCATCCATCTCCATTGTTTACCTGAGGTGCCTTTTAGTTGTGCCTATTAAAATATGGAGAACAAAAATGCCACTCCTAGATGGGCCCGGTGTTTGTGTCGGCCACTAGGGTCGCTAATCTTACTCACACAGCTACCTCATTGCGCCTCTTTTTTTCTTTGCGTCATGTGCTGTTTGGGGAGGGTTTTTTGGAAGGGACATCCTGCGTGACACTGCAGTGCCACTCCTAGATGGGCCCGGTGTTTGTGTCGGCCACTAGGGTCGCTTATCTTACTCACACAGCGACCTCGGTGCAAATTTTAGGACTAAAAATAATATTGTGAGGTGTGAGGTATTCAGAATAGACTGAAAATGAGTGTAAATTATGGTTTTTGAGGTTAATAATACTTTGGGATCAAAATGACCCCCAAATTCTATGATTTAAGCTGTTTTTTAGTGTTTTTGGAAAAAAACACCCGAATCCAAAACACACCCGAATCCGACAAAAAAAATTCGGTGAGGTTTTGCCAAAACGCGTTCGAACCCAAAACACGGCCGCGGAACCGAACCCAAAACCAAAACACAAAACCCGAAAAATTTCAGGCGCTCATCTCTACTGATCACCTGACCAGTCTAACCAATCGTTAGTCAGCCTGAGCAGTACTGCACCACCTGATGCTGCTCAGCCAATCTTGGCTAAGCCCTGGGTATTTATTCCATCAGCTGACTCACAAAAGACGTCTGTACAATGTCTAGCATAGTCATTACCAGGTGAAGCTAACACTGCTCCTGCTGTTTATTTCCTGTGTAACCTGCCAGTGCAGTTTTGCCATTATCAGCTATGCTGACCTCCTGACCTGCTTACCATCAGCACAGGTCATTTCTTAGACTGCTACAGGCTTTCTGCTTGTTTCACTTATTCCTGCTTGGTGTTTGGTTTTCCAGTGCTTATCCATCTGAGTGCTCCCAGTTCCTGGATTACAGTACAACCCAGTATCAAGCCTGGTAGATCTACTGTCCAGTTCTGTCACTCCAGCATTTCCGGATTACTGCATCTACTAGAGAGTAAAAGACAAGTAGGCCCTTTAAAAGACAAGTTGGGAGTCTTAAGCAAAAATGATAATGACATAGCGGACACACTAAATGAGTTTTTTTCAACAGTACTATTTACTAGAGAGGACCCAATTCAGGGACTGACACACAATCTCAATAATGAGAATATCCCACTGATAGGTACTTATTTAAGCGAGGAAGTAGTCTGTGACCGATTAAAACATTTAAAGATTAATAAATCACCAGGGCCCGATGGTATTCACTAGTGATGAGCGGGTTCGGTTTCTCGGAAACCGAACCCCCCCGAACTTCACCCTTTTTACACGGGTCCGAGGCAGGTTCGAACCTTCCCGCCTTGCTCGGCTAACCCGAGCGCGCCCGGACTTCATCATCCCGCTGTCGGATTCTCGCGAGATTCGGATTCTATATAAGCAGCCGCGCGTCGCCACCATTTTCACTCGTGCATTGGAGATGATAGGGAGAAGACGTGGCTGGCGTCCTCTCCGTTTATTGTAGAAGTTGATTGGTTTATTGCTTAATTGTGGGGAGGACTGGGGAGCAGCTGTTAGGAGGAGTACAGTGCAGAGTTTTGCTGATAAGTGACCACCAGTTTTTATCCGTTCTCTGCCTGAAAAAAACGCTCCATATACCATATCTGTGCTCAGTGTGCTGCATAATATATCTGTGCTGAGTGCTCACACTGCTTAATTGTGGGGACTGGGGAGCAGCTATAGCAGGAGTACAGTGCAGAGTTTTGCTGACAGTGACCACCAGTATACGTTGTCTGCCTGAAAAACACTCCATATCTGTGCTCAGTGTGCTGCTTTATTGTGGGGACTGGGGACCACCAGTATAATTAATATTATATAGGAGGAGTACAGTGCAGAGTGCACTGCTGTACCTACCTCTGTGTCGTCATCCATTAAGTATACTATCCATCTACATTCTATACCTGTGGTGCATTTTAGTTTTGCAGTTTGCTGACACAGTGTCCACCAGTATACTATATATAGCAGTACGGTAGGCCACTGCTGTACCTACCTCTGTGTCGTCACTCGTCATCCATTAAGTATACTATCCATCTACATTCTATACCTGTGGTGCATTTTAGTTTTGCATTTGCTGACAGTGTCCACCAGTATACTATATATAGCAGTACGGTAGGCCACTGCTGTACCTACCTCTGTGTCATCACTCGTCATCCATTAAGTATACTATCCATCTACATTCTATACCTGTGGTGCATTTTAGTTTTGCAGTTTGCTGACAGTGTCCACCAGTATACTATATATAGCAGTACAGTAGGCCACTGCTGTACCTACCTCTGTGTCATCACTCGTCATCCATTAAGTATACTATCCATCTACATTCTATACCTGTGGTGCATTTTAGTTTTGCAGTTTGCTGACAGTGTCCACCAGTATACTATATATAGCAGTACGGTAGGCCACTGCTGTACCTACCTCTGTGTCGTCACTCGTCATCCATTAAGTATACTATCCATCTACATTCTATACCTGTGGTGCATTTTAGTTTTGCAGTTTGCTGACAGTGTCCACCAGTATACTATATATAGCAGTACGGTAGGCCACTGCTGTACCTACCTCTGTGTCGTCACTCGTCATCCATTAAGTATACTATCCATCTACATTCTATACCTGTGGTGCATTTTAGTTTTGCAGTTTGCTGACAGTGTCCACCAGTATACTATATATAGCAGTACGGTAGGCCACTGCTGTACCTACCTCTGTGTTGTCACTCGTCATCCATTAAGTATACTATCCATCTACATTCTATACCTGTGGTGCATTTTAGTTTTGCAGTTTGCTGACAGTGTCCACCAGTATACTATATATAGCAGTACGGTAGGTCACTGCTGTACCTACCTCTGTGTCGTCACTTGTCATCCATTAAGTATACTATCCATCTACATTCTATACCTGTGGTGCATTTTAGTTTTGCAGTTTGCTGACAGTGTCCACCAGTATACTATATATAGCAGTACAGTAGGCCACTGCTGTACCTACCTCTGTGTCGTCACTCGTCATCCATTAAGTATACTATCCATCTACATTCTATACCTGTGGTGCATTTTAGTTTTGCAGTTTGCTGACAGTGTCCACCAGTATACTATATATAGCAGTACGGTAAGCCACTGCTGTACCTACCTCTGTGTCGTCACTCGTCATCCATTAAGTATACTATCCATCTACATTCTATACCTGTGGTGCATTTTAGTTTTGCAGTTTGCTGACAGTGTCCACCAGTATACTATATATAGCAGTACGGTAGGCCACTGCTGTACCTACCTCTGTGTCGTCACTTGTCATCCATTAAGTATACTATCCATCTACATTCTATACCTGTGGTGCATTTTAGTTTTGCAGTTTGCTGACAGTGTCTACCAGTATACTATATATAGCAGTACGGTAGGCCACTGCTGTACCTACCTCTGTGTCGTCATCCATTAAGTATACTATCCATCTACATTCTATACCTGTGGTGCATTTTAGTTTTGCAGTTTGCTGACACAGTGTCCACCTGTATACTATATATAGCAGTACGGTACGCCACTGCTGTACCTACCTCTGTGTCGTCATCCATTAAGTATACTATCCATCTACATTCTATACCTGTGGTGCATTTTAGTTTTGCAGTTTGCTGACAGTGTCCACCAGTATACTATATATAGCAGTACGGTAGGCCACTGCTGTACCTACCTCTGTGTCGTCATCCATTAAGTATACTATCCATCTACATTCTATACCTGTGGTGCATTTTAGTTTTGCAGTTTGCTGACAGTGTCCACCAGTATACTATATATAGCAGTACGGTAGGCCACTGCTGTACCTACCTCTGTGTCGTCACTCGTCATCCATTAAGTATACTATCCATCTACATTCTATACCTGTGGTGCATTTTAGTTTTGCAGTTTGCTGACAGTGTCCACCAGTATACTATATATAGCAGTACGGTAGGCCACTGCTGTACCTACATCTGTGTCGTCACTCATCATCCACTAAGTAAACTATCCATCTACATTCTATACCTGTGGTGCATTTTAGTTTTGCAGTTTGCTGACAGTGTCCAACAGTATACTATATATAGCAGTACGGTAGGCCACAGCTGTACCTACTTCTGTGTCGTCACTCGTCATCCATAAATTATACTATCCATCTACATTCTATACCTGTGGTGCATTTTAGTTTTGCAGTTTGCTGACAGTGTCCACCAGTATACTATATATAGCAGTACGGTAGGCCACTGCTGTACCTACCTCTGTGTCGTCACTCGTCATCCATTAAGTATACTATCCATCTACATTCTATACCTGTGGTGCATTTTAGTTTTGCAGTTTGCTGACAGTGTCCACCAGTATACTATATATAGCAGTACGGTAGGCCACTGCTGTACCTACCTCTGTGTCGTCACTCATCATCCAATAAGTATACTATCCATCTACAGTCTATACCTGTGGTGCATTTTAGTTTTGCAGTTTGCTGACAGTGTCCACCAGTATACTATATATAGCAGTACGGTAGGCCACTGCTGTACCTACCTCTGTGTCGTCACTCGTCATCCATTAAGTATACTATCCATCTACATTCTATACCTGTGGTGCATTTTAGTTTTGCAGTTTGCTGACAGTGTCCACCAGTATACTATATATAGCAGTACGGTAGGCCACTGCTGTACCTACCTCTGTGTCGTCACTTGTCATCCATTAAGTATACTATCCATCTACATTCTATACCTGTGGTGCATTTTAGTTTTGCAGTTTGCTGACAGTGTCCACCAGTATACTATATATAGCAGTACGGTAGGCCACTGCTGTACCTACCTCTGTGTCGTCATCCATTAAGTATACTATCCATCTACATTCTATACCTGTGGTGCATTTTAGTTTTGCAGTTTGCTGACAGTGTCCACCAGTATACTATATATAGCAGTACGGTAAGCCACTGCTGTACCTACCTCTGTGTCGTCACTCGTCATCCATTAAGTATACTATCCATCTACATTCTATACCTGTGGTGCATTTTAGTTTTGCAGTTTGCTGACACAGTGTCCACCAGTATACTATATATAGCAATACGGTAGGCCACTGCTGTACCTACCTCTGTGTTGTCACTTGTCATCCATTAAGTATACTATCCATCTACATTCTATACCTGTGGTGCATTTTAGTTTTGCAGTTTGCTGACAGTGTCCACCAGTATACTATATATAGCAGTACGGTAGGCCACTGCTGTACCTACCTCTGTGTCGTCACTCGTCATCCATTAAGTATACTATCCATCTACATTCTATACCTGTGGTGCATTTTAGTTTTGCAGTTTGCTGACAGTGTCCACCAGTATACTATATATAGCAGTACGGTAGGCCACTGCTGTACCGACCTCTGTGTCGTCACTCGTCATCCATTAAGTATACTATCCATCTACATTCTATACCTGTGGTGCATTTTAGTTTTGCAGTTTGCTGACAGTGTCCACCAGTATACTATATATAGCAGTACGGTAGGCCACTGCTGTACCGACCTCTGTGTCGTCACTCGTCATCCATTAAGTATACTATCCATCTACATTCTATACCTGTGGTGCATTTTAGTTTTGCAGTTTGCTGACAGTGTCCACCAGTATACTATATATAGCAGTACGGTAGGCCACTGCTGTACCTACCTCTGTGTCGTCATCCATTAAGTATACTATCCATCTACATTCTATACCTGTGGTGCATTTTAGTTTTGCAGTTTGCTGACAGTGTCCACCAGTATACTATATATAGCAGTACGGTAGGCCACTGCTGTACCTACCTCTGTGTCGTCATCCATTAAGTATACTATCCATCTACATTCTATACCTGTGGTGCATTTTAGTTTTGCAGTTTGCTGACAGTGTCCACCAGTATACTATATATAGCAGTACGGTAGGCCACTGCTGTACCTACCTCTGTGTCGTCACTCGTCATCCATTAAGTATACTATCCATCTACATTCTATACCTGTGGTGCATTTTAGTTTTGCAGTTTGCTGACAGTGTCCACCAGTATACTATATATAGCAGTACGGTAGGCCACTGCTGTACCTACATCTGTGTCGTCACTCATCATCCACTAAGTAAACTATCCATCTACATTCTATACCTGTGGTGCATTTTAGTTTTGCAGTTTGCTGACAGTGTCCAACAGTATACTATATATAGCAGTACGGTAGGCCACTGCTGTACCTACCTCTGTGTCGTCACTCGTCATCCATAAATTATACTATCCATCTACATTCTATACCTGTGGTGCAATTTAGTTTTGCAGTTTGCTGACAGTGTCCACCAGTATACTATATATAGCAGTACGGTAGGCCACTGCTGTACCTACCTCTGTGTCGTCACTCGTCATCCATTAAGTATACTATCCATCTACATTCTATACCTGTGGTGCATTTTAGTTTTGCAGTTTGCTGACAGTGTCCACCAGTATACTATATATAGCAGTACGGTAGGCCACTGCTGTACCTACCTCTGTGTCGTCACTCATCATCCAATAAGTATACTATCCATCTACATTCTATACCTGTGGTGCATTTTAGTTTTGCAGTTTGCTGACAGTGTCCACCAGTATACTATATATAGCAGTACGGTAGGCCACTGCTGTACCTACCTCTGTGTCGTCACTCGTCATCCATTAAGTATACTATCCATCTACATTCTATACCTGTGGCGCATTTTAGTTTTGCAGTTTGCTGACAGTGTCCACCAGTATACTATATATAGCAGTACGGTAGGCCACTGCTGTACCTACCTCTGTGTCGTCACTTGTCATCCATTAAGTATACTATCCATCTACATTCTATACCTGTGGTGCATTTTAGTTTTGCAGTTTGCTGACAGTGTCCACCAGTATACTATATATAGCAGTACGGTAGGCCACTGCTGTACCTACCTCTGTGTCGTCATCCATTAAGTATACTATCCATCTACATTCTATACCTGTGGTGCATTTTAGTTTTGCAGTTTGCTGACAGTGTCCACCAGTATACTATATATAGCAGTACGGTAAGCCACTGCTGTACCTACCTCTGTGTCGTCACTCGTCATCCATTAAGTATACTATCCATCTACATTCTATACCTGTGGTGCATTTTAGTTTTGCAGTTTGCTGACACAGTGTCCACCAGTATACTATATATAGCAGTACGGTAGGCCACTGCTGTACCTACCTCTGTGTTGTCACTTGTCATCCATTAAGTATACTATCCATCTACATTCTATACCTGTGGTGCATTTTAGTTTTGCAGTTTGCTGACAGTGTCCACCAGTATACTATATATAGCAGTACGGTAGGCCACTGCTGTACCTACCTCTGTGTCGTCACTCGTCATCCATTAAGTATACTATCCATCTACATTCTATACCTGTGGTGCATTTTAGTTTTGCAGTTTGCTGACAGTGTCCACCAGTATACTATATATAGCAGTACGGTAGGCCACTGCTGTACCGACCTCTGTGTCGTCACTCGTCATCCATTAAGTATACTATCCATCTACATTCTATACCTGTGGTGCATTTTAGTTTTGCAGTTTGCTGACAGTGTCCACCAGTATACTATATATAGCAGTACGGTAGGCCACTGCTGTACCGACCTCTGTGTCGTCACTCGTCATCCATTAAGTATACTATCCATCTACATTCTATACCTGTGGTGCATTTTAGTTTTGCAGTTTGCTGACAGTGTCTACCAGTATACTATATATAGCAGTACGGTAGGCCACTGCTGTACCTACCTCTGTGTCGTCATCCATTAAGTATACTATCCATCTACATTCTATACCTGTGGTGCATTTTAGTTTTGCAGTTTGCTGACACAGTGTCCACCAGTATACTATATATAGCAGTACGGTAGGCCACTGCTGTACCTACCTCTGTGTTGTCACTTGTCATCCATTAAGTATACTATCCATCTACATTCTATACCTGTGGTGCATTTTAGTTTTGCAGTTTGCTGACAGTGTCCACCAGTATACTATATATAGCAGTACGGTAGGCCACTGCTGTACCTACCTCTGTGTCGTCACTCGTCATCCATTAAGTATACTATCCATCTACATTCTATACCTGTGGTGCATTTTAGTTTTGCAGTTTGCTGACAGTGTCCACCAGTATACTATATATAGCAGTACGGTAGGCCACTGCTGTACCGACCTCTGTGTCGTCACTCGTCATCCATTAAGTATACTATCCATCTACATTCTATACCTGTGGTGCATTTTAGTTTTGCAGTTTGCTGACAGTGTCCACCAGTATACTATATATAGCAGTACGGTAGGCCACTGCTGTACCGACCTCTGTGTCGTCACTCGTCATCCATTAAGTATACTATCCATCTACATTCTATACCTGTGGTGCATTTTAGTTTTGCAGTTTGCTGACAGTGTCTACCAGTATACTATATAAAGCAGTACGGTAGGCCACTGCTGTACCTACCTCTGTGTCGTCATCCATTAAGTATACTATCCATCTACATTCTATACCTGTGGTGCATTTTAGTTTTGCAGTTTGCTGACACAGTGTCCACCAGTATACTATATATAGCAGTACGGTAGGCCACTGCTGTACCTACCTCTGTGTTGTCATCCATTAAGTATACTATCCATCTACATTCTATACCTGTGGTGCATTTTAGTTTTGCAGTTTGCTGACAGTGTCCACCAGTATACTATATATAGCAGTACGGTAGGCCACTGCTGTACCTACCTCTGTGTCGTCATCCATTAAGTATACTATCCATCTACATTCTATACCTGTGGTGCATTTCAGTTGTGCGCAGTAAATATAGTAGTAGGCCATTGCTATTGATACTGGCATATAATTCCACACATTAAAAAATGGAGAACAAAAATGTGGAGGTTAAAATAGGGAAAGATCAAGATCCACTTCCACCTCGTGCTGAAGCTGCTGCCGTTAGTCATGGCCGAGACGATGAAATGCCATCAACGTCGTCTGCCAAGGCCGATGCCCAATGTCATAGTAGAGAGCATGTAAAATCCAAAACACAAAAGTTCAGTAAAATGACCCAAAAATCAAAATTAAAAGCGTCTGAGGAGAAGCGTAAACTTGCCAATATGCCATTTACGACACGGAGTGGCAAGGAACGGCTGAGGCCCTGGCCTATGTTCATGGCTAGTGGTTCAGCTTCACATGAGGATGGAAGCACTCATCCTCTCGCTAGAAAAAAGAAAAGACTTAAGCTGGCAAAAGCACAGCAAAGAACTGTGCGTTCTTCTAAATCACAAATCCCCAAGGAGAGTCCAATTGTGTCGGTTGCGATGCCTGACCTTCCCAACACTGGACGGGAAGAGCTTGCGCCTTCCACCATTTGCACGCCCCCTGCAAGTGCTGGAAGGAGCACCCGCAGTCCAGTTCCTGATAGTCAAATTGAAGATGTCACTGTTGAAGTACACCAGGATGAGGATATGGGTGTTGCTGGCGCTGGGGAGGAAATTGACAAGGAGGATTCTGATGGTGAGATGGTTTGTTTAAGTCAGGCACCCGGGGAGACACCTGTTGTCTGTGGGAGGAATATGGCCATTGACATGCCTGGTCAAAATACAAAAAAAATCAGCTCTTCGGTGTGGAATTATTTCAACACAAATGCGGACAACAGGTGTCAAGCCGTATGTTGCCTTTGTCAAGCTGTAATAAGTAGGGGTAAGGACGATAACCACCTCGGAACATCCTCCCTTATACGTCACCTGCAGCGCATTCATCATAAGTCAGTGACAAGTTCAAAAACTTTGGGTGACAGCGGAAGCAGTCCACTGACCACTAAATCCCTTCCTCTTGTAACCAATCTCCTGCAAACCACACCACCAACTTACTCAGTGTCAATTTCCTCCTTACCCAGGAAAGCCAATAGTCCTGCAGGCCATGTCACTGTCAAGTCTGACGAGTCCTCTTCTGCCTGGGATTCCTCCGATGCATCCTTGAGTGTAACGCCTACTGCTGCTGGCGCTGCTGTTGTTGCTGCTGGGAGTCGATCGTCATCCAAGAGGGGAAGTCGGAAGACCACTTGTACTACTTCCAGTAAGCTTGCGCCTTCCACCATTTGCACGCCCCCTGCAAGTGCTGGAAGGAGCACCCGCAGTCCAGTTCCTGATATTCAAATTGAAGATGTCACTGTTGAAGTACACCAGGATGAGGATATGGGTGTTGCTGGCACTGGGGAGGAAATTGACAAGGAGGATTCTGATGGTGAGATGGTTTGTTTAGGTCAGGCACCCGGGGAGACACCTGTTGTCCGTGGGAGGAATATGGCCATTGACATGCCTGGTCAAAATACAAAAAAAATCAGCTCTTCGGTGTGGAATTATTTCAACAGAAATGCGGACAACAGGTGTCAAGCCGCATGTTGCCTTTGTCAAGCTGTAATAAGTAGGGGTAAGGACGATAACCACCTCGGAACATCCTCCCTTATACGTCACCTGCAGCGCATTCATCATAAGTCAGTGACAAGCAGATAACTCAGGCCTTGGCAGCCTGGGCGGTGAGAAACGTGGTTCCGGTATCCATCGTTAATTCAGAGGCAACTATAGACTTGATTGAGGTACTGTGTCCCCAGTACCAAATACCATCTAGGTTCCATTTCTCTAGGCAGGCGATACCGAAAATGTACACAGACCTCAGAAAAAGACTAACCAGTGTCCTAAAAAATGCAGTTGTACCCAATGTCCACTTAACCACGGATATGTGGACAAGTGGAGCAGGGCAGACTCAGGACTATATGACTGTGACAGCCCACTGGGTAGATGTATTGCCTCCCGCAGCAAGAACAGCAGCGGCGGCACCAGTAGCAGCATCTCGCAAACGCCAACTCGTTCCTAGGCAGGCTACGCTTTGTATCACCGCTTTCCAGAATAGGCACACAGCTGACAACCTCTTACGGCAACTGAGGAAGATCATCGCAGAATGGCTTACCCCAATTGGACTCTCCTGGGGATTTGTGACATCGGACAACGCCAGCAATATTGTGCGTGCATTACATCTGGGCAAATTCCAGCACGTCCCATGTTTTGCACATACATTGAATTTGGTGGTGCAGAATTATTTAAAAAAACGACAGGGGCGTGCAAGAGATGCTGTCGGTGGCCCGAAGAATTGCGGGCCACTTTCGTCATTCAGGCACCGCGTACAGAAGACTGGAGCACCACCAAACATTCCTGAATCTGCCCTGCCATCATCTGAAGCAAGAGGTGGTAACGAGGTGGAATTCAACCCTCTATATGCTTCAGAGGATGGAGGAGCAGCAAAAGACCATTCAAGCCTATACATCTGCCCACGATATAGGCAAAGGAGGGGGAATGCACCTGACTCAAGCGCAGTGGAGAATGATTTCAACGTTGTGCAAGGTTCTGCAACCCTTTGAACTTGCCACACGTGAAGTCAGTTCAGACACTGTAAAGGAAAAAGGAAAATATTCCCCTGCGCTGGAAGTGTAGATGCTGCAAATATGTATATGCTCCGGAGTTATCGACCGGAAAATGAACAATAACGCAATGCAAGAAATTATATACAAAATGCGCTTCAACACTGCATAGATGAAAATGTTTCAAACCGATTTGTTCCCAAGAGTCGTGAAGTCTCTGATAGATTTCTTCAGGAGTTTTCTCCAACAAGGTAGTACATAAAGGGAGAAAACAAAAGGAAAAATGTCCAATATGTAGTAATTTCTTTAAGAGGTAGCAAGAATCATATAGAGGGACTATAGGATGTAAGGTCTCCCCTCCTTAGTGTCTTTTTGGAAATTTTCTGGGGTCACCCGGAAAATGTGTCAATCATAAACACGGGATGCTCACTTTCTTGCTTACTTCAATATACGTGTGCGTACTCCTATCAAGGTATCTTTGGGATTTTCATGGAAAGCTTCACTCCAAATGATTCCCAGTTTATCAGGCTATTTCTCCAAATTATGGGACATGGGCGAGACCGCAAAAAAAGGAAAAATCAATGTGTAGTGGTTCTCTATATCAATGAAATAGTGGGTATAAAGGAAAAATAGGTCCCTTTTCCTCTGTGTCATGTACTGCGTTTAGGGGACCACCCGAAAAGAGTGATGGGTCACAAACATACGATGCTCACTTTTAGGCTTACATGAAATTAGGTGAATAAATACACATAAAGGTATCTTTCAAACTGTTAAACACGATGATTTTCCAAAACTTTTGAAATAACACGCTTACACGTGGGCTTACTTGAGAGATGCGAAGTATGTTCACATAGCGATTTCTTTGGGAAAACTTCCGTAGTCAATCTCCACCAAAAATTTGTTTATAATAAACAAAACAAATTTTATTCAACAAAAAAGGTACATTAAAACATGGAAACAAGGATCACTTTGTCTAGGCAATTGTAAACTTCCCAATAGGAGGAAAGAAACATATGCGGGCCCAAAATGTTCCTACCAGATCTACAGGGAGCCTCAAAGACAAAGGGTCACCAAGTTCTCACCAAACAAAAACATGCCACCAACGCGTTTCGACTACTCTGGTCTTCCTCAGGGTCTGACCCAAAGATACCTTGATAGGAGTACGCACACGTATATTGAAGTAAGCAAGAAAGTGAGCATCCCGTGTTTATGATTGACACATTTTCCGGGTGACCCCAGAAAATTTCCAAAAAGACACTAAGGAGGGGAGACCTTACATCCTATAGTCCCTCTATATGATTCTTGCTACCTCTTAAAGAAATTACTACATATTGGACATTTTTCCTTTTGTTTTCTCCCTTTATGTACTACCTTGTTGGAGAAAACTCCTGAAGAAATCTATCAGAGACTTCACAACTCTTGGGAACAAATCGGTTTGAAACATTTTCATCTATCCAGTGTTGAAGCGCATTTTGTATATAATTTCTTGCATTGTGTTTCAGTTCAGACACTGCCAGCCTGAGTCAGGTCATTCCCCTAATCAGGCTTTTGCAGAAGAAGCTGGAGACATTGAAGGAGGAGCTAACACGGAGCGATTCCGCTAGGCATGTGGGACTTGTGGATGGAGCCCTTCATTCGCTTAACCAGGATTCACGGGTGGTCAATCTGTTGAAATCAGAGCACTACATTTTGGCCACCGTGCTCGATCCTAGATTTAAAACCTACGTTGTATCTCTCTTTCCGGCAGGCACAAGTCTGCAGAGGTTCAAAGACCTGCTGGTGAGAAAATTGTCAAGTCAAGCGGAACGTGACCCGTCAACATCTCCTCCTTCACATTCTCCCGCAACTGGGGGTGCGAGGAAAAGGCTAAGAATTCCTAGCCCACCCGCTGGCGGTGATGCAGGGCAGTCTGGAGCGAGTGCTCACATCTGGTCCGGACTGAAGGACCTGCCAATGATTACTGACATGTCGTCTACTGTCACTGCATATGATTCTCTCACCATGGAAAGAATGGTGGAGGATTATATGAGTGACCGCATCCAAGTAGGCACGTCAGACAGTCCATACGTATACTGGCAGGAAAAAGAGGCAATTTGGAGGCCCTTGCACAAACTGGCTTTATTCTACCTAAGTTGCCCTCCCTCCAGTGTGTACTCCGAAAGAGTGTTTAGTGCAGCCGCTCACCTTGTCAGCAATCGGCGTACGAGGTTACTTCCAGAAAATGTGGAGAAGATGATGTTCATCAAAATGAATTATAATCAATTCCTCCGTGGAGACATTCACCAGCAGCAATTGCCTCCAGAAAGTACACGGGACCTGAGATGGTGGATTCCAGTGGGGACGAATTAATAATCTGTGAGGAGGGGGATGTACACAGTGAAAGGGGTGAGGAATCGGAGGATGATGATGAGGTGGACATCTTGCCTCTGTAGAGCCAGTTTGTGCAAGGAGAGATTGATTGCTTCTTTTTTGGTGGGGGCACAAACCAAACAGTCATTTCAGTCACAGTCGTGTGGCAGACCCTGTCGCTGAAATGATGGGTTCGTTAAAGTGTGCATGTCACGTTTATACAACATAAGGGTGGGTGGGAGGGCCCAAGGACAATTCCATCTTGCACCTCTTTTTTCTTTCATTTTTCTTTGCATCATGTGCTGTTTGGGGACAATTTTTTGGAAGTGCCATCCTGTCTTGATTGACACTGCGGTGCCACTCCTAGATGGGCCAGGTGTTTGTGTCGGCCACTTGTGTCGCTTAGCTTAGTCACACAGCCACCTTGGTGCGCCTCTTTTTTTCTTTGCATCATGTGCTGTTTGGGGACAATTTTTAGGAAGTGCCATCCTGTCTTGATTGACACTGCAGTGCCACTCCTAGATGGGCCAGGTGTTTGTGTCGGACACTTGTGTCGCTTAGCTTAGTCACACAGCCACCTTGGTGCGCCTCTTTTTTTCTTTGCATCATGTGCTGTTTGGGGACAATTTTTTGGAAGTGCCATCCTGCCTGACACTGCATTGCCACTCCTAGATGGGCCAGTTGTTTGTGTCGGCCACTTGTGTCGCTTAGCTTAGTCACACAGCCACCTTGGTGCGCCTCTTTTTTTCTTTGCATCATGTGCTGTTTGGGGAGTATTTTTTGGAAGTGCCATCCTGTCTTGATTGACACTGCAGTGCCACTCCTAGATGGGCCAGGTGTTTGTGTCGGACACTTGTGTCGCTTAGCTTAGTCACACTGCCACCTTGGTGCGCCTCTTTTTTTCTTTGCATCATGTGCTGTTTGGGGACAATTTTTTGGAAGTGCCATCCTGTCTTGATTGACACTGCAGTGCCACTCCTAGATGGGCCAGGTGTTTGTGTCGGCCACTTGTGTCGCTTAGCTTAGTCACACAGCCACCTTGGTGCGCCTCTTTTTTTCTTTGCATCATGTGCTGTTTGGGGACAATTTTTAGGAAGTGCCATCCTGTCTTGATTGACACTGCAGTGCCACTCCTAGATGGGCCAGGTGTTTGTGTCGGACACTTGTGTCGCTTAGCTTAGTCACACAGCCACCTTGGTGCGCCTCTTTTTTTCTTTGCATCATGTGCTGTTTGGGGACAATTTTTTGGAAGTGCCATCCTGCCTGACACTGCATTGCCACTCCTAGATGGGCCAGGTGTTTGTGTCGGCCACTTGTGTCGCTTAGCTTAGTCACACAGCCACCTTGGTGCGCCTCTTTTTTTCTTTGCATCATGTGCTGTTTGGGGAGTATTTTTTGGAAGTGCCATCCTGTCTTGATTGACACTGCAGTGCCACTCCTAGATGGGCCAGGTGTTTGTGTCGGACACTTGTGTCGCTTAGCTTAGTCACACTGCCACCTTGGTGCGCCTCTTTTTTTCTTTGCATCATGTGCTGTTTGGGGACAATTTTTTGGAAGTGCCATCCTGTCTTGATTGACACTGCAGTGCCACTCCTAGATGGGCCAGGTGTTTGTGTCGGCCACTTGTGTCGCTTAGCTTAGTCACACAGCCACCTTGGTGCGCCTCTTTTTTTCTTTGCATCATGTGCTGTTTGGGGACAATTTTTAGGAAGTGCCATCCTGTCTTGATTGACACTGCAGTGCCACTCCTAGATGGGCCAGGTGTTTGTGTCGGACACTTGTGTCGCTTAGCTTAGTCACACAGCCACCTTGGTGCGCCTCTTTTTTTCTTTGCATCATGTGCTGTTTGGGGACAATTTTTTGGAAGTGCCATCCTGCCTGACACTGCATTGCCACTCCTAGATGGGCCAGGTGTTTGTGTCGGCCACTTGTGTCGCTTAGCTTAGTCACACAGCCACCTTGGTGCGCCTCTTTTTTTCTTTGCATCATGTGCTGTTTGGGGAGTATTTTTTGGAAGTGCCATCCTGTCTTGATTGACACTGCAGTGCCACTCCTAGATGGGCCAGGTGTTTGTGTCGGACACTTGTGTCGCTTAGCTTAGTCACACAGCCACCTTGGTGCGCCTCTTTTTTTCTTTGCATCATGTGCTGTTTGGGGACAATTTTTTGGAAGTGCCATCCTGTCTTGATTGACACTGCATTGCCACTCCTAGATGGGCCAGGTGTTTGTGTCGGCCACTTGTGTCGCTTAGCTTAGTCAAACAGCCACCTTGGTGCGCCTCTTTTTTTCTTTGCATCATGTGCTGTTTGGGGACTATTTTTTAAATCGGCCATCCTGTCTGACACTGCAGTGCCACTCCTAGATGGGCCAGGTGTTTGTGTCGGCCACTTGGGTCGCTTAGCTTAGTCATCCAGCGACCTTGGTGCAAATTGTAGGACTAAAAATAATATTGTGAGGTGTGAGGTGTTCAGAATAGACTGGAAATTAGTGGAAATTATGGTAATTGAGGTTAATAATACTATGGGATCAAAATGACCCCCAAATTCTATGATTTAAGCTATTTTTTTAGGGTTTTTTGTAAAAAACACCCGAATCCAAAACACACCCGAATCCGACAAAAAAATTTCGGTGAGGTTTTGCCAAAACGCGTCCGAATCCAAAACACGGCCGCGGAACCGTATCCAAAACCAAAAACCAAAACCCGAAAAATTTCCGGTGCACATCACTAGTATTCACCCAAGGGTTCTAATGGGGCTTCACTCTGAACTGGCAAAACCGCTATTTTTGATCTTTAAGGATTCAGTTATATCAGGTATGGTTCCCAAAGACTGGCGTATAGCGGAAGTAGTGCCTATATTCAAAAAGGGAAGTAAAGCTGAACCAGGTAATTATAGACCAGTTAGTCTTACATCTATAGTGGGGAAAGTATTGGAAGGTATTCTAAGAGATAGTATTCAGAAGTTCCTTGAAGTCAATAAGGTCATTAATAGGAATCAACATGGGTTTATGAAGGACAGATCCTGTCAAACCAACTTACTTGGCTTTTATGAAACAGTAAGCGCAAACCTAGTTCAGGGTAAAGACGTGGATGTAATCTTTTTAGACTTTGCCAAAGCGTACGATACTGTACCACACATGAGACTTATCTACAAGCTACAAGAATCAGGGCTAGGAAGCACAATATGCACTTGGGTCAAAAACTGGTTAGATAATAGGGAGCAGCGCGTTGTGGTTAATGGATCTTTTTCAACTTGGACTGAAGTGCTAAGTGGTGTGCCGCAAGGCTCAGTATTAGGACCGCTATTGTTCAATATTTTCATTAACGACCTAACAGAAGGTCTAGAGAGCATGGTGTCAATTTTTGCAGATGATACCAAATTGTGTAAGGCTATAAATGAGGATATGGGTGCTTCTGGCGCTGAGGAGGAAGTTGACGATGAGGATTCTGATGGTGATGTGGTTTGTTTAAGTCAGGCACCGGGGGAAACACCTGTTGTCCGTGGGATGAAGAAGCCCATTGTGATGCCTGGGCAAACTACCAAAAAAGCCACCTCTTCGGTGTGGAATTATTTTTCCACAAATCCGGACAACAGGTGTCAAGCCATCTGTTGCCTCTGTCAATCTGTAATAAGTAGGGGTAAGGATGTTAACCACCTAGGAACATCCTCCCTTATACGTCACCTGCTGCACATTCATCAGAAGTCAGTGTCAAGTTATGAAACTTTGGGTAAGAGCGTAAGCAGTCCACTGACACCTAAGTACCTTCTTCCTCCTGTACCCAAGCTCCAGCAAGCCACACCACCAACTGCCTCAACGTCAACTTCCTCCTCAGTCAGGAACGTCAGCAGTCCTGCGGGCCATGTCACAGTCAAGACTGAGAAGTCCTCTCCTAACCGGGATTCCTCGGGAGGATCCTTGAGTGGTACGCCTGCTGTTGCTGCCTTCGCTGCTGCTGCTGTTGTTGCTGCTGGGAGTCAATCGTCATCCCAGAGGGGAAGTCAGAAGACCACTTGTACTACTTTCAGTAAGCAATTGACTGTCCAACAGTCCTTTGTGAGGATGATGAAATATGGCAGCAGTCATCCTTTTGCAAAGCGCATAACTGAGGCTTTGACAGCTATGTTGGTGTTAGATGTGCTTCCGGTATCCGCCATTAGTTCAGTGGGACTTAGAGAATTGTTTGAGGTACTGTGTCCCCGGTATCAAATCCCATCTAGGTTCCACTTCTCTAGGCAGGTGATACCGAGAATGTACACAGACGTCAGAAAAAGAGTCCTTAGTGTCCTAAAAAATGTGGATGTATCCAGTGTCCACTTACCCACGGACATGTGGACAAATGGAACAGGGCAGACTAAGGACTATATGACTGTAACAGCCCACTGGGTAGATGTATGGCCTCCCGCCGCAACAACAGCAGCGGCACCAGTAGCAGCATCTCGCAAACGCTAACGTGTTCCTAGGCAGGCTACGCTACGTATCACCGCTTTCTGTAAGAGGCACACAGCTGACAACCTCTTACGGAAACTGAGGAACATCATTGCAGAATGGCTTACCCCAATTGGACTCTCCTGGGAATTTGTGATATCGGACAATGCCACCAATATTGTGCGTGCATTACATCTGGGCAAATTCCGGCACGTCCCATGTTTTGCATGTACAATTAATTTGGTGGTGCAGAATTTTTTTTTAAATGCCAGGGTGTGCAGGAGATGCTGTTGGTGGCCCGACAAATTGAGGGCCACTTTAGGGCATTCAGCCACTGCGTGCCGAAGACTGGAGCACCAGCAAACACGCCTAAACCTGCCCTGCCATCAACTGAAGCAAGAGGTGGCAACGAGGTGCAGTGGCGGAACTAGCGAGCGGTGGGCCCAGGTGCGACAAAATGCTTTGCCCCCCCACATCCCATCCAAGTCCACCCCCTCACCCCTGGAGAGGATCTGGTGAGGGGGACCTGCTCAGGGCCAGAGAAATGGATACCTAGCAACAGTGCTGTAACTAGACATTTTAGCACTGTGTGCAAGAAACGGCATCGGAGCCCCACCCCTGCATGTAAAACAGGGGCAGTGCGCGCCGTAGGCGAGCGCAAAAATACATAGTGGCGTGGCTTCGTGGGGAAGGGGTGTGGCCACAAATAATACCAATTCATAAAACGGTGCACAGTAGTCTCCATTCTTCAAATTACGCCGCACAGTAGCACCACTACACCAGGTAGAGACCCTTTTACACCTTACAGCGGACAGATTCCTCTTTTTACACATTACGGCAGACAGCGTCCCCTTTTTACACATTACGGCAGACAGCGTCCCCCTTTTTACACATTACGGCAGACAGCGTCCCCCTTTTTACACATTACGGCAGACAGCGTGCACTTTTTACACATAACGGCAGACAGCGTCCCCTTTTTACACATAACGGCAGACAGCGTGCCCTTGTTACACATAGCGGCAGACAGCGTACACTTTTTACACATAACGGCAGACAGCGTGCCCTTGTTAAACATAGCGGCAGACAGCGTACACTTTTTACACATAACGGCAGACAGCGTCCCCCTTTTTACACATTACAGCAGACAGCGTGCACTTTTTACACATAACGGCAGACAGCGTCCCCTTTTTACACATTACGGCAGACAGCGTGCCCTTGTTACTCATTACGGCAGACAGCGTCCCCCTTTTTACACATTAAGGCAGGCAGATTCCCCCTTTTTACACATAGCGGCAGGCAGATTCCCCAATTTTACACATTGCGGCAAGCAGTCCCCCGTTTTTACACATTGCGGCAGGCAGACCCCCGTTTTTACACATTGCGGCAGGCAGATTCCCCATTTTTACACATTGCGGCAGGCAGATTCCCCCTTTTTACACATTGCGGCAGGCAGTCTCCATTTTTACACATAGCGGCAGGCAGTCCCAACAAAGAAAGATAGAGACAGAAAGAAAGAGACAGAAAGAAAGAATTAATTATACTTACCCTCTCCGCTGGCTCAGGCTCCTCGGTGCAGCGTCAGACGATTCCCGGGCAGGAGAGAAGGAGGAAGAGGGAGGTGGAGGAGGGAGCCGCAGCAGTGCTGTGTTATTGGTGGAGGCGCTGCTGCTGCTGCCCCTCTGCTTCACTAAAGGCTGTTTTTGGAAGACAGCCTATAGTGAAGCAGAGGGCCAGCAGCAGCAGCGCCTCCACCAGTAACAAAGCGCTGCTGCGGATCCCTCCTTCACCTCCCTCCTCCTCCTTCCCCCGTACCGCTGCTCCTCTCCTCACTCCGGGGGGCTGTGTGCTGCGGGCAGCGGTTGCCCGCAGCACCCAGCGGCATGTAATGAGTCAGTTTGACTCATTACATGCTTTGGGCCCCTGGACAGAGGCGGGCCCCAGTGCAACGCACTGGTTGCACTGGCGGTAGTTCCGCCTCTGACGAGGTGGAATTCAGCACTCTATATGCTTCAGAGGATGGAGGACCAGCAAAAGGCCATTCAAGCCTATATATCCACCTTCGATATAGGCAAAGGAGGGGTAATGCACATGACTCAAGCGCAGTGGAGAATGATTTCCGTCTTGTGCAAGGCGCTCCAACCCTTCGAACTTGCCACACGTGAAGTCAGTTCAGACACTGCCAGCTTGAGTCAGGTCATTCCCCTCATCAGGCTTTTGCAGAAGCAGCTGGATAAATCGAAGGAGGAGCTAAGATGGAGCGATTCTGCAAAGTATCTGGGACTTGTGAATGGAGCCCTTCATTCGCTTTGCCAGGATTCAAGGGTGGTCAATCTGTTGAAATCAGAGCACTACATTTTGGCCACCGTGCTTGATCCTAGTTTTAAAGCCTACGTTGTATCTCGCTTTCCGGCAGACACAAGTCTGCAAAGGTGCAAAGACCTGCTTGTGAATAAATTGTCATCTCAAGCGGAACGTGACCCATCAACAGCCACTGAGTCTGCAAGGAAAAGGATAAGATTTCCTAGCCCACCCACTGGCGGTGATGCAGGGCAGTCAGGAGCAAAAGCTGACATCTGGTCCGGACTGAAGGACCTGCCAACGATTACTGACATGTCTACTATCACTGCATATGATTCTGTCACCATTGAAAGAATGGTGGAGGATTATATGAGTGACAGCATCCAAGTAGGCATGTCAGACAGTCCGTATGTATACTGGCAGGAAATAGAGGCAATTTGGATGCCCTTGCACAAACTGGCTTTATTTAACCTAATTTTTCCCCCCTCCAGTGTTTACTCCAAAAGAGTGTTTAGTGCAGCTCGTAACCTTGTCAGCGATCGGCGTAGGAGGTTACTTCCACAAAATGTGGAGAAGATGATGTTCATCAAAATGAATTATACATTCCTCCGGGAAGACCTTTACCAGCAATTGCCTCAAGAAAGTACACAGGGACCTGTGATGGTGGATTCCAGTGTCGACGAATTAATACTCTGTGAGGAGGAGGATGTACACAGTGAAAGGGGTGAGGAATCAGAGCATGAGGATGAGGTCGACATCTTGCCTCTGTAGAGGCAGTTTGTGCAAGGAGAGATTGATTGCTTCTTTTTTGGTGGGAGTCCAAACAAACCAGTAATTTCAGTCACAGTTGTGTGGCAGACCCTGTCGTTGAAATGATTGGTTTGTTAAAGTGTGCATGTCCTGTTTATACAACATAAGGGTGGGTGGGAGGGCCCAAGGACAATTCCATCTTGCACCTCTTTTTCTTCTTTGCATCATGTGCTGTTTGGGGACTATTTTTTTAAGTGCCATCCTGTCTGTAACTGCAGTGCCACTCCTAGATGGCCAGGTGTTTGTGCCACACGCTTGTGTCGCTTATCTTAGTCATCCAGCTACCTCATTGCACCTCTTTTTCTTCTTTGCATCATGTGCTGTTTGGGGCCTATTTTTTAAATCTCCCATCCTGTCTGCCACTGTAGTGCCACTCCTAGATGGGCCAGGTGTTTGTGCCGCACACTTGTGTCGCTTAGCTTAGTCATCCAGCTACCTCATTGCACCTCTTTTGCTTCTTTGCATCATGTGCTGTTTGGGACCTATTTTTTTAAAATCTGCCATTCTGTCTGCCACTGCAGTGCCACTCCTAGAAGGGCCGGGTGTTTGTGCCGCACACTTGTGTCACTTAGCTTAGTCATACAGCCCCCTTGGTGCAACCTTTTGGCCTAAAAACAATATTGTGAGGTGTTCAGAATAGACTGGAAATTAGTGGAAATGAATGTTATTGAGGTTAATAATACCATAGGATCAACACTACACCCAAATTCTGTGATTTTAGCTGTTTTTATGTTTTTTTCAAAAATCATCCAGATCCAAAACCAAAACCAAAATACGAAAGCAAGGTTTTGGCAAAACCAAGCCAAAACCAAAACACAAAAGTGGAATTAGAACCAAAACCAAAATACAAAACATGAAAAGTGCCAGCCGCACATCTCTAGTTTAGCCTAACAAAATCCAAGTGTTATCTATATTCTAGACACCATATTGTTACTCATAAAACAAGTTGAATTTAATTCAAAATGGCTGCTACATTACATAAAAGATAGAACATTATAAGTTTGAATAACTACCAAGTAATCACTTGCTAATGGTCTATGATACGAGACAGATTATCAGTGGTCCAAGGGGCATAAATATTTGTAATAAAACAGTCTTCTGCTATAGCTATTGCTCATGTCTTTATCTAATTAAATGTGCTAAATTAAAGGTGAAAGTATATACATATTTTTCTTTCTGCTATCCACTATCTTCGTGGCCTGTTCAGACTTTATGTCAGCCTAACCTACTGGAGTTGACAATAAGAAAATAAGGTTAGTTTAACCTAACCTGCAAAGACTTTAAGTATTTAACCACTTTATTAACCAATTAAATGATTTCTTAGCTGGTGCATTACCTCAACTGCTTACACTGTGATGGGACCCTGCAAATTCAATACTGCATAAAAAAAATAAAAGGACAAACTATTCTCTCTCTCTCTCTCTCTCTCTCTCGGCAGTACAGCAAAAACTCAGAAAATCCCATTATCATAGTTTTGGCCGCTTTTCCATATGCACCAAGTCCGATTTGCGATACATTCTGGAACTTAGACTCGGTGGGTAACGCCATCTTTATGTGGCGTTACCCAGTAGAAGTCTATGGGCTTCTTTAGGCACTCTGCCCTGTCCTATGCCCAATCAGATCCCACCCAGGAACCCCCGGTGGCCGCCGCGTCACACTGTGCATGTGCTGAAGGACTTCTGGGGCCTAAACCTAGAAGTCCTATAGCAAAGGACAGCTGTTATCAGGAGGGATGTCTTTTGCGCATTTCAAAGTACATACCAGTGTTATTAATGCCAGTATGCATCTGATAAAAGTCTGGATGACCGCATCGTGTATGTGATGCTTAGTACATCCCCTCCTCTATCACTTACTCATGTATATATTTTTTCATATGCTGTATAAAGCAGATAGGCAAGAAATTTAGAGGTAAATGTTAGAGATGAGCGGGTTCGGTTTCTCTGAATCCGAACCCGCCAGAACTTCATGTTTTTTTTCACGGGTCCGAGCGACTCGGATCTTCCCGCCTTGCTCGGTTAACCCGAGCGCGCCCGAACGTCATCATGACGCTGTCGGATTCTCGCGAGGCTCGGATTCTATATAAGGAGCCGCGCGTCGCCGCCATTTTCACACGTGCATTGAGATTGATAGGGAGAGGACGTGGCTGGCGTCCTCTCCATTTAGATTATAAGAGACTGAGAGAGATTTACTGGAGCTGACTAGGAGGAGTACTGTTACTGTAGAAGTGTAGAGACTGAGTGGAGAGAGTTTACTAGTGAGGACAGTGCAGTTTACTTTATAATCCGTTCTCTGCCTGAAAAAAGCGATACACAGCACACAGTGACTCAGTCACATACCATATCTGTGTGCACTGCTCAGGCTCAGGCCAGTGTGCTGCATCATCTATTATCTATATATAATATTATATATATCTGTCTGACTGCTCAGCTCACACAGCTTATAATTGTGGGGGAGACTGGGGAGCACTACTGCAGTGCCAGTTATAGGTTATAGCAGGAGCCAGGAGTACATAATATATTATATAGTGAGTGACCACCAGACACACAGTGCAGTTTATTTAATATATCCGTTCTCTGCCTGAAAAAAGCGATACACACAGTGACTCAGTCAGTCACATACCATATCTGTGTGCACTGCTCAGGCTCAGGCCAGTGTGCTGCATCATCTATATATATTATATATCTGTCTGACTGCTCAGCTCACACCATGGCCGGATTAACAATGGGGCGGATGGAGCTGCAGCTCCAAGCCCCCCATTGAAAATAGGCCCACAGAGTGCAGTGCAGGCAGTGGCCAGTGCTGACAGAAAAAAAAAACATTTCCTGTCAGCACATACAGCAGCTCACTCACTCTCCTCCGGCTGCCCATTCACCCCCACCCCAAACTGGTCAGCCAGTGTTCCGACCGCTTCTTGTCACAAGGGGGCGGGGCTTCGGACGAGCAAGGGGCGGGGTTTCAGACGGGCAAGGGGGCGGGGCCACGCAAATAGTTCCGAGACAGCAGCCTCCTGTCAAGACCCTTCCCCTCTTGCATGAGGCATGTTAATGTTGGGAAGCTACAGCAGGAGTGGTATGCTGCAGCAAAAGCAATTATGTTTTGATGTGCGAGGGGGCGGGGCTTCGGATGGGTATGGGGACGGAGCCTCTGAGATATCTCGGAGGCTCCGCCCCCGAACCGATCCGAAGCTCCGCCCACTTGTCCATCAAAACGTAAATGTTTTTGCTGCAGCATACCACTCCTGCTGCAGCTTCCCAACAATAACATGCCTCATGCAAGAGGGGAAGGGTCTGTGCAGGAGGCTGCTGCAGTGCTGTCTTTTAGGAGAGCTGGGTTCCTGGATGTCAGAGTTGAGGGGGCATGCAAAACCATGTGAGTAGCAGCCCACACCAGGCCCTGAGGTCTCCTATGTAAGTGGTGTCTATGTCAGTAAGTCTTGGGGGTGGGGGGGGATGATTTGTGTGTGTGTGTGTCGCTAAGTAAGTAGTGTCTGTCAGTAAGTAGTGTCGGTGTCAGTGTGTGTTTCAGTAAGGGGTTCACTACGATATGCCGGCGGTCGGGCTCCCGGCGACCAGCATACCGGCGCCGGGAGCCCGACCGCCAGCTTACCGACAGTGTGGCAAGCGCAAATGAGCCCCTTGCGGGCTCGCTGCGCTCGCCACACTACGGGCACGGTGGCGCTTCGCGCGCCACACTATTTTATTCTCCCTCCAGGGGGGTCGTGGACCCCCACGAAGGAGAATAAGTGTCGGTATGCCGGCTGTCGGGATCCCGGCACCGGTATACTGTGCGCCGGGATCCCGTCAGTCGGCATACTGAAGACCACACGTCAGTAAGTAGTGTCAGTAAGTTTTGCATTGTGTCTGTGTCAGTAAGTTTTGCATTGTGTGTGTGTCTAAGTTTTGTGTTGTGTCGTGTGTGTCAATATGTTTTGCATTGTGTGTGTGTTAGTCAGTTCTGCAAGTGTGGCGTACCATTAAGAATGTGTCCGCCAGTACGCCATACCCTCGCCACACTGTAAAACACCACCACCAAGCTCCTAGATCTTACTCGGAGGCGCCGCCAGCACCTTCTTCCTTTTCCAGGAAAAGGACTGCTGGGAGCATGAAGGTGATGTCATCACCCTCCCGCACCTGGCAGACAGACAGAGAAAAAGTGACGATGGGGGCCGGGCCAGCGGTGTGTGGGTGGTATTCAGTATACCAGTTGTTGGGATCCTGGCGCACAGTATACCGGCGCCGGAATCCCGACAACCGGCATACCGACACATTTTCTATCTCTTGGGGGTCCATGAACACCCTGGAGAGAGGATAGCGTGGCGCTTAGGCGCGCCACTGTGCCCGCAGTGAGCCCGCAAGGGGCTCATTTGTGCTCGCCCTGCTGTCGGGAAGCCGGCAGTCTGGATCCCGGCGCCGGTATGCTGGCCGCCGGCAGCTCATACTACACCCCGGTGAGTAACTCTAATGGTCGGGACCCCTCCTCACAAGTACAATGAGGCGACACTCCCGAGTTTTGCTGATGCAGTAAGATTTATTGATCCAGAATCTTACTAAATAAATCTTACTGCACCAGCAAGACTCGGGAGTGCAGCCTCATTGTACTCTGTCCACAGCTTGAAAAACCGAAGGAGGGCACTGGAGCAAAAATTCACATTATAACAGGATGAGTGCTGGCTACACAGCTTACATATATTTTTTATTCTATAACAAGTGTCACATCCTGCTGTCCTTGTCTCTGTAGTCCGCAGGGACAGGCGGTGTCTGTGCCATGGATTCACATAATATATAACCACTCCACCTAGTGTCACATGGTCACATCCCTTAATGACATGTGACCACGCCCACAGCGCGCAGGCACTGTGTGCACCACTGGTGTCAGTAAGTAGTGTTTGTGTCAGTACATTTTGCATGGTGTCTGTGTCAGTAAGTTTTGTGTATGTCAGTAAGTAGTGTCTGTCAGTAGGTTTTGTACTGTGTGTGTCAGTAAGTAGTGTCTGTCAGTAAGTGGTGGGTGTCTGTGTCAGTAATACCCCTTTCACATCGCAAAAATAACCTGGTATAGACTGGGTATATTGCTGGGTCGACACGTTCCGATGTGTGTTGTGAAAGGGGTCATGGGCGAATTCTGGATTGCCTGACCTGGTAATTCAACCCGGGAATAAAGAAGGGTTATTCCCGGGTTAAATACCAGGTCCGGTGCAGTGTGAATGGGTCACCCAGGTCGATGCAACCCGGGACCCGTTCACTGCATAGGGATGATCTCATCTCCCAGCGCTGCTTCCGCACCTGGTGCCAACTCCATCTCCGCCCACAGATGGCAACCCGAACTGGCAAATTGCCGGGTCAGGTTGGTGGTGTGTAGGGTCAAATGCCAGGTCCCACCCAGGAATGGACCCATTTCCAATTCTCGGGTGGTACCCGGCATTGTGATGTGAGAGCGGTATAAGTATTGTGTTGTGTGTGTGTCAGTAAGTAGTGTCTGTGTCAGTAAGTTTATCTGTGTTGTGCGTGTGTGTCAGTCAGTAATATCTATCAGTAAGTGGTGTCTGATACGGTAAGTTTTGTGTTGTGAGTGTGTGTGTTAGTAAATATTGTCTGTCAGTAAGTGGTGATTGTGTCAGTAAGCTTTGTGTTTTGTGTGTGTGTGTGTGTGTGTGTGTGTGTCAGTAAGTAGTGTCTGTCAGTAAGTGTTGATTGTGTCACTCACATGGCATAGGCCACACACCCTAATTAGACCACACCCACACTGATCACACCCCCACATCACTAGTCACACCACCGCAGCGCTTGTCACATCTCCTGCCGAGGCACACAATAGGCCCTTCCTAAATTTCAGCTCCAGGCCCATATGGACCTTAATCTGGCACTGGCTCACACAGCTTATAATTGTGGGGGAGACTGGGGAGCACTACTGCAGTGCCAGTTATAGGTTATAGCAGGAGCCAGGAGTACATAATATTATATTAAAATTAAACAGTGCACACTTTTGCTGCAGGAGTGCCACTGCCAGTGTGACTAGTGACCAGTGACCTGACCACCAGTATATATAATATTAGTAGTATACTATCTCTTTATCAACCAGTCTATATTAGCAGCAGACACAGTACAGTGCGGTAGTTCACGGCTGTGGCTACCTCTGTGTCGGCACTCGGCAGCCCGTCCATAATTGTATATACCACCTAACCGTGGTTTTTTTTTCTTTCTTTATACATACATACTAGTTACGAGTATACTATCTCTTTATCAACCAGTCTATATATTAGCAGCAGACACAGTACAGTGCGGTAGTTCACGGCTGTGGCTACCTCTGTGTCGGCACTCGGCAGCCCGTCCATAATTGTATATACCACCTAACCGTGGTTTTTTTTTCTTTCTTTATACATACATACTAGTTACGAGTATACTATCTCTTTATCAACCAGTCTATATATTAGCAGCAGACACAGTACAGTGCGGTAGTTCACGGCTGTGGCTACCTCTGTGTCGGCACTCGGCAGCCCGTCCATAATTGTATATACCACCTAACCGTGGTTTTTTTTTCTTTCTTTATACATACATACTAGTTACGAGTATACTATCTCTTTATCAACCAGTCTATATATTAGCAGCAGACACAGTACAGTGCGGTAGTTCACGGCTGTGGCTACCTCTGTGTCGGCACTCGGCAGCCCGTCCATAATTGTATATACCACCTAACCGTGGTTTTTTTTTCTTTCTTTATACATACATACTAGTTACGAGTATACTATCTCTTTATCAACCAGTCTATATATTAGCAGCAGACACAGTACAGTGCGGTAGTTCACGGCTGTGGCTACCTCTGTGTCGGCACTCGGCAGCCCGTCCATAATTGTATATACCACCTAACCGTGGTTTTTTTTTCTTTCTTTATACATACATACTAGTTACGAGTATACTATCTCTTTATCAACCAGTCTATATATTAGCAGCAGACACAGTACAGTGCGGTAGTTCACGGCTGTGGCTACCTCTGTGTCGGCACTCGGCAGCCCGTCCATAATTGTATATACCACCTAACCGTGGTTTTTTTTTCTTTCTTTATACATACATACTAGTTACGAGTATACTATCTCTTTATCATCAACCAGTCTATATATTAGCAGCAGACACAGTACAGTGCGGTAGTTCACGGCTGTGGCTACCTCTGTGTCGGCACTCGGCAGCCCGTCCATAATTGTATATACCACCTAACCGTGGTTTTTTTTTCTTTCTTTATACATACATACTAGTTACGAGTATACTATCTCTTTATCAACCAGTCTATATATTAGCAGCAGACACAGTACAGTGCGGTAGTTCACGGCTGTGGCTACCTCTGTGTCGGCACTCGGCAGCCCGTCCATAATTGTATATACCACCTAACCGTGGTTTTTTTTTCTTTCTTTATACATACATACTAGTTACGAGTATACTATCTCTTTATCAACCAGTCTATATATTAGCAGCAGACACAGTACAGTGCGGTAGTTCACGGCTGTGGCTACCTCTGTGTCGGCACTCGGCAGCCCGTCCATAATTGTATATACCACCTAACCGTGGTTTTTTTTTCTTTCTTTATACATACATACTAGTTACGAGTATACTATCTCTTTATCAACCAGTCTATATATTAGCAGCAGACACAGTACAGTGCGGTAGTTCACGGCTGTGGCTACCTCTGTGTCGGCACTCGGCAGCCCGTCCATAATTGTATATACCACCTAACCGTGGTTTTTTTTTCTTTCTTTATACATACATACTAGTTACGAGTATACTATCTCTTTATCAACCAGTCTATATATTAGCAGCAGACACAGTACAGTGCGGTAGTTCACGGCTGTGGCTACCTCTGTGTCGGCACTCGGCAGCCCGTCCATAATTGTATATACCACCTAACCGTGGTTTTTTTTTCTTTCTTTATACATACATACTAGTTACGAGTATACTATCTCTTTATCATCAACCAGTCTATATATTAGCAGCAGACACAGTACAGTGCGGTAGTTCACGGCTGTGGCTACCTCTGTGTCGGCACTCGGCAGCCCGTCCATAATTGTATACTAGTATCCAATCCATCCATCTCCATTGTTTACCTGAGGTGCCTTTTAGTTGTGCCTATTAAAATATGGAGAACAAAAATGTTGAGGTTCCAAAATTAGGGAAAGATCAAGATCCACTTCCACCTCGTGCTGAAGCTGCTGCCACTAGTCATGGCCGAGACGATGAAATGCCAGCAACGTCGTCTGCCAAGGCCGATGCCCAATGTCATAGTACAGAGCATGTCAAATCCAAAACACCAAATATCAGTAAAAAGCCTCTTTTTTTCTTTGCGTCATGTGCTGTTTGGGGAGGGTTTTTTGGAAGGGACATCCTGCGTGACACTGCAGTGCCACTCCTAGATGGGCCCGGTGTTTGTGTCGGCCACTAGGGTCGCTAATCTTACTCACACAGCTACCTCATTGCGCCTCTTTTTTTCTTTGCGTCATGTGCTGTTTGGGGAGGGTTTTTTGGAAGGGCCATCCTGCGTGACACTGCAGTGCCACTCCTAGATGGGCCCGGTGTTTGTGTCGGCCACTAGGGTCGCTAATCTAACTCACACAGCTACCTCATTGCGCCTCTTTTTTTCTTTGCGTCATGTGCTGTTTGGGGAGGGTTTTTTGGAAGGGACATCCTGCGTGACACTGCAGTGCCACTCCTAGATGGGCCCGGTGTTTGTGTCGGCCACTAGGGTCGCTAATCTTACTCACACAGCTACCTCATTGCGCCTCTTTTTTTCTTTGCGTCATGTGCTGTTTGGGGAGGGTTTTTTGGAAGGGCCATCCTGCGTGACACTGCAGTGCCACTCCTAGATGGGCCCGGTGTTTGTGTCGGCCACTAGGGTCGCTAATCTTACTCACACAGCTACCTCATTGCGCCTCTTTTTTTCTTTGCGTCATGTGCTGTTTGGGGAGGGTTTTTTGGAAGGGACATCCTGCGTGACACTGCAGTGCCACTCCTAGATGGGCCCGGTGTTTGTGTCGGCCACTAGGGTCGCTTATCTTACTCACACAGCGACCTCGGTGCAAATTTTAGGACTAAAAATAATATTGTGAGGTGTGAGGTATTCAGAATAGACTGAAAATGAGTGGAAATTATGGTTTTTGAGGTTAATAATACTTTGGGATCAAAATGACCCCCAAATTCTATGATTTAAGCTGTTTTTTAGTGTTTTTTGAAAAAAACACCCGAATCCAAAACACACCCGAATCCGACAAAAAAAATTCGGTGAGGCTTTGCCAAAACGCGTTCGAACCCAAAACACGGCCGCGGAACCGAACCCAAAACCAAAACACAAAACCCGAAAAATTTCAGGCGCTCATCTCTAGTAAATGTATGAAGCAGTGATAAGAGAGGAGAAGTGAGCCAGTGGAGAAACTGCCCATGGCAACCAATCAACTGCTCTGTATAATTTTATAGTATGCAAATTATAAATGTTACTTCAATGCTGATTGGTTGCCAGGGGCAACTTCTCCACTGGCTCACTTCTCTCTTATCACTGCTTCATACATTTACCCCATAGGGTCTTATTCAAATATAGAAAGAGCAAGAAAATGTAAATTCATGTTCCATTATTAGTGGAGCAGATATTTTTTAAAATGTCTATAGTTGGGAGTGGGGTGTTCTAACCTTTCAACTCTCCAGGAGGGGGCAGCCCGGTCAGCACATAGGAGACATGGTTTGGCACACAGGTGGGCTATCCAGGGGGCGTGGTGGCATGATTGCATCATTAAGGCTCCCCCCTGCTCTACCATACCCTCCAACTGTACCTTTTTAATAGGTACAGTACCTTTTTTTAATGGTCTGTACCGATTTTTGGCTCTCCAAACTTCCATTGAAAGTATAGGAAAAGGGGCGTGACCACATTACCCGTGGCCACGCCCCTTTTTCTAATTTGTACCGATTTTTGTGTGTAAAATGTTGGAGGGTATGCTCTACAGTTCTGAGAACTAGTGATGAGCACCGGAAATTTTTCGGGTTTTGTGTTTTGGTTTTGGGTTCGGTTCCGCGGCCGTGTTTTGGGTTCGAAAGCGTTTTGGCAAAACCTCACCGAATTTTTTTGTCGGATTCGGGTGTGTTTTGGATTCGGGTGTTTTTTTCAAAAAAACCTAAAAAACAGCTTAAATCATTGAATTTGGGGGTCATTTTGATCCCATAGTATTATTAACCTCAATAACCATAATTTCCACTCATTTTCAGTCTATTCTGAACACCTCACACCTCAAAATATTATTTTTAGTCCTAAAATTTGCACCGAGGTCGCTGGATGACTAAGCTCAGCGACCCAAGTGGCCGACACAAACACCTGGCCCATCTAGGAGTGGCACTGCAGTGTCAGGCAGGATGTCCCTTCCAAAAAATACTCCCCAAACAGAACATGACGCAAAGAAAAAAAAGAGGTGCAATGAGGTAGCTGTGTGACTAAGATAAGCGACCCAAGTGGCCGACACAAACACCTGGCCCATCTAGGAGTGGCACTGCAGTGTCACGCAGGCTGGCCCTTCAAAAAACTACTCCCCAAACAGCACATGACGCAAAGAAAAAAAGAGGTGCAATGAGGTAGCTGTGTGACTAAGATAAGCGACCCACGTGGCCGACACAAACACCTGGCCCATCTAGGAGTGGCACTGCAGTGTCACGCAGGCTGGCCCTTCAAAAAACTACTCCCCAAACAGCACATGACGCAAAGAAAAAAAGAGGCGCAATGAGGTAGCTGTGTGACTAAGATAAGCGACCCAAGTGGCCGACACAAACACCTGGCCCATCTAGGAGTGGCACTGCAGTGTCACGCAGGCTGGCCCTTCAAAAAACTACTCCCCAAACAGCACATGACGCAAAGAAAAAAAGAGGCGCAATGAGGTAGCTGTGTGACTAAGATAAGCGACCCAAGTGGCCGACACAAACACCTGGCCCATCTAGGAGTGGCACTGCAGTGTCACGCAGGCTGGCCCTTCAAAAAACTACTCCCAAAACAGCACATGATGCAAAGAAAAAAAGAGGCGCAATGAGGTAGCTGTGTGACTAAGATAAGCGACCCAAGTGGCCGACACAAACACCTGGCCCATCTAGGAGTGGCACTGCAGTGTCACGCAGGATGGCCCTTCCAAAAAACACTCCCCAAACAGCACATGACGCAAAGAAAAATGAAAGAAAAAGGAGGTGCAAGATGGAATTGTCCTTGGGCCCTCCCACCCACCCTTATGTTGTATAAACAGGACATGCACACTTTAACCAACCCATCATTTCAGTGACAGGGTCTGCCACACGACTGTGACTGAAATGACGGGTTGGTTTGGACCCCCACCAAAAAAGAAGCAATTAATCTCTCCTTGCACAAACTGGCTCTACAGAGGCAAGATGTCCACCTCATCATCATCCTCCGATATATCACCGTGTACATCCCCCTCCTCACAGATTATCAATTCGTCCCCACTGGAATCCACCATCTCAGCTCCCTGTGTACTTTGTGGAGGCAATTGCTGCTGGTCAATGTCTCCACGGAGGAATTGATTATAATTCATTTTAATGAACATCATCTTCTCCACATTTTCTGGATGTAACCTCGTACGCCGATTGCTGACAAGGTGAGCGGCGGCACTAAACACTCTTTCAGAGTACACACTTGTGGGAGGGCAACTTAGGTAGAATAAAGCCAGTTTGTGAAAGGGCCTCCAAATTGCCTCTTTTTCCTGCCAGTATAAGTACGGACTGTCTGACGTGCCTACTTGGATGCGGTCACTCATATAATCCTCCACCATTCTTTCAATGGGGAGAGAATCATATGCAGTGACAGTAGACGACATGTCCGTAATCGTTGTCAGGTCCTTCAGTCCGGACCAGATGTCAGCATCAGCAGTCGCTCCAGACTGCCCTGCATCAGCAGTCGCTCCAGACTGCCCTGCATCACCGCCAGCGGGTGGGCTCGGAATTCTGAGCCTTTTCCTCGCACCCCCAGTTGCGGGAGAATGTGAAGGAGGAGATGTTGACAGGTCGCGTTCCGCTTGACTTGACAATTTTCTCACCAGCAGTTCTTTGAACCCCAGCAGACTTGTGTCTGCCGGAAAGAGAGATCCAAGGTAGGTTTTAAATCTAGGATCGAGCACGGTGGCCAAAATGTAGTGCTCTGATTTCAACAGATTGACCACCCGTGAATCCTTGTTAAGCGAATTAAGGGCTCCATCCACAAGTCCCACATGCCTAGCGGAATCGCTCTGTCTTAGCTCCTCCTTCAATGTCTCCAGCTTCTTTTGCAAAAGCCTGATGAGGGGAATGACCTGACTCAGGCTGGCAGTGTCTGAACTGACTTCACGTGTGGCAAGTTCAAAGGGCAGCAGAACCTTGCACAACGTTGAAATCATTCTCCACTGCGCTTGAGACAGGTGCATTCCACCTCCTATATCGTGCTCAGTTGTATAGGCTTGAATGGCCTTTTGCTGCTCCTCCAACCTCTGAAGCATATAGAGGGTTGAATTCCACCCCGTTACCACTTCTTGCTTCAGATGATGGCAGGGCAGGTTCAGGCGTTTTTGGTGGTGCTCCAGTCTTCTGTACGTGGTGCCTGTACGCCGAAAGTGTCCCGCAATTCTTCTGGCCACCGACAGCATCTCTTGCACGCCCCTGTCGTTTTTTAAATAATTCTGCACCACCAAATTCAAGGTATGTGCAAAACATGGGACGTGCTGGAATTTGCCCAGATTTAATGCACACACAATATTGCTGGCGTTGTCCGATGCCACAAATCCACAGGAGAGTCCAATTGGGGTAAGCTATTCCGCGATGATCTTCCTCAGTTGCCGTAAGAGGTTTTCAGCTGTGTGCGTATTCTGGAAAGCGGTGATACAAAGCGTAGCCTGCCTAGGAAAGAGTTGGCGTTTGCGAGGTGCCGCCGCTGCTGTTCTTGCGGCGGGAGTCCATACATCTACCCAGTGGGCTGTCACAGTCATATAGTCCTGAGCCTGCCCTGCTCCACTTGTCCACATGTCCGTGGTTAAGTGGACATTGGGTACAACTGCATTTTTTAGGACACTGGTGAGTCTTTTTCTGAGGTCTGTGTACATTTTCGGTATCGCCTGCCTAGAGAAATGGAACCTAGATGGTATTTGGTACCGGGGACACAGTACCTCCAACAAGTCTCTAGTTGGCTCTGCAGTAATGATGGATACCGGAACCACGTTTCTCACCGCCCAGGATGCCAAGGCCTCAGTTATCCGCTTTGCAGCAGGATGACTGCTGTGATATTTCATCTTCCTCGCAAAGGACTGTTGGACAGTCAATTGCTTGGTGGAAGTAGTAAAAGTGGTCTTACGACTTCCCCTCTGGGATGACCATCGACTCCCAGCAGCAACAACAGCAGCGCCAGCAGCAGTAGGCGTTACATGCAAGGATGCATCGGAGGAATCCCAGGCAGGAGAGGACTCGTCAGAATTGCCAGTGACATGGCCTGCAGGACTATTGGCATTCCTGGGGAAGGAGGAAATTGACACTGAGGGAGTTGGTGGGGTGGTTTGCGTGAGCTTGGTTACAAGAGGAAGGGATTTACTGGTCAGTGGACTGCTTCCGCTGTCGCCCAAAGTTTTTGAACTTGTCACTGACTTATGATGAATGCGCTGCAGGTGATGTATAAGGGAGGATGTTCCGAGGTGGTTAACGTCCTTACCCCTACTTATTACAGCTTGACAAAGGCAACACACGGCTTGACAAATGTTGTCCGCATTTCTGGTGAAATACTTCCACACCGAAGAGCTGATTTTTTTGGTATTTTCACCAGGCATGTCAATGACCATATTCCTCCCACGGACAACAGGTGTCTCCCCGGGTGCCTGACTTAAACAAACCACCTCACCATCAGAATCCTCCTGGTCAATTTCCTCCCCAGCGCCAGCAACACCCATATCCTCCTCATCCTGGTGTACTTCAACACTGACATCTTCAATCTGACTATCAGGAACTGGACTGCGGGTGCTCCTTCCAGCACTTGCAGGGGGCGTGCAAATGGTGGAAGGCGCATGCTCTTCACGTCCAGTGTTGGGAAGGTCAGGCATCGCAACCGACACAATTGGACTCTCCTTGTGGATTTGGGATTTCGAAGAACGCACAGTTCTTTGCTGTGCTTTTGCCAGCTTGAGTCTTTTCATTTTTCTAGCGAGAGGCTGAGTGCTTCCATCCTCATGTGAAGCTGAACCACTAGCCATGAACATAGGCCAGGGCCTCAGCCGTTCCTTGCCACTCTGTGTGGTAAATGGCATATTGGCAAGTTTACGCTTCTCCTCCGACAATTTTATTTTAGATTTTTGAGTCCTTTTTTTACTGATATTTGGTGTTTTGGATTTTACATGCTCTGTACTATGACATTGGGCATCGGCCTTGGCAGACGACGTTGATGGCATTTCATCGTCTCGGCCATGACTAGTGGCAGCAGCTTCAGCACGAGGTGGAAGTCGATCTTGATCTTTCCCTATTTTTGGAACCTCAACATTTTTGTTCTCCATATTTTAATAGGCACAACTAAAAGGCACCTCAGGTAAACAATGGAGATGGATGGATACTAGTATACTTATGGATGACGAGCGACTGCCGACACAGAGGTAGCTACAGCCGTGGACTACCGTACTGCGTCTGCTGCTAGTATAGACTGGATGATAATGATATAAAAAATATATATATATCACTACTGCAGCCGGACAGGTATATATTATATAATGACGGACCTGCTGGACACTGTCAGCTCAGCACTGCAGACTCCTAAAGTAAGCTACTAGTATCAAGAAGATAGAAAAAAAAAAACACCACGGGTAGGTGATAGGTGGTATACAATTATGGATGGACGAGCGACTGCCGACACAGAGGTAGCTACAGCCGTGGACTACCGTACTGCGTCTGCTGCTAATATAGACTGGATGATGATATAAAAAAATATATATATATCACTACTGCAGCCGGACAGGTATATATTATATAATGACGGACCTGCTGGACACTGTCAGCTCAGCACTGCAGACTCCTAAAGTAAGCTACTAGTATCAAGAAGATAGAAAAAAAAAAAAACACCACGGGTAGGTGATAGGTGGTATACAATTATGGATGGACGAGCGACTGCCGACACAGAGGTAGCTACAGCCGTGGACTACCGTACTGCGTCTGCTGCTAATATAGACTGGATGATAATGATATAAAAAATATATATATATCACTACTGCAGCCGGACAGGTATATATTATATAATGACGGACCTGCTGGACACTGTCAGCTCAGCACTGCAGACTCCTAAAGTAAGCTACAAGTATCAAGAAGACAGAAAAAAAAAAAAACACCACGGGTAGGTGGTATACAATTATGGATGGACGAGCGACTGCCGACACAGAGGTAGCTACAGCCGTGGACTACCGTACTGCGTCTGCTGCTAATATAGACTGGATGATAATGATAGAAAAAATATATATATATCACTACTGCAGCCGGACAGGTATATATTATATAATGACGGACCTGCTGGACACTGTCAGCTCAGCACTGCAGACTCCTAAAGTAAGCTACTAGTATCAAGAAGATAGAAAAAAAAAACACCACGGGTAGGTGATAGGTGGTATACAATTATGGATGGACGAGCGACTGCCGACACAGAGGTAGCTACAGCCGTGGACTACCATACTGCGTCTGCTGCTAATATAGACTGGATGATAATGATATAAAAAATATATATATATCACTACTGCAGCCGGACAGGTATATATTATATAATGACGGACCTGCTAGACACTGTCAGCTCAGCACTGCAGACTCCTAAAGTAAGCTACTAGTATCAAGAAGATAGAAAAAAAAAAAACACCATGGGTAGGTGATAGGTGGTATACAATTATGGATGGACGAGCGACTGCCGACACAGAGGTAGCTACAGCCGTGGACTACCGTACTGCGTCTGCTGCTAATATAGACTGGATGATAATGATATAAAAAATATATATATATCACTACTGCAGCCGGACAGGTATATATTATATAATGACGGACCTGCTGGACACTGTCAGCAGAATGCGTTTATAGAATAAAAACACCACACGACGAGTGTTTAACTTTTTCAGGCAGACAATCACAATATACTGGTGGTCAGTGGTCACTGGTCAGTCACACTGGCACTGGCAGTGGCACTCTGGCAGCAAAAGTGTGCACTGTTAAAATATGTACTCCTGCTATAACTGCTCCCCAGTCTCCCCCACAATTAAGCTGTGTGAGCAGTGAGCACTCAGCACAGTCAGATATACAGTATTACATAGATGATGCAGCACACTGAGGCTGAGCACAGATATGGTATGTGACTGTGTCACACTGTGTATCGTTTTTTTTCAGGCAGAGAACGGATTATATTCATGGCCGGATTAACAATGGGGCGGATGGAGCTGCAGCTCCAAGCCCCCCATTGAAAATAGGCCCACAGAGTGCAGTGCAGGCAGTGGCCAGTGCTGACAGAAAAAAAAAACATTTCCTGTCAGCACATACAGCAGCTCACTCACTCTCCTCCGGCTGCCCATTCACCCCCACCCCAAACTGGTCAGCCAGTGTTCCGACCGCTTCTTGTCACAAGGGGGCGGGGCTTCGGACGAGCAAGGGGCGGGGTTTCAGACGGGCAAGGGGGCGGGGCCACGCAAATAGTTCCGAGACAGCAGCCTCCTGTCAAGACCCTTCCCCTCTTGCATGAGGCATGTTAATGTTGGGAAGCTACAGCAGGAGTGGTATGCTGCAGCAAAAGCAATTATGTTTTGATGTGCGAGGGGGCGGGGCTTCGGATGGGTATGGGGACGGAGCCTCTGAGATATCTCGGAGGCTCCGCCCCCAAACCGATCCAAAGCTCCGCCTACTTGTCCATCAAAACGTAAATGTTTTTGCTGCAGCATACCACTCCTGCTGCAGCTTCCCAACAATAACATGCCTCATGCAAGAGGGGAAGGGTCTGTGCAGGAGGCTGCTGCAGTGCTGTCTTTTAGGAGAGCTGGGTTCCTGGATGTCAGAGTTGAGGGGGCATGCAAAACCATGTGAGTAGCAGCCCACACCAGGCCCTGAGGTCTCCTATGTAAGTGGTGTCTATGTCAGTAAGTCTTGGGGGTGGGGGGGGATGATTTGTGTGTGTGTGTGTCGCTAAGTAAGTAGTGTCTGTCAGTAAGTAGTGTCGGTGTCAGTGTGTGTTTCAGTAAGGGGTTCACTACGATATGCCGGCGGTCGGGCTCCCGGCGACCAGCATACCGGCGCCGGGAGCCCGACCGCCAGCTTACCGACAGTGTGGCAAGCGCAAATGAGCCCCTTGCGGGCTCGCTGCGCTCGCCACACTACGGGCACGGTGGCGCTTCGCGCGCCACACTATTTTATTCTCCCTCCAGGGGGGTCGTGGACCCCCACGAAGGAGAATAAGTGTCGGTATGCCGGCTGTCGGGATCCCGGCACCGGTATACTGTGCGCCGGGATCCCGTCAGTCGGCATACTGAAGACCACACGTCAGTAAGTAGTGTCAGTAAGTTTTGCATTGTGTCTGTCAGTAAGTTTTGCATTGTGTGTGTGTCTAAGTTTTGTGTTGTGTCGTGTGTGTCAATATGTTTTGCATTGTGTGTGTGTTAGTCAGTTCTGCAAGTGTGGCGTACCATTAAGAATGTGTCCGCCAGTACGCCATACCCTCGCCACACTGTAAAACACCACCACCAAGCTCCTAGATCTTACTCGGAGGCGCCGCCAGCACCTTCTTCCTTTTCCAGGAAAAGGACTGCTGGGAGCATGAAGGTGATGTCATCACCCTCCCGCACCTGGCAGACAGACAGAGAAAAAGTGACGATGGGGGCCGGGCCAGCGGTGTGTGGGTGGTATTCAGTATACCAGTTGTTGGGATCCTGGCGCACAGTATACCGGCGCCGGAATCCCGACAACCGGCATACCGACACATTTTCTATCTCTTGGGGGTCCATGAACACCCTGGAGAGAGGATAGCGTGGCGCTTAGGCGCGCCACTGTGCCCGCAGTGAGCCCGCAAGGGGCTCATTTGTGCTCGCCCTGCTGTCGGGAAGCCGGCAGTCTGGATCCCGGCGCCGGTATGCTGGCCGCCGGCAGCTCATACTACACCCCGGTGAGTAACTCTAATGGTCGGGACCCCTCCTCACAAGTACAATGAGGCGACACTCCCGAGTTTTGCTGATGCAGTAAGATTTATTGATCCAGAATCTTACTAAATAAATCTTACTGCACCAGCAAGACTCGGGAGTGCAGCCTCATTGTACTCTGTCCACAGCTTGAAAAACCGAAGGAGGGCACTGGAGCAAAAATTCACATTATAACAGGATGAGTGCTGGCTACACAGCTTACATATATTTTTTATTCTATAACAAGTGTCACATCCTGCTGTCCTTGTCTCTGTAGTCCGCAGGGACAGGCGGTGTCTGTGCCATGGATTCACATAATATATAACCACTCCACCTAGTGTCACATGGTCACATCCCTTAATGACATGTGACCACGCCCACAGCGCGCAGGCACTGTGTGCACCACTGGTGTCAGTAAGTAGTGTTTGTGTCAGTACATTTTGCATGGTGTCTGTGTCAGTAAGTTTTGTGTATGTCAGTAAGTAGTGTCTGTCAGTAGGTTTTGTACTGTGTGTGTCAGTAAGTAGTGTCTGTCAGTAAGTGGTGGGTGTCTGTGTCAGTAATACCCCTTTCACATCGCAAAAATAACCTGGTATAGACTGGGTATATTGCTGGGTCGACACGTTCCGATGTGTGTTGTGAAAGGGGTCATGGGCGAATTCTGGATTGCCTGACCTGGTAATTCAACCCGGGAATAAAGAAGGGTTATTCCCGGGTTAAATACCAGGTCCGGTGCAGTGTGAATGGGTCACCCAGGTCGATGCAACCCGGGACCCGTTCACTGCATAGGGATGATCTCATCTCCCAGCGCTGCTTCCGCACCTGGTGCCAACTCCATCTCCGCCCACAGATGGCAACCCGAACTGGCAAATTGCCGGGTCAGGTTGGTGGTGTGTAGGGTCAAATGCCAGGTCCCACCCAGGAATGGACCCATTTCCAATTCTCGGGTGGTACCCGGCATTGTGATGTGAGAGCGGTATAAGTATTGTGTTGTGTGTGTGTCAGTAAGTAGTGTCTGTGTCAGTAAGTTTATCTGTGTTGTGCGTGTGTGTCAGTCAGTAATATCTATCAGTAAGTGGTGTCTGATACGGTAAGTTTTGTGTTGTGAGTGTGTGTGTTAGTAAATATTGTCTGTCAGTAAGTGGTGATTGTGTCAGTAAGCTTTGTGTTTTGTGTGTGTGTGTGTGTGTGTGTGTGTGTGTGTGTGTGTCAGTAAGTAGTGTCTGTCAGTAAGTGTTGATTGTGTCACTCACATGGCATAGGCCACACACCCTAATTAGACCACACCCACACTGATCACACCCCCACATCACTAGTCACACCACCGCAGCGCTTGTCACATCTCCTGCCGAGGCACACAATAGGCCCTTCCTAAATTTCAGCTCCAGGCCCATATGGACCTTAATCTGGCACTGTATATAACCACTCCACCTAGTGTCACATGGTCACATCCCTTAATGACATGTGACCACGCCCACAGCGCGCAGGCACTGTGTGCACCACTGGTGTCAGTAAGTAGTGTTTGTGTCAGTACATTTTGCATGGTGTCTGTGTCAGTAAGTTTTGTGTATGTCAGTAAGTAGTGTCTGTCAGTAGGTTTTGTACTGTGTGTGTCAGTAAGTAGTGTCTGTCAGTAAGTGGTGGGTGTCTGTGTCAGTAATACCCCTTTCACATCGCAAAAATAACCTGGTATAGACTGGGTATATTGCTGGGTCGACACGTTCCGATGTGTGTTGTGAAAGGGGTCATGGGCGAATTCTGGATTGCCTGACCTGGTAATTCAACCCGGGAATAAAGAAGGGTTATTCCCGGGTTAAATACCAGGTCCGGTGCAGTGTGAATGGGTCACCCAGGTCGATGCAACCCGGGACCCGTTCACTGCATAGGGATGATCTCATCTCCCAGCGCTGCTTCCGCACCTGGTGCCAACTCCATCTCCGCCCACAGATGGCAACCCGAACTGGCAAATTGCCGGGTCAGGTTGGTGGTGTGTAGGGTCAAATGCCAGGTCCCACCCAGGAATGGACCCATTTCCAATTCTCGGGTGGTACCCGGCATTGTGATGTGAGAGCGGTATAAGTATTGTGTTGTGTGTGTGTCAGTAAGTAGTGTCTGTGTCAGTAAGTTTATCTGTGTTGTGCGTGTGTGTCAGTCAGTAATATCTATCAGTAAGTGGTGTCTGATACGGTAAGTTTTGTGTTGTGAGTGTGTGTGTTAGTAAATATTGTCTGTCAGTAAGTGGTGATTGTGTCAGTAAGCTTTGTGTTTTGTGTGTGTGTGTGTGTGTGTGTGTGTGTGTGTGTGTGTGTGTGTCAGTAAGTAGTGTCTGTCAGTAAGTGTTGATTGTGTCACTCACATGGCATAGGCCACACACCCTAATTAGACCACACCCACACTGATCACACCCCCACATCACTAGTCACACCACCGCAGCGCTTGTCACATCTCCTGCCGAGGCACACAATAGGCCCTTCCTAAATTTCAGCTCCAGGCCCATATGGACCTTAATCTGGCACTGATTATATTAAATAATAATAAAACTGCACTGGTGGTCAGTGGTCACTGGTCAGTCACTAGTAAACTCTGCACTCTCTGAGTACTCCTAACTTCCTAAGCTCCAGTAAATCAAGTGTCTCACTCTCACTCTCTATTTCTATTTTCTAAACGGAGAGGACGCCAGCCACGTCCTCTCCCTATCAATCTCAATGCACGTGTGAAAATGGCGGCGACGCGCGGCTCCTTATATAGAATCCGAGTCTCGCGATAGAATCCGAGCCTCGCGAGAATCCGACAGCGGGATGATGACGTTCGGGCGCGCTCGGGTTAACCGAGCAAGGCGGGAAGATTCGAGTCTGCCTCGGACCCGTGTAAAAAGGCTGAAGTTCGGGGGGGTTCGGATTCCGAGGAACCGAACCCGCTCATCACTACTGAGAACACAGGAAAGGGATGGCATGCACAGAGGTGGAGGAGGCAGAGTGGGTGCAATACGGAGGGAGGCCCAGGACAGAACGAAGTAGCAACCAGAGGGTGGGAGAGAGCAGTGAGGTTGCGGGGGCTGGATGGGGCTGACCGCGGTAACAGCGGCGGTACCTTTAATAAGGTATAATTCATAAATATATATATATGTATATATAGCAATTGTAAGGTCCACATTTAAAAAATTATACTTCTACTGTTTTACTTATTTAAAGAGGATGTATCTGAGGTATAAAAGCCGAGGAAGAAAGCAGACATGATTTTTGAATTACTGCAGTAGAGAAAGCCCACATCTAGAGAAATCTGGAGTTCATGAATTTCTACAGTTACATTGGCCACAGCTAGATACGTCTCTGAAGGCTTAACTAGCTATAGATTGTTAAGGTATGTGGCTTGTAGTGCTGGGCTAACACATATTGTTCTGGTTATTATCAGTATGTGTTTTGCACTGTTCTGCAGCTCACATACTTCTGTGTCTGGTGTTAAACTACATCAGGAGCTCAGTGAAAGGAAATTATAGCCTCAGTAAAAATATACTTCTATAGGGAAAAAAAACAAAGTTTTCAGCATACATGTAAATAGAGATGTGCAGCACAAATATGTTATTTTTGCAATCTGTGGGATACTTTCATTTTTTGGTGGTCTTAAATAATTGAATGAATGAACCACAAAAAAATATAATGGGTGCTGGGTGTACGGTGCACATGCCCCTTGGGTCCAGGGGGCCCCACACTTCACACCCAGCCTGCAGCCATGTTTTTCAACACTTACCTCTCCTGAGTCCCACGTTGGCAGTTGCAGTGCTGCACCAATCACAGGGAAAATGGTGCAGCAGCCATTTTATCCTCTTTTGTGCATGTGCAGTAAATAAATCTCAGGGAAAATGGCCATCAAGCCCTTTTCCCAGAGACCTTTGCATGCGCAGTAGATTCTGGCATAGCACCAAAGTCTACCCACTTGTTGTGAGGGTGGGGGAAAGAGGTGGGCAGGATGGATACTGCAAACGGGCCCCCTCCTCTCCTTCTGTGCCCCTGCACAGAAACTTTATTATAAATTGTTTTGTGGTCTTTTTAAAGATCTTTTTATATATAACTAGCTGAATACCCGTGCTTCACTATGGAATTTCAAGTATAATCACAAAGATTTTTTCTGCTGCGGGGTACATTGGGCTGCACAAGGACAGACATTGGGGTGTAGAGTAGGATCTTGATCCGAAGCACCAACAGGCTCAAAAGCTTTGACCTTCTTCCCAAGATGCATAGCGCCGCCTCCTATATCACCCCGCCTCCGTGCACAGCAGCTCAGTTTTGTAGTTGGTGCTTGCAGTGCAAGCATGTAACAGGAAGAGCTGCTCACAGCAGCTCTAGAAAAAGCTTTTGCTGAGGAAAAAAGAAGACTACAAGGGCTGCAGCAGAGGCACAGATTGTGCTGGATGTCAGTAGACATCACCTGCTGCAGCTCCATCTCACCCCCAGCGGCAGAGCCGGCCCTAACCAATATGATGCCCTAGGCAAGATTTTGGCTGGTGCCCCCTAGCACCACCGCTGGTTCCGCCTCTGACCTTGCACTTCTTTCCCAGCACCATCACCCCTCACCCATAGCAGTCCTTATTTTAGTGTTTGTACCCCCTATATTTTAAATAGGAACAGTTTGCACATTTGGCGCACATCCCAAAAAGGGGGGTGTTTTTGCTGGCAAGGGGCATGGCCACACAATAGTAACTCCAATTCCAATTACGCCACACAGTACTGCAACTTCATTCACATTTGATCATGCGATAGTGTTCATAATTCATATTACATCCCACAGTAGTATCACTTTACCTTATAAACGTTACTACTCACAGTAGAGCCCCTTATTCACATTACATCACACCCTATTGCTCTTTATTCAAATTAGACGACACAGTAGTGCCCTTTTTATACGCAACGCCACATATTAGAGCACCTAATACACATAATGCCACACATTAGTAATGCATTTATACACATAATTCCACACAGTAATGCCCCTTACACATATGACACACATTATTAATGTCCTTATAAACATAATGTGCCCTACACATTATGACAACCTTTATTAATGCCCTTTTACACATAATGTCCCTTACACATAAGCCGCACATTATTAATGCCCTTATACACATAATGACACACATAGTGCCCCCTACACATTTGCTGCACATTTAGTGCCTCTATACACATAATGACACACATACAGTAGTACCCTGTTACACATATGCCGCACATTATTAATGCCCTTATACACATAATGACACACATAGTGCCCCTTACACATATGTTGCACTTTATTAATGCATTTTTACCTGACACACACAATGCTCCTTACACATATTCCGAACACTACTGCACAGCCAACCCACTCACATGCCCACAGCAATCACACTGCCACTAACACTGTGACCTCTGCCTTTGCTTGGATACAGATGTGTCCTCATAAATATTGCCTCAATGCTAACATCTGGCACCTTTTTTAATGTAAATGCATCTTATTTGCATTGCTATGTGGCTAGGATACACAAGCAGCTTCTGCTGATTAAAATGATATGTAGCATGCCTATATACTGTGTGAGACTGTGTCTGTATCTGCATATTAAATGCTACACACAGAATATAGGCGTGCCGCATATCATTTTAATCAGCAGAAGCTGCTGATGCCCCTAGGCATATCAAATGCCCTAGGCAATTGCCTAGTTTGCCTATGCCTAAGGCCGGCTCTGCCCAGCGGCGCTGTACACTCCCGCGCCCTGGTTGCCGGGTACCTACAGCAGGAGGCTCCGGTTTTCTTCCAAGTCAGTCACACACAGCTGGGGCTCTCCGGGATCGCGTGGCCGCACTTCGGGAGGAGGTAAGTGGGTCCCGCTTGCGGGACCCGCACTTTATCGCGTTCCGGCGTGGCCGGTGGGAGGTGGGCCGTGCGCGCTGGCGGTGGACACTGTGGCATACAGGCGATCCCACTAGATCACCAGGGCATGTTGCTAAATGCGCATGCGTATGGTACGCAGAGCGCATGCGTTTAGTTATTTAACTAAAAACTTAGCAGTTTTGCTGTTGTTCGTGCAGCGCTTTTCAGTCGCACTGCTGATCGGTGAATGATTGACAGGAAAGGGGCATTTCTGGGTGGTAACTGAGCGTTTTAAGGGAGTGTGCTAAAAAAACGCAGGCGTGTCAGGGAAAAACGCGGGAGTGTCTGGAGAAACGGGGGAGTGGCTGACCGAACACAGGGCGTGTTTGTGACGTCAAACCAGGAACTAAACAGACCGAGCTGATCGCAATCTAGGAGTAGGTCTGGAGCTACTCAGAAACTGCAAGAAAATATTTAGTAGCAGTTCTGCTACTCTTTCGTTCGCTATTCTGCTAAGCTAAGATACGATCCCAGAGGGCGGCGGCCTAGCGTTTGCAATGCTGCTAAAAGCAGCTAGCGAGCGAACAACTCGGAATGACCACCTTGGTCCCCGCGGCAGATTGTTCAGTCAGTTACAAAAATGAACCAGTCCCTGACTACTAAAAAGTCTAACCCTTGCCCGCCTAAGACCAAGGAGTCCTTTAAGCGGGCCATTACTTCCTCACAATCCACTGCTGTCACTGACACCTCGTCTGATGAGGATGGCGTTTACACTGACCCCACAGATTCTGACACTGATAATACTGATGGGGATAGTAGTTCACAAGTGGATGTTCCTGATCTATTGGAGGCTATTAAGTTGATTCTACAGATTACGGATGATCCCGAGCCATCCGTTCCTCCTAAGAAACCAGATAGATTCAAGCATCAGAAGGTGGTTAAACAAGTTTTACCTCACTCTGATCATCTGGTTGATATACGTCAGGAATTCTGGGAAAAATCCAGGTAAGCTATTGGAGCGTGGGCCCAAGAGTTGGAAGCTGAAATCTCTTCTGACCATGCTAGACAATGCTTGTCATATATTGTCACAGCTTCTCACTATATTAAGGAGGCGGCTTCTGATGCCGGTGTTCTGGCAGCCAAGGCTTCTACTACGTCAGTCCTGGCTCGCCGGATATGGTGGCTGAGATCCTGGTCTGTGGATCTGGATTCTAGAAAAACCCTGGAGGTACTCCCTTTTAAGGGAAATATCTTGTTCGGAGAGGACTTTAAAAAGATAGTGGCTGATTTGGCTACTGCCAAAACAGCCTGTCTGCCAAGTACTGCTCCTTCTGTGCCAAAGGCTAAAAGTACTTCCTTTCGTCCCTTTCGTCCTTCAGGTAAAGCAAGGTCAGGCGTACCACAAACAGGCCCACATTCCCAAACCTGGTAAGCCAAAGCCCAAGAGAGCCTGGGCTGCCCGTCAGCCAGCTTCCAAGACCGATAAGCCTGCCTCATGATGGGGCATGCCTCCCCCTGGGGGACCCCAGGGTGGGGGGCCGGCTTCTAGGGTATACCCAGGAATGGTTGAAGACCACTTCAGATGCCTGGGTACGGGAAGTCGTCACACGAGGTTACGCCATAGCCTTCAAAAACTGTCCCCCTCATCGATTTTGCCTGACAGACGTCCCTTCGGAACAGACAAAGGCAAAGACTTTTCATTCAGTGGTACAGACCCTCCTGGACACAGGAGTGGTAATACAGGTGCCTCTTGCTCAGAGGGGTCAGGGGTACTGTTCTCCGCTGTCTCTAGTTCCGAAACCGAATGGGTCCTCCCGGCCCATTCTCAATCTCAAGGCATTGAACAAGTTTGTGTGAATTTCCAAGTTCCATATGGAAACCCTTCGCTCTATTGTTCTGGCCTTGGAACCTGGGAATTATATGGTCTCCCTGGATATACAGTGTCGAAGTCAGAAAAATGTCTCAATGCACACTGCCATATTTGCACCGCACACTGGTCCGTGCTGCGCATGCGTACGCTCTCCCGTGGAAGCGCATACCCGCAATAGCGTGCACTCGCACGCGCAGCATGCGCATTTACGGTAGAGTTTATGTGATCGTAGCGTGCGACTCATTCGTTACAAAAGTTCACAATTAATGTCGTTTATAGATCATGTTCCCCTCAATAGTTTCTGTAAGTTTGGTTTAGATAGAATGTCCCTGAGCGGAGGAATCCCTCTTTGTATTGCACGAAGGGTCTAACAGGAGTCATACAGCAGTGTTTGATACCCATCGGAAGAGTATTTAATTAGCAATATTCCGGTGTTGGTTTGGAGCGTATTAATCGCTCGTGCGAATAGTTATGAACATAAGAAGTTTATGTCCATTTCTATTATTTACCCATACTCAGGTATGCGGCGGGAAACCCAGTTTCCCACCCACCTGAGCCGTTTAAACTCAGCACAGCCCACCTGTATGAATCAACCTATGACCTTTGGTTACAGTACAGGGCCGAATTCCTGTGTCCAATAAACTGAAGGATTGTAGGACCAGGAGATTGCATTGTGTGTGGGGCATAAATAGGCAGGCCGACCACATCCAGCTCTCACTCTCTCATCAACGGTTATCTGCTGATAATCGGGAGCTGGATATCGAGGCGCAGGCGATCATACCCTTTGTGCGTAAGTTCTCTCCGTAATCATTGTCTTTCTGTGAGCCAATTCCTCTCTCTCCCTCTGTGTCTATTTCTCTCTCTCTATTTTCTCTTTTCTCTCGTAACTCCCCTAGACTAAACTTTATTGTATAGTATTGTATTGTATTGTACTAGATCAGGATAGTATTGTAGTTTATCCCTTAGTTAGGTGTTTGGTTAGGAAGTCTTTGTTATATTGTAGTGTATCATTTGTACTGTGTTACTCTTTTACAAGTATACTAGATATAATACAGATAATAGGCTTTGGAACCCTAAAACAGTATCTGTGTATTTACTATAGTGTTAAGTGTTCACTTGAGCGTCGGTGATGCTCAAACAGCTTTGTAGGTAGTCAGGCTACACAAAGTTGCATTTACACCCTGTACTCACATTAAAGGTATTCTGTGTGTTTCGTCGGTATAAGGTTTAATATCAAGGTATAGTGTTGTGAGCGTCTGCATCGCTGGTGACCTCCTCGTGGTCTCGAGTGTATGCTACGCCATAGCGAATCTTTCCCCTAGACATAACCAATAACGTGTCCTGTGATCGCTGGGCCGTGAGCGAACGTGACGCTTGAGCGTCTCGCCTACGGCTGAGCGATCGTTACGCAAATAGCGTACCATTACGGTATTTCTTAAGTAAACAGCGTACAGTGTTCTTAGCTTCATAAGGGTTGTTTATACGACATAGGAATTTAGCATTGTCAATTGCGGGCTCGCCCGGTCCTTTTCACATCTGCACTAGGTAGATCAGCAGACTTTATCCCCCAGCAAAAGGGTGGGAGGTTGTCTCACAGTTGCTGACGGGATAAGCGTCTGCTTCGCTTAGGTAAAGAGTGCTGAAGGAACCCGGTAACCGGAAGTAAGAACAAAACGCTTGTGTCTTTTAAAACTGTTTATTTTTCTTTTGTCTTGCGTACGCACGCATATACCTGCATTTCTTTCCACTTGTATATTTCATTTTTCGTATATCACTATTCCTGTTTGCCAATTTTATAGTTGATAGAAAGTGCAAAAAGAGATTTGCTGTTATTTAATAGTAAAAGTAATAATTAAAGTATAGAACACGGTTTTGTCTTAGAGACGAGGCAGCCAGTGTGCAGTGTGGATTGCGGTGGATGATCAGGGATCATCTACATTGATAAATATTGTGTTACGGTGGATCCTCTGCATTGCGTACACGTGTCGCTAACAAAGACTAGCGTACGCAATCCGAAAGGCAGACGCACGCAGCGTACATTACGCAACGTAGCGTCTGGTTACGTCCACGTAGCTCAAGTTGTGATAAAGTGGATTTTAGCGCAAAGCGATAAGTGGCGCAAAGGCGATAAGTAACGCACAGCGGTAGATAACGCGACGCGGTAAATAACGCAAATCAATTTTTGGAAAACCCGAAATTTAGTTTAACAGATCCTGCTCCTAATTAGTAACACACTTGGGCTGAAGACAAATTTCTGCGCAGAAATAGAGGTAGAAACAAAAGTGTACATGTGTTGAGTGAGTGTGTTTATACAATTTTAAAGGGGGAACCAAAAGGAAAGTCGGGTACTCGTTAAGGAACATACGTGTAAGTGACATATACGGTGGCCAGGGAGGCATCTCTGGTTAAATAATATTTGAGCATTAGAGTATAGCGGACCATAAGGTAACAAGACCAGGAGGTCATAAGGTAACAAGACCAGGAGGTCATAAGGAACAAGACCAGGAGGTCATAAGGTAAAAAGGTCCGCTATAAAAGTCCAGTGGCACAACGCCTGGGGTGTTGGTGCAGAACCCATATAGGCCATTAAGCTCTGGCTGAAGGAATTCGCAGCCGAAATTTTCGATTCCACTGGTCGCTCCGCACATAAGATTAGTTGCTTATGTGCTGAACGATTGTACCGCACGTAATTGTGTGCATTAGTAAACCTGACCGGTACTATTTGTGTACGAAGGTCATAAACGCTATTTGTACATTCTGACGTGATTTGTGTAATTTTTTATTTTTGGAAGGGAAGTTCGCTGGTCACTCAGGAACTATCTAACAACCCCAACGTTTACTGGAAAGAGTAAGTGTCCTGCGGGTATCCCTCATATGTTCCAGTAAACTGAAGGTTCCATAGGGGCCCTGTATCGAGTACGCCAGCACCATATCGGTGTGATCAGGTCGTATTGGTCGAGGTGGGCGAGTGAGTGGGGTACTCGGTAAACCGCCACCGCCGGCCTACTGTGGAGTAATTTGGTTGTCTGTAAAGGCTTGCTGAAAACCTTGATACAGAAAATCCAAGGAGGACTAAGCAACACCTACAGACGATGGGGGCCAGTTGCTCAGGTAGGGGGCGATCAACCCTGGTTCAGGTTGATTCTGTGAACCGACCAGTTGGGTCGGCAAGATACATTATGTGTGAAAAATACGGTAGTCACACAGAGGTTTTATGTGATGAATGGGAACGAATGACTGTACAAGACAGGGACAAATTCCCAAGAATAGGTAGTTTCAGCCCGGAAGTGTTACAAAATTTAAGGAGGAGGATATGTCTCGTAAAACCAACAAAGAGACGAATTCAGCATTATGATTATTTACAGTTGTGGCACCAGGAAGGTGAGATACAGAGAGGTTTGGCTCTGGCGGCAGGATCTGGGGCAGTAAGGAAACTGATAGCCACAGCTCCTCCTCCACCATATATATCAGGAGAGAAGTTGATTACGGAGAGAAACGCACTGGGTTGTAAAACTAAAACTCTTAGTAACCATGTTAATGTTAATGATGTTAACCAAATAACCCATGCAAGTATTAACCCGTGCAAGTTGTACCCTGTTTTGAACCTTCCCCAGGAGTGTGATCAAGAAGACGATCCATCAACAATTTCAGCTCTCTCTCTTGCAGCCACCATTTCAGAAACTACAGTAGGCACATCAACAGCCACGAGATTAGTGAAGGCCCCTAGCGGAGGGATAGGTGAGGTCGTGTCATCAGGTAAGTACGGCACCATGCATTACACTGAAACACTTACACCCCAAGCTGTAGAATCTACACAGAGTGAAGTTATAAGAGTTAATCCAGTTAAGGTGATAGTAGTTCCCAATGGGAAAACAGATGCATCAGGAGTCACACCCGTCAGGAACATTGCCATGTATTGCCCGTTCACTAGAATGGAATTAAGGACCATAGTGTCTGAATTCCCAGACCCCAGAAAGGATTTAGTGGCAAGCCAAAAATATATCAGGGATCTAGGAAACACTTTAGAGCCCAATAATAAGGATTGGCAGGTAGTGCTAAGAGCTTGCTTACCCCCCAGTGTCGACCCAGTTAAATTCTTGGCTGATTGTGGACTAGACAAAGAGGTACCACTTACAGATGTGTACGACCAGGATAATGTAAAAAGGATAAATTTGCAGCTAAAAGAATATTTCCCAGCCGTTGCTAAATGGAATAAACTATTCTCCATTAAACAAAAGGAGTCTGAAACGGCAGCAGAATATTTCCACCGGGCATTATCAGAAATGGCAAAATACACTGGTATAGAAGACATAAAGACCAACCCAAACCATCGAGAAGTAGCAGTATCTGTACTGATGGATGGTTTGAAAGAAACATTAAAGGCTAGGGTACAGACCACGCAGCCATGCTGGCGAGGTCTGTCAGTGTCCACTTTGAGAGAGGCTGCTGTTGATCACGACAAAAACATCACTAGGCACAGGGAGTCGCAAAGTGATAAGTTGATGTCCGTAAGTATACAGGCGCTGACCACAAGGCAGCCTGCGTATGTACCACCGAATCCTGTGGGTAAGGCAAGTATGATAACATGTTTTTCTTGTAACAAACCAGGACATTTTGCACGAGACTGTAGAGTAAGAAATGTACAAAGATCTTTTCAACCCCCTAGACAACAACACCACACACGACATTGGGAGCAGGGTCCACAGAGGCGGAGTTTTGAGCCACATACAGGGGAAACAAAAAGATATCCCCCAAACAGAGATTGGCATGCCTCTGGTAGTTCCCAGCTAACCCCCGCACAAGTAGTTGCTGCCAATGGGATTCAGGGCGGTCAGCATACCCAATAGGGGTGTGGCCATACCTGTAATCTGCAACCAGTTAAATTGATTGCCAGTCTTGGAAGCGAACCAGAGATTGCAATCAATGTGGCTGGTAAAACTTTAAACTTTCTTGTAGACACAGGGGCGGCCAAGTCAGTGATAAATTCGACAGTGGGCATGAGAACCACTGGTAGGACAGTTCCAGCCATAGGAGTAACAGGAGTAGTCCAGCATTACCCTGTTAGCAAACCAGCAGAGATTACAATAGGACCTTTGCATACCAAGCATTCCTTTTTGCTGGCTGCATCGGCACCTACCAATCTCCTGGGAAGAGACTTACTATGCAAAATGGGTTGCGTCATCTATTGTACTCCTGAAGGTGTATTCTTGGACATACCTGAGAATCACGCTCAGGAAGTACGAGACATGTTAGACTCCCCATCAAAATTAATGTCACACACCATTATGACAAATAGGAACCCATCCCAGGTAGAAGAGATGACATCTCAGATACCAGAGTCACTTTGGACAAAAGATGGACAGGACACTGGATTAATGGCAAACGTAGCTCCAGTAGTAGTACAAGTAAAAGATGGTAGGATAGCTCCAAAAATCCCACAGTATCCTCTGAAGCCAGAGGTGGAGTTAGGAGTTTTTCCCGTAATAGAGCGCTTGCTACAACAGGGCATTCTAGTAAGAACGTCCAGCACAGCAAATAGTCCCATCTTCCCTGTTAAAAAGAGTGGGGGGAGGGGTTACAGGCTAGTGCAGGATCTAAGGGGGATTAACAAAATAGTCGAGAGTCAGTTCCCCGTAGTGCCTAATCCAGCTGTCATCCTAATGCAAATTCCTCCCACTGCCAAATTTTTCACTGTTATTGACCTCTGCTCCGCTTTCTTTTCGGTACCTCTGCACCCTGACAGTCAATATTTGTTTGCATTCACATACAGAGGAGTCCAATACACGTGGACTCGATTACCCCAAGGTTTCATAGATAGTCCAAGTATATTTTCTCAGGCTTTGCATGATTGTTTACAGTCTTTTCAACCAGAAAGTGGATCAGTGTTGATACAGTATGTGGATGATCTACTACTGTGTTCTGATTCATTGGAGGCATCCCTGAAAGATACGAAACAGCTCCTGTTTCATCTTTCAGACACAGGTCACAAGGTCTCCAAAGACAAGTTGCAATTATGCCAAGCTAAGGTAAAATATTTGGGACACTGTCTAACACAAGGACTGAGACACCTGACCGCTGATAGAATCCAAGCCATTAGAGACATGACACTACCACAAACCCAGCAACAGATCAGAACGTTTTTAGGAATGTGTGGATATTGCCGTAATTGGATCCCAGGGTTTTCCATATTGGCACTACCTCTGCAGGAAATGGTCTCCTCAAACAAACCTGATCGGATTTCGCATACAGACGAATCTGAAACGGCATTTGAGAGACTCAAACAGTGTCTAACGCAGGCACCTGCACTAGGTATGCCAGACTATGGGAAACCCTTTGAACTATACGGAACAGAAAGTGCTGGGTGCGCAGCAGGTGTACTAACACAAAAACACGGTGACGCCAGCAGGCCAGTTGCATACTACAGCGCTCAGCTAGATACGGTAGCGCGGTCCCTCCCCACATGCTTGCGTAGCGTTGCGGCGATAGCATTGCTAGTGACGAAAAGCGAAGATGTCGTGCTAGGCCACAACCTCACAATCCATACACCACATGCAGTATCTGCCTTATTAAATTCTGCCCAAACCAGACATGTCTCATCAGCAAGGTTTACGAGATGGGAATTGGCATTAATGGCCCCAGTAAACATCACCATAAGGAGATGCAGCGCATTAAACCCTGCAACATTTCTCCCAGGTGTGCCTGGACAGGCACAAAGGGTGGGAGGTGAGAGTGATGGGGAAGGAGGATTTTATACAAAGGAGGATGCACATGATTGTATGGAATATTTGACCCAAAATTTTACCGCAAGGCCTGACATCAGTGACAATCCACTAGAAGATGCAGAACTCACGTTCTACACGGACGGTAGTTGTCACAGACAGTCAGACTCGGGAGACTTGTGTACTGGATACGCAGTCGTAGATGACCAAGACACCATAGAAGCGGAACCGCTAGGCCCACCTCACTCAGCCCAAGTTGCTGAACTGGTCGCCCTAACCAGAGCATGTGAATTGGCTAAGGGTAAGTCTGCCAATATCTACACCGATTCTAGATACGCGTTCGGGGTAGTCCATGATTTCGGAGCCCTATGGCGGCTCAGAAATTTCATGACGGCAGCTGGCACACCGATAGCGCATGCAGCGTATATAAAAAGGCTTCTAACAGCGATACAGGAACCCGACAGAGTGGCTGTTATCAAATGTAAAGCACATACGTATAGCCAAGACCCAGTATCCCTTGGTAACAGCCGAGCAGACGAAGCTGCAAAGCTTGCAGCTGCTACCCCCATACGGACAGACACCACACAGTTGATGGTATTTAATACCATCAACACACAGAAGTTGTGTGAGATGCAGAGTTTGTGTTCCACTCAAGAGAGAGCAGTCTGGAAGGCAAAGGGATATGGCCAGGAGCCCTCAGGGCTCTGGACGGATGGACATGGTAAACCAGTGGCCCCCAGGGCATACCTTCCATGTCTGGCTGAAGCAGCTCACGGGCTGACTCATCTAGGCAAGGAGGGGATGTGCAAATTGGTAAGAGCATACTGGTGCGCCCCAGGATTCTCCTCTCATGCTGGTAAAAGAGCAATGTCATGCCTTACCTGTCTGAGAAAGAATATTGGAAAGGCAATACCTACAGAACCCTCCCATATCCCACCTGCCGGCGGCCCTTTCCAAGTAATACAAATTGACTTCATCCAATTGCCCCCATGTAGAAACTTAAAGTATGTACTTGTCTGTATAGATGTTTTCTCGAATTGGGTCGAAGCTTTTCCAGCAGCTACAAATACCGCCATGTTTACAGCTAAGAAAATTGTGCAGGAATTTGTATGTAGATATGGTATCCCTAGAATCATTGAAAGTGATAGGGGTACCCATTTTACAGGTGATGTCTTTCAAGGAATGTGTAAGTTGATGGGAATTGATAGCAAGCTGCACACTCCGTACCGTCCACAGGCGAGTGCGAAGGTCGAGAGAGTGAACAGCACTATTAAAAATAAATTGAGTAAAGTAATGGCAGAGACAGGATTGACATGGCCAGAAGCTTTACCCATTGTTTTATATAGCATCAGAACCACTCCCAGGTCCCCTCTTAATCTGTCTCCTTTTGAAATTCTGTTTGGTCGACAACCGCATGTCATGATTAACCCTCAGGATGATTTGAAATGTAACAATGAAGTAACTGTAAAGTACTTGATTAACATGAGTAAGCAGTTGAGGAGTCAAAATGATAATCTGAAGTTGGTGATTCCTGATTTACCAGATAGTAATTGTCATGACATTGAACCTGGGGATTATGTAATGATACGAAATTTTCTACGCTCAGGTTGTCTTATTGATAGATGGGAAGGACCATACCAGGTCTTATTGACTAGCACCACAGCATTGAAGGTTGCTGAGAGAGAGACTTGGGTCCATTCATCCCACTGCAAGAAGGTTGCTGACCCAGAGAAGTCCCGTGATAAGGAACAGACGGTAGAGGTTGTATCACTGGAGTGTCTGTTCCAGGAGGACTGAGGCGGCACCTGAGCCTTGAAGATCGAAAGCAGTTGTCGACTCCCTTCTCCCTTTTATTGTTTTTCTCCACTTCCCATCCCTTCTCCCTTGATATTTCTTTTTCCCCTTTCTCATTCTTCTCCATTTCCTCCTCAAAGATGGACTTGCCCAAAGAGACTGTGATCCGGATTTTGATGTTAACCATGATGTTGACCAGAGCAGTCTGTTCCGGCGAGAGTACCATAGAGGTCGAGAGAGGTTCTGGAATGGGTTCCGATTATGATGATGGAGGCGTAGTTTTCCAAGATCAACCAATCCAACAAGCAAAGGCGAGTATCAGAAAACGATCCGATAGAAGAAATTGTGATGGATTGTTAGCTGAGGAAAATTGTATCTGTAGGCTCTGTGGTAATCTGGTTGAAGATGGATGCATAAAGCAATGCCAATCTAGTTTTAATATCCATATGGACCGGCATCCATTGAGTGACTATCACTCTCTAGTGGGTAACGTGTTGAACCAAACAGATTGTTGGGTATGCTCTCAAGTACCTCAGGGTCACAGCAAATCAGGGCTAGTACCATTTCCTTTAACGTTAGGGGAAGTACTTGAGCTAAGTGGTGGGAGACCGGTGGACCGGAGGTTTAACATCTCCAGCCCTCCTAGTTTGAAGCTCCACCAATACCATGTGGATAGGTCCCTCTTATGTTTTAACATCTCCAATCCTAGAAAACCGGGAAATTGGGAAGTGTCATGGAGCAACCTTACCATGACCTTTTCACACAGAGCAGATAGAATGCCTACAGATACAGAGCTTGTACGCCACATAGCCAGTAGAGGAAAATCTTTCCGGTATAGGTATACCTTAGGAAATAGAATTACTAAAGTTGGAGAGGTATCACCAGGATACTGTGCACATATCGTACAAACCGATACATGTATTAGACAGATGGAAGAATTAGGGTCAGGAGATTTCACCTGGAAGGTTTGTAACATGGTCATGTCCTTCTCCGTCCCTTATGTTCTCCCCGATGATGCATATTTCATATGCGGGAGAAAGGCGTACAAGTGGCTTGCCCCAAACTCTGAAGGATTGTGTTATATTGGAAAAGTATTGCCTGAAGTGATGACTGTAACACATGACAAAATGAAAGACATACACCGTGGTGCCCAAGCTCCTTATACTCACACTCACTACGAACACCGAGTTAAAAGACAACTGTCAGAAAGGTTAGAGCATCCGGCCTCTGATCTTATCCATGAATCCACCGGGATTCAGGTTCTGGTAGCGTTAGATTTCACTCGTACCGCTCGAGGAGTGATGAATTATAAATACATTTCCGCACTCGCCAATTTGTTAGACAATATCACTGAAATGTATGATGACACGTTTAGATACACTGGAAGGGAACTTCAAGCTTACAAAACAGAACTAGTTCAGCATAGGATGGTTCTTAATTACCTTACAGCAGTAACAGGCGGATATTGTGTTACATTGGCAACACAGTACGGTATAAAGTGTTGCACGTATATCACAAATAACACCGAGGATCCGGTAGAGGTCATAGACCAAAAGATGGACGATATTCTGCAATTAAAGTGGGAATTTCGTCGGAAACACAATCTCACCCTTGCTGCTGTAGGTAATGAGCTGACTGGTTGGGTGTCATGGTTGAACCCGCGAAATTGGTTCTCCGGTTTGGGAGAATGGGCTCAAGGAATCATAATGGATGTTGGAAAGTTTCTCCTGTGTATCTTAGGTGTCGTTATATCTATTGGATTGATATTTAGATGCGGGCAGGCTTTGATGAGGTGTAAACAAAGTACGAAAGTGATGAGCTTGAGGAGTGAGGAAACTGTAATTAACCTGGATTTGATTTATGACCCAATGCTAGAAACCATGACGTAATGATGTAATGAGTATACGGTCCGTCTTTCACCCATTTCTATGTTTTCCTCCGAGGTACAAAGACCCACGTAGACGAAGGACCTGATGAGCCAAGGGGCCGACAACGGAAAGATGGAAAGAAGAAGAGCAGACGACCTGATATACAAGATTTTATGGACAATGCCATGGGTACCCCAGTTTCCCTAGGAACTTTAAAATCACGCTAGCCCAACATTTTTTGTAAATCCATGGACGTTGTTTGCTTTACTCACGATTTATGAGCAAAAGCACAAAGAAGAAGACTGCAATCAAACGACACCAATCAAGACCTCAATCGACGAACGTACATTAACCTGACATAGAATATCATTGCATTTTTCGTAAGTGTTCTTTATCTTCATCTCTGCAACCCTCAGGTAATAACACACATAGTCGATAGGGAATACAGGCACAGATAGCAGCAACCACATACCCCCCCAATTCATGTATCATCAACTAAAATGTGCATCCCCATTGTGTTACAACCACAGCCGAAATGAGCTCGGTAGAGTTTGACAGCCCATCCACAGACCTGTACCACAGGATAAGAAGGAATTCAAATGTATACTTCGCAATACCTCGAAGCTTGATTTACCACACGTACGGCACGATGATACATGACCCCCCCAAACATGGACTCATACACACATGCTCCTGCTTTCTCACTAGGTCATACTCTCTTCACACCTACTCCATTCTTCCTCCTTTCCCCACCATGGAAATCAATTAACCCCTGACTTACATTTTTCTCCTTAAATATTTTGTGGCAGTTATTATTGACTGCCAAAGGGTGGACTGTCGAAGTCAGAAAAATGTCTCAATGCACACTGCCATATTTGCACCGCACACTGGTCCGTGCTGCGCATGCGTACGCTCTCCCGTGGAAGCGCATACCCGCAATAGCGTGCACTCGCACGCGCAGCATGCGCATTTACGGTAGAGTTTATGTGATCGTAGCGTGCGACTCATTCGTTACAAAAGTTCACAATTAATGTCGTTTATAGATCATGTTCCCCTCAATAGTTTCTGTAAGTTTGGTTTAGATAGAATGTCCCTGAGCGGAGGAATCCCTCTTTGTATTGCACGAAGGGTCTAACAGGAGTCATACAGCAGTGTTTGATACCCATCGGAAGAGTATTTAATTAGCAATATTCCGGTGTTGGTTTGGAGCGTATTAATCGCTCGTGCGAATAGTTATGAACATAAGAAGTTTATGTCCATTTCTATTATTTACCCATACTCAGGTATGCGGCGGGAAACCCAGTTTCCCACCCACCTGAGCCGTTTAAACTCAGCACAGCCCACCTGTATGAATCAACCTATGACCTTTGGTTACAGTACAGGGCCGAATTCCTGTGTCCAATAAACTGAAGGATTGTAGGACCAGGAGATTGCATTGTGTGTGGGGCATAAATAGGCAGGCCGACCACATCCAGCTCTCACTCTCTCATCAACGGTTATCTGCTGATAATCGGGAGCTGGATATCGAGGCGCAGGCGATCATACCCTTTGTGCGTAAGTTCTCTCCGTAATCATTGTCTTTCTGTGAGCCAATTCCTCTCTCTCCCTCTGTGTCTATTTCTCTCTCTCTATTTTCTCTTTTCTCTCGTAACTCCCCTAGACTAAACTTTATTGTATAGTATTGTATTGTATTGTACTAGATCAGGATAGTATTGTAGTTTATCCCTTAGTTAGGTGTTTGGTTAGGAAGTCTTTGTTATATTGTAGTGTATCATTTGTACTGTGTTACTCTTTTACAAGTATACTAGATATAATACAGATAATAGGCTTTGGAACCCTAAAACAGTATCTGTGTATTTACTATAGTGTTAAGTGTTCACTTGAGCGTCGGTGATGCTCAAACAGCTTTGTAGGTAGTCAGGCTACACAAAGTTGCATTTACACCCTGTACTCACATTAAAGGTATTCTGTGTGTTTCGTCGGTATAAGGTTTAATATCAAGGTATAGTGTTGTGAGCGTCTGCATCGCTGGTGACCTCCTCGTGGTCTCGAGTGTATGCTACGCCATAGCGAATCTTTCCCCTAGACATAACCAATAACGTGTCCTGTGATCGCTGGGCCGTGAGCGAACGTGACGCTTGAGCGTCTCGCCTACGGCTGAGCGATCGTTACGCAAATAGCGTACCATTACGGTATTTCTTAAGTAAACAGCGTACAGTGTTCTTAGCTTCATAAGGGTTGTTTATACGACATAGGAATTTAGCATTGTCAATGAATTTAGCATTGTCAACAGGATGCTTACCTGCATATTCCTATAGCAGTGTCGCATCAGCAATACCTGAGGTTTGCGGTTGGCAACCTCCTTTACCAGTTGCGGGCGTTACCTTTTGGTTTAACCATGGCTCCACGAGTCTTCACCAAAGTTATGGCGGTGATGACGGCGGTACTCCGCCGTCAAGGGGTCAGGATCCTACCGTATCTGGACAACTTGTTGATCCTGCTAAAATCCCCAGAAATTCTCCTACGTCACCTAGATCTGACTGTCCGGTTTCTGCAATCCCACGGGTGGCTCATCAACTGGAAGAAATATCCCCTGGTCCCTGCTCAGAGCACGGTGCACCTGGGAGTGCTATTGGACACTCACAACTAGTGGTTGTTCTTGTCTCAGGAGAAGGTCCTGAAGCTTCAAGACAGGATTCGTTGCTTCCTCTCTCGTCCGCAAGTGTCGATACATTCGGCGATGCAGGTGCTGGGCCTCATGGTGTCAGCATTCGACATGGTGGAGTATGCTCAATTTCATTCTCGCCCTCTCCAGAGGCTGTTTCTGGCCAAGTGGGACGGCCTGCCTCACCGGATCAGGTCTCACATGATCTCATTGACTCTGGAAGTCCGTCTGTCGCTGTACTGGTGGCTCCAGGACCAAGGGGTCGTCCCTTCTGGATACCCGACTGGGTCCTCTTGACGATGGATGCCAGCCTAAGGAGTTGGGGCACGGTGTTGGAGCAACACTCCCTTCAGGGTCAGTGGACCAAGGAGGAGTCTCTCCTCCCGATCAACATTCTGGAATTGCGGGCGGTATTCATTTCATTGAACCTGGCCCAGCATTTAATACAGAACCGTCCTGTTCAAGTACAGTCGGACAACGCCACCACAGTGGCTTACATATATAATCGAGGCGGCGCTAGAAAGCCGCTTGGCATAGAAGGAAGTCTCACGGATTCTTCAATGGGCGGAACGCCATCTGCCGGCCATATCGGCAATATTCATTCCGGGAGTCCTGAATTGGGAGGCGGACTTTCTCAGTCGTCAGGATGTACACGCCGGAGAGTGGGGCCTCCATCCAGAAGTGTTTCAACTCCTAGTGGAAAGGTGGGGCCTTCCAGACGTGGATCTGATGGCGTCTCGACACAACCACAAGGTTCCGGTCTTCAGAGCGAGGACTAGGGATCCTCAAGCAGCATTTGTGGATGTGCTGGCGGTGCCATGGAAATTTCGGCTGCCGTACGTGTTCCCTCCGGTGTCACTCCTGCCCAGGGTAATTCGGAAGTTCAAGCAGGAAGAAGGAATCCTGCTTCTCATAGCTCCAGCGTGGCCCAGACAGCACTGGTTCTCAGACCTTCAGGGCCTCTCGTCAGAGCGTCCCATTCTACTTCCACAACACCCAGACCTCCTCGTTCAGGGCCCCTGTGTCTACCAGGAATTGGCCCGGCGGTCTTTGACGGCGTGGCTCTTGAAGCTACCGTCTTGAGGGCTAAAGGGTTTTCTGTGGCGGTCATTCAAACTATGTTGCGGGCCCGGAAACCGGCTTCTGCTCGGATTTACCATAGGGTCTGGCATTCTTACTTTGTTTGGTGCGCATCTAACAATTATGACGCTTCCAAGTTTAGTACAGCCAAGCTTTTGGCTTTTCTTCAGCAGGGCCTAGACTTATGCCTGCATCTGGCCTCCCTCAAGGTTCATATTACTGCCTTTTCGGTGTGGTTTCAGAGAAAAATTGCGACCTTACCTGATGTTCATACCTTTACTCAGGGCGTGTTGCGTATCCAACCTTCCTATGTCCCGCATGTGGCTCCTTGGGACTTGGGACTAAATCTCTTTCTGCAAGGTACACTGGGCTCCACAAGGCGCCCACCCTGACGCACTTAGCTTCTTTGGGTTGGTGTGGCTATAGCTGCTGACACTTTCTCCTGTCGGGAGAGTGTGGTGTTTGTGGCAACTTGCAGTTGTCGTCTCTTTTCCTTGCTACTGCATTGGGCTGGTCAGAGCCGGCCCTAGGCATAGGCAAACTAGGCAACTGCCTAGGGCATTTGGCATGCCTAGGGGCACCAGCAGCTTCTGCTGATTAAAATGATATGCGACATGCCTATATTCTGTGTGTAGCATTTCGTATGCAGATACAGCCACAGTCGCACACAGTATATAGGCATGCCGCATATCATTTTATTCAGCAGAAGCTGCTTGTGCATCCTAGCCATACATAAATGCAAATAAGATGCATTTTCATAAAAAAAGGTGCCTGACGTTAGGAGAGCTGCCAGCTGACTCGCACAAGGCATCTCCTGCTGAATGGTGTATTGAGGCAAGATGTATGAGGACACATCTGTAATCAAGCAGAGGCAGAGGTCACAGTGTTAGCGGCCATGTAAATGCTGTGTACAGGTAGGTTGATTGTGCAATTGTGTTCGGCATAAGAGGCATTATGTGTGTCATGTGTATAACTGCATTAATAATGTGCAGCAAATGTGTAAGGAACATTATGTGTATAAGGGCATTAATAAAGGATGGCAGAATGTGTAAGGCGCATTATGTTTATAAGGACATTACTAATGTGTGTCATATGTGTGAGGGGGCATTACTGTGTGGTATTATGTGTATAAAGTGCTCTACTGTGTGGCATAATGTATAGAAAGGGCACTACTGTGTGGTCTAATGTGAATAAAGAGCAATATGATGTGGTGTAATGTGAATACGGAGCAATTCAGTATGATGTTATGTGAATGAGGGACACTACTGTAAGGAGTAATGTATATTTTGTAAAGTGGTACTACTGTGTGATGTAACATGAATAAGGGACACTATTGCATAATAAAATGTGAATAAAGTTGCACCACTGTGTGGCACAATTTGAATTAAGGGTACTATTGTGTGCCCCTTGCAAGCAAAATCACACCCTCTTTGGGCTGCGCGCCAAATGTGCACACTGTTCCTATTTTAAATATAGGGGGTAGGAGCACCAAAATGAGGACTGCTATGGGTGAGGGGTGATGGTGCTGGAAAAGGGGTACAGGGTCAGAGTCGGAAATAACGGTGGTGCTAGGGGGCACCAGACAAAATCTTGCCTAGGGCATCATATTGGTTAGGGCCGGCTCTGGGGCTGGTTAACATAACTGAGCTCCTGTGCACAGAGGCGGGGTGATATAGGAGGCGGCGCTATGCATCTTGGGAAGAAGAAGCTTTTGAGCCTGTTGGTGCTTCGGATAAAGATCCTACTCTACACCCCAGTGTCTATCCTTGTGGAGCCCAGTGTACCTCGCAGAAAGAGATTTAACAAAGGTAAGTTCTTACCATAAATCTCGTTATTGTAAGAGAATCTGTAGTTTCTGTGTCTTATTTTCACAACGGGATATACCTAAAGTTAACTGGTTAGTTTATCACAGAAGATCAGCAATTTGACTTAAACAGGACATGCTCCGGCCGCCGCTAGCAATCTGTGAAAGGGCTGGCACTGAGTAGAATAATCTGCCTCCTTCTCTGCCCCGTCCCACCTCTGATGCTGCCTTGCTCAGTGCTGTAAATGCTGGGATGACAGGCCAAGTTCCGCCCTCTGTATGTTAAATATGTAAGGTCTCCTTGCTTAGCTTCTCGCTCTCCTTGTGGCTCCTCCTTTGAGGTTGAAAGGTAAAAGATTTTTACACAACACTTAAGGTCACTGGGACATTTTATTTTTCACCCCTTCCAACCCGCCATGCTGAGGGGGGCTGAAATTGGACTGAAACGGCATCAGGAGTGTCACTATTCATCTCAGCGACCACTAAAACTATGGATTTTCTCTTACATTCTAGAGGATGCTGGGGTCCATTTTAGTGCCATGGGATGTAGACGGGTCCAATAGAAGCCATGGGCACTTTAAGAGATTAAGGGGTCTATTTATTAACATTATTTTTACTAAAATAATGTGAAAAAGGGTGTTTTCACACCGTTTTCACATTATTTTAGTATCACCTGAATGTATTAAAGGGGATTTGGAGCAGTTTTCATGAAAAACTGCAACAAACCCTTTCTTCACTTTTTTTTAGTAACCCACATCGCATTCCCCATACTTATAATGGGAAATGTGATGTGGCCAAATTTACTAAAAAAAAATGTGAACAAATACCGCAGTGTGCCCTGTGATAATCTCGCCAGCTCAGGCTGGCGAGTTCACAGGGCAACACTGCAATGTGCACCCTTTTGTGGCACGTGGGGGTAGTCACGACGGGGGGGGTCAACCGGGCGGCGGCAGTGGCGGCGGGGGCAGCGCATGCACAGCAGGACATCGGGGTATTTTTTACAAAAAATACCCCGATGATGCTGCGAAGAGGCATCGCAGAGACAGAGCTTGACTGCAAGCTCTGTTCCTGCATGCGATCATTGATACATCCCTGCAATGTAATCAATTATCGCAGTGCGAGTTGGGGCGATTTCATCACCTGTCATCAGCATCCTGGATGCAGATGGTGATAAATAGGCCCCTAATAGTGTGGTCTGGCTCCTCCCTCTATGCCCCTCCTACCAGACTCAGTTTAGAAAATGTGCCCGAAGGAACTGGTCACAGCTATGGGAGCTCCTAGGAGTTTTCTTAGTTTTTTTGTTTTAATAGAGTAATTAGGTTACAGGAAGGTTGCTGGCAACAGCCTCACTGCTTCGTGGGACTTAGGAGGGGAGTAGGAACCAACTCTTGAAGTTAATGGTTCTCTATCTCCGCTGACAGGACACTGAGCTTCTGAGGGTGCTGATAGCAAGCCCACGAGGCGACTGCTCACTCCCGCAGCACGGCCGCCACCCCCTAACAGAGCCAGAAGAAAGAGTGGTGAGTACAGCGCCGGCGGCCCGGTTAGTGGGTTGCCGACCAGAATGGTGGCACAAGGGTGGGAGCGCAGCTCTGACAGGCTGCGCTCCATGAGGGCTCAGCAACACTCAGTGTAGGCGCTTTGAGGGCGCCCTTGGCCAGCGCGATCACCCTAAACTGGTACAAGCAGCTAACAGGGGCTAATCCCGCTGTTAGAATACAAAACCTCAGGCCAGTATAATCAAATTGTGCAGGAAGCCGCGCGCCATTACAGAGGGGCGGGGCTTCTCCTTAGAATGGATCCTGCACTCACCAGCGCCATTTTCTCCCTGCAGATCATAGGCACAAGACGCTGACAGGGAGCGCAGACCTCCACATAACTCCAGTTATCCTCTGCGGTACCAGGGTGTTATAGACAGGGGGAGCAGCGGTGCAAGTGGGCGGCTACGGGAGGGTACGGGTGGGTACGGCGTACCCTTAAGAAATTAGCCGTGGGTACGCCGTACCCACCACTGGCGGGACGCCGCTCCTCGCTGCTCCCTCCCTTCGCTGCTCACTGCCGCTTCTGCATGAGGGGAGGAGAGCGCAGCGTTCGCCTCTCCTGCCGCTCAGTGTCTTCCTTCAATTCAGCGCCGGCCCATGAGCCAATCAGAGCTCGCGGACTGGCAGCCAAGGCTGCTGGACCGCGAGCTTTGATTGGCTCACGGATCGGCGCTGAATTGAAGGAAGACACCTGCACCGCCACCGGAGACTGAGGGGCAGGAGAGGCGCAGGCTGCGCTCCACTCCCCTCACACACACACAGGACAGCAGCAGCAGCAGTGAGCAGCAGGGGATGGGGGGGCATGTATACCTGGTACTGGGGGCATATCTGGCACTGGGGGGACATGTGTATCTGGCACTGGGGGCATATATGACACTGAGGGCATATCTGGCACTGGGGGCATATCTGGCACTGGGAGGACATGTGTATCTTGTACTGGGGGCATATCTGGCACTGCGGGGACATGTGTATCTGGCACTGGGGGCATATCTGGCACTGGGGGGACATGTGTATCTGGCACTGCGGGGACATGTGTATCTGGCACTGGGGGCATATCTGACACTGAGGGCATATCTGGCACTGTGGGGACATGTGTATCTGGCACTGGGGGCATTTCTGTATCTGGCACTGGGGGCATATCTGGCACTGGGGGCATATTTGGCACTGTGGGGGCATTTTTTGTATCTGGCACTGGGGGGCAATGTATATCTGACACAGTGGGGGCATTTGTGTATCTGGCACTGTGAGGCAATGTATATCTGGCACTCTGGGGCAATGTGTATCTGGCATTATGAGGCAATGTATATCTGGCACTCTGGGGGGCATTTGTGTACCTGGCACTGTGGGGCAATGTGTATCTGGCACTGTGAGGCAATTTATAACTGGCACTCTGGGGGCATTTGTGTATCTGGCACAGTGAGGCAATGTGTATCTGGCACTATTGGTGTCATATGTGTATCTGCCCCTCCCCCCATATGTGTATCACGCCCCCATTTTCATTGGCTATGCCCCATGTGGCATTTGACCACACCCATTTTTTGGCGCGCACGCCTTCGGCGCGCGCACACAGTACCTATAAGACATTTTTTCTACTTGCACCACTGGGGGGAAGTGTGTTGTTAGTACTAATTAACCTATTAAGGTTGGTTAGTCAGCGCCGGGGTTTTATCATAATAACTGCCCACAGGGGCGCTGTGTGGCTGGCTCCTTATACTCTGTGCTTCTCTGCAGGTACTCTGGGGGAAACTGTGTCTGACATTTTCCTGTGTGGGTATGTAAGTGTATATCCACGTTACCATGTCTAAGGACTCTGTGTTCTGTACTGCAGAGTGTTTATCTTCTCCTGAAGAGTCTATTCCATGTACTCAGGACTGCAATGTACTTTCCCAACCTTCTGAATCTGAACCCCCATGGGTGGATTCTTTACGGGTCATAATATCCCAGATTTCAACTAGGATGTCACAGACTGAGAAAGAAACACAGTTTTTGAGAAAATCTGTGGAAGATTTGGCATACTCAGCCCCTACTGCTTCGTCTAAGAACCCCCCTACGTACCCACAAAAATGCACTCTTGCCCAGATAATGCAAACTGACACTGATACCAACTTTGATACAGGGAACGGTGATGGGGATATGCAGGGGGTGTGTGTATCACTTGCTAAGGGGGTGCAACTAATGAATGAAGCCATTAGGGACATTTTACACGTAACTGAGAAGGTACCTGAGCATGCAGAGAAATCTTATTTTACAGAAAGTAAGAAATCCTCGCTTACCTTCCCGGCTTCCAAGGAGTTAAACTCTTTGTTTGAAAAATCCTGGGAAAACCCAAAGAAAAAAATCCAGATCCCAAAAAGGGTTCTCATTGCTTTACCTTTTCCTGAAGAGGGTAGAAAAAAGTGGGAAAACCCCCCTATAGTTGACGCTTCTGTATCTAGGTTGTCAAAAAAGGTGGTGTTATCCGTTCCTGGTTCAACCGCTTTAAAAGAGCCGGCTGACCGCAAGATTGAGACTACACTCAAATCATTATACACAGCTACTGGCGTAGCTTTAAGGCCCACTATTGCTTGTGTGTGGGTTTCTACAACCATAGTAAAGTGGTCAGGCACATTGCTAGACGACTTAGGTACAATGGATAAGAGTGACATTGAATTGTTTTTGCGTCACATACAGGATTCTGCAGGGTTCATGGTGGAGGCCATGAAGGACCTTGGCATGCTGAATGCACGGGCTACTTCCATGGCAATCTCGGCACGCAGAGAACTCTGGCTACGTCAATGGACTGCGGATGCAGAATCCAAGAAAAGCGTGGAGAACCTACCCTTCACAGGTCAGGCTCTGTTTAGGGAAGCATTGGATGCGTGGATCTCCACGGCAACTGCGGGTAAGTCAACCTTTCTTCCCTCAGCGGCACCACCTGCTAAGAAATCTTATCCTTCGCTTACACTGCAGTCCTTTCGGACTGCAAAATTAAAAAAATCCAAACCCTCTCCCACCTTCTTTAGATGAGGTCGGGGAAAGTCCAGAAAACCTGTACCAACAGGTTCCCAGGAACAAAAACCAGGTTTTGTTTCCTCAAAATCTTCAGCATGATGATGGACCTTCCAGCCTGAAGTCGGACAGGTGGGAGTGAGGCTAAAAGCTTTCAGTCACGTTTGGGTATCATCATGCCTAGACCCCTGGGTAAAGGATAGTGTTTCCCAGGGATACAGACTGGAGTTTCAAGAACTCCCACCTCACAGATTCTTCAAATCAGGCTTACCAGCATCACTGACAGAAAGTGCTATCTTACAGGAAGCCATTCAAAAATTGGTTCAAACAAATGTCATTGTTCCAGTTCCACCTCACCTGCAACACAAAGGTTATTACTCAAACCTGTTTGTCGTACCGAAACCGGACGATTCGGTAAGGCCAATATTAAACCTAAAATAATTGAACCCCTACTTGAGGGAATTCAAATTCAAGATGGAGTCTCTGAGAGCGGTGATCTCAAGTCTGGAGGAGGGGGAATTCCTAGTATCCCTGGATATCAAGGATGCCTACCTTCACATTCTGAACTGGCCACCTCACCAGGCTTACCTCAGATTTGCGCTGCTGGACTGTCACTATCAGCTCCAGGCAATGCCATTTGGCCTCTCCACAGCACCAAGGGTGTTCACCAAGTCATGGCAGAGATGATGTTACTCATTCGCAGACAGGGAGTGAACATAATTCCATATCTGGATGATCTACTGATAAAAGCATCTTCCAAGGAGAGGCAGTTGCAGAGTATTGCCCTCTCATCTCGACTACTCCAGGATAATGGGTGGATCCTGAACCTTCCAAAGTCACATTTGGAACCGACAAGGAGACTGCCCTTTCTGGGGATGATACTTGACACGGAAGTGCAGTGGGTGTTTCTACCACTGGAGAAAGCGTTGGTGATCCAATCAATGGTCTGGGATGTCCTGAAGCCAGCCCGGGCATCGGTTCATTAGTGCATTCGCCTTCTGGGGAAGATGGTTGCCTCCTATGAGGCTCTGCAGTACGGAAGATTCCATGCAAAGTTCTTCTAACTAGATCTCCTAGACAAATGGTCGGGATGACATCTTCACATGCACCAGTGGATACGCATGTCGCCGAAAGCCAGAATGTCACTCCTCTGGTGGATGCAAACTTCTCACCTACTCGAGGGCCGCAGGTTCAGGATTCAGAATTGGATCCTTCTAACCATGGATGCAAGTCTCAGAGGTTGAGTAGCAGTTATCCAAGGGGAAAACTTCCAAGGAAAGTGGTCAAGTCTGGAATTCATCCTTCCAATAAACATTCTGGAACTACGGGCCATATACAATGGCCTCCTAAAAGCGGCACATCTTCTGCAACATCAGGCAATTCAGGTTCAGTTGGACAATGTAACGGCAGTGTCCTACGTAAACCATCAGGGCGGAACGAATAGCAGAGCGGCTATGTCAGAGGTAACAAGAATCCTCCTCTGGGCAGAAAAGCACGTGGTGGCGCTGTCAGCCGTCTTCATTCCGGGAGTGGACAACTGGGAAGCGGACTTCCTCAGCAGACACAATCTCCATCCAGGAGAATGGGGCCTCCACCCGGATGTGTTCGCAGAAGTGACAAGCCGATGGGGTGTACCATAGATAGACATGATGGCCTCTCGCCTCAACAAGAAGCTTTGGATGTACTGTTTCAGGTTGAGAGACCCACACGCAGTGGCGGTGGACGCACTGGTAACTCCTTGGATGTACCAGTCAGTGTATGTGTTCCCTCCACTTCCACTCATCCCAAGGATTCTAAAACTCATAAATAGAACAAGAGGTCAGGCGATCCTCATTGCTCCAGACTGGCCAAGAAGAGCTTGGTATGCGGATCTTCTGGAATTACTGCTGGAGGATCCGAGGCTTCTTCGCGAGGACCTTCTACAACAGGGGCTGTTTGTCTATCAAGACTTACCGCGGCTATGTTTGATGGCATGGAGGTTGAACGCCAGATCTTAGCTTGGAAAGGCATTCCGACCAAGGTCATTCCTACCCTGATACAGGCTAGGAAGGGATTAACGTCAAAACATTACCATCGGATTTGGAAAAAGTATGTGTCTTGGTGTGAATCCAAGAAGTTTCCTACGGTGGAGTTTCAACTAGGACGGTTTCTCCTTTTTCTGCAAGCAGGTGTGGATGTGGGCCCACGCTTGGGCTCCATAAAGGTACAGATTTCGGCCTTGTCTATTTTCTTCCAGAAGCAATTGGCTGCTCTTCCTGAGGTTCAGACATTCTTGAAAGGGGTTCTGCACATTCAACCACCAACCTACGGCACCTTGGGATCTTAATGTGGTGCTGCAGTTCCTGCAGTCGGATTGGTTCGAGCCGTTACAGGACGTGGACTTCAAGTTTTTTACTTGGAAGGCGGTCACACTGTTGGCACTGGCAACTGCTAGTCGTGTGTCGGAATTGGGAGCATTGTCATGCAGAAGCCCCTACTTGATTTTCCATGTGGATAAAGCTGAGCTCAGAACGCGTCAGCAATTTCTTCCAAAGGTTGTGTCGGCCTTTCATATCAACCAGCCTATTGTGGTGCCAGTGGCTACTGACTCCTCAATTACCTCAAAGTCCTTGGATGTTGTGAGGGCTTTGAAAATATATGTGAAGAGAACTTCTCGTCACAGAAAATCGGACGCTCTGTTTGTCCTTTATGATCCCAACAAGGTTAGGTGTCCTGCTTCCAAGCAGACAATTTATCACTGGATCAGATTCACTATCCAGCATGCTTATTCTATGGCAGGCTTGCCGTGTCCAAAATCTATTAAGGCCCACTCTACTCGTAAAGTGGGTTCTTCCTGGGCGGCTGCCCGGGGTATCTCGGTATTCCTGCATTGTTACTTGGTTCAGTATTGTTGGTTCAGCCATTGCTGAATTGTTCCGGGTTGGTTAGCTTGGCTTTCCTTTTGTTGTATGTGTGAGATGGTGTGAATCTCACCACTATCTGTGTATTTCCTTCTCTCAAAGTATGTCCGTCTCCTCGGGCACAGTTTCTAGACTGAGTCTGGTAGGAAGGGCATAGAGGGAGGAGCCAGCCCACACTATTAATCTCTTAAAGTGCCCATGGCTCCTAGTGGACCCGTCTATACCTCATGGTACTAAAATGGACCCCAGCATCCTCTACAGACTACGAGAAAAGAATTTACCGGTAGGTAATTAAAATCCTATTTTTACATGTCACCCCCTTCCCACCCCCACCCCTATGGGTGCTAGGTGTGTCTTACCCCCACAGTATTTTTTTCCAGATTGTACGTCATATGTGTATGGTACACAAATGACGTACAATCTGGAAAAAAAATACTGTGGGGGTAAGACACCCCTAGCATCCCTAGGGGTGGGGGTGGGAAGGGGGTGACATGTAAAAATCCATCGTTTTCGGGGTTGCTGAGATGAATAGTGACACTCCCGATGCTGTTTCAGGCCATTTTCAACCCCCAACAGCATGGGGGGTGAGAAGGGGTGAAAAATAAAGTGTCCAACATGACCAACATTAGTGTCAAATCCATAGTTTTCAGGGTCGCTAAGATGATTGTATGTATGTTCCAGCATAACTCTGGAATGCCTGGAGCAATTTACACAGAACTTGGTACACAGTGTACCAACTTTTGTGTAAATTGCTCCAGGCAATCCAGAATAATACCAATCTTACAGAATAATGCCAATCTTTGTCAAGCCGCACCTGTGGGCTTCCCCAGATTGATGCTGTAAAAATGCTGGTGCTGAGGAGAATAATCTGCCTCCTTCACTGCCCCGTCCCGCCTCTGATGCTGCCCTGCTCAGTGCTGTAAATGCTGGGATGACAGGCAAAGTTCTGACCCCTGTATGTTAAATATGTTAGGTTTGCAGGCTGACTTTATGTCAAAGGGCCCTAGGACTCCTTGCTTAGCTTCAACACTAAAGTCTACCTCTGCCCCCAACCGTGTGTGCCTCTGCCCCTACCCGTGTGTGCATCTGCCCTTACCCGTAGGTGCCTCTGCTCCTACTCGTGTGTGCCTCTGCCCCTACCCGTGTGTGCCTCTGCCTCTACCCCTACCCATATGTGCCTTTATCATTACCTGTGGGCGCTGCTGCCCATACCCTATGCTTCTACCCATGGGTGCCTCTGCCCCTACCCATACCTCTATCCTTACCTGTGTGTGCATCTGCCATTACCCGTAGGTGCCTCTGCTCCTACTCATGTATGCCTCTGCCTCTACCCATGGGTGCCTCTGCCCCTACCCATGTGTGCCTTTATCATTACCTGTGGGTGCTGCTGGCCATACCCTCTGCCCCTACTCGTGTGTGCCTCTGCTCCTACCCGTGGGTACCTCTGCCCCTACCCATGGGTGCCTCTATCCTTACCTGTGGGTGCCTCTGCCCCCACCCATTTGTGCCTCTGCCCCTACCCATGGGTGCCACTGCCCTTACACGTGGGTGCCTCTGCCCCTACCCGTGTGTGTCTCTGCCCCTACCCATGGGTGCCTCTGCCCTTACACGTGGGTGCCTCTACCCCTACCCATGTGTGGCTCTGTGTAAACTGCTCCAGGCACTCCAGAGTTATGACAAAAACTATGTATTTTTACACGTCACCCCCTTCCCACCCCCACACCTAGTGGTATTTTTTTCCAGATTGTAAGACATACAGTATGTGTACCAAGTTTGCTGTAAATTGCTCAAGGCAATCAAGAGTTATGGCCAAAAACTATGCATTTTTACATGTCACCCCCTTCCCACCCCTAGAGGTGCTAGTGGTGTCTTACCCCACAGTATTTCTTTCCAGATTGTAAGGCATATGTGTACCAAGTTTGGTGTAAATTGCTCCAGGCATTCCAGAGTTATGCTGGAACATACATATACATACACACTTCCATTTTTATATATATATACTAGCTGAATACCCGTTCTTCACTACGGAATGTAAAGAACAATGCCAATCTTTGTCAGGCCACACCTGTGCGCTTCCCCGAATTGATGCTGTAAAAATGCTGGTGCTTAGGAGAATAACCCGCCTCTTTCTCTGCCCCGTCCCGCCTGTGATGCTGCCCTGCTCAGTGCTGTACATGCTGGGATGACAGGCCAGGCTCTGCCCACTGTATGTTAAATATGTTAGGTTTGCAGGCTGACTCTATGTCAAAGGGCTCTACGTCCCCTTGTTCAGCTTCAGCACTAAATTCTGCCTCTGCCCCTACCTGTGGGTGTCTCTGCCCCTACCTTTGTGTGCCTCTATCCTTACCTGTGGGTGCCTCTGCCCCTACCCGTGCCTCTAGCCTTACCTCTGGGTACCTCTGCCCCTACCCGTGGGTGCTTCTGCCCCCACCCATGTGTGCCTTTATCCTTACCTGTTGGTTCCTCTGCCCCTACTCATGTGTGACTCTGCCCCCACCCATGTGCGCCTCTGCCCCTACCCATGGGTGCCACTGCCCTTACACGTGGGTGCCTCTGCCCCTACCCGTGTGTGTCTCTGCCCCTACCCATGGATGCCTTTAGCCTTACCTGTGGGTGCATCTGCCCCTACCCGTGCCTCTATCTTTACCTGTGGGTACCTCTGCCCCTACCCGTGAGTGCTTCTGCCCCTACCCATGTGTGCCTCTATCCTTACCTGTGGGTTCCTCTGTTACTACCCATGTGTGCCTCTGCCCCTGCCCATGTGTGCCTCTGCCCCTACCCATGGGTGCCTCTGTCCTTACACGTGGGTGTCTCTGCCCATACCCATATGTGCCTCTGTGTAAATTGCTCCAGGCATTCCAGAGTTATGCCGAAAACAATGGATTTTTACATGTCACTCCCTTCCCACCCCCACCCCTAGGGGTGCTAGGGGTGTCTTACCCCCACATTATTTTTATCCAGATTGTAAGACATATGTGTACCAAGTTTGGTGTAAATTGCTCCAGGCATTTCAGAGTTATGCCCAAAAACTATGCATTTTTACATGTCACTCCCTTCCCACCCCCACCGCTAGGGGTGTTAGGGGTGTCTTACCCCCACAGTATTTATTTCCAGATTGTACGGCATATGTGTACTAAGTTTGGTGTCAATTGCTCCATGCATTCCAGACTTATGCTGGAACATACATACTGTACATACATACATACATACATACATACATACACAAACAAACAAACACACACACACACACACACACACACACACACACACACACACACACACACAATTGTTGCAAAAACTTAGAATAAATTAAAAACAAATAACAACCAGAAGCACAAAACACAGTTAAGATAATCTGTGTCTCAATGTAAATATCAGTGAGATTCACTGTTAAAGTTATTAATGAACAGAATAAAAGACATAGGGGCATGTTCATCATATATGTGATATCTCCTGCATTACCTTCATGATGAATGGCCCAAGAGATGATGAATATGCCCCTAAAAAACTAAATTTAAAGCATTCATACTGATTAATATATAACTGCAAAATCAAAATATGTAATAAATTGGCACTATTCCATCAGATATCAATATCCAGTATAGGACATCATTAAAGTTTTCTGCTTATATTATATTACATCGAGGTGGTAGAAAATTGGAAAATCACAGGTCCTTCCTGCAGGATAATGATTGTTTTATTAGTAATCACCTAATTTGTAAATGCCAATTAGATGGTAAAGAACACGCTGTCACTCCGAGTACCTGTACATTGGGACCCTCTCGTATAGAAAGGATGGAGACAGCACTCCTCTTGTATAAAGGATGGAGACAGCAATACTCTTGTATAGAAAGGATGGAAACAGCACTCCTTCTGTATAGAAAGGATGGAGACACACCCCTCTTGTATAGAAAGGATGGAGACAGCACTCGTCTTGTATAGAAAGGATGGAGACAGCACTGCTCTTGAATAGAAAGGATGGAGACCGCACTCCTCTTGTATAGAAAGGATGGAGACAGCACTCCTCTTGTATAGAAAGGATGGAGACAGCACTCCTCTTGTATACAAAGGATGGAGACAGCACTCGTCTTGTAAAGAAAGGATGGAGACAGCACTGCTCTTGAATAGAAAGGATGGAGACCGCACTCCTCTTGTATAGAAAGGATGGAGACAGCACTCCTCTTGTATAAAAAGGATGGAGACAACACTTCTCTTGTATACAAAAGATGGAGATACACCCCTATTGTATAGAAAGGATGGAGACAGCACTCCTCTTTTATAGAAAGGATGGAAACACACCCCTCTTGTTTAGAAAGGATGGAGACAGCACTCCTTCTGTATAGAAAGAATGGAGACAGCACTCCTCTTGTATAGAGATGTTGGAGACAGCACTCCTCTTGTGTAGAAATGATGAATAAAGCACTCCTCCTGTCAGCACTCCTTCTGTATAGAAAGGATGGAGGCAGCACTCCTCTTGTATAGAAATTATAGAGACAGCACTCCTCTTGTATAGAAAGGATGGAGATAGCAATCCTCTTGTATAGAAAGGATGGAAGCAGCACTTGTCTTGCTTAGAAAGGATGGAGACTGCACTCCTCTTGTATAGAAAGTATGGAGACACACCCCTCTTGTATAGAAAGGATGGACACAGCACTCCTCTTGAATAGAAAGTATGGAGACACACCCCTCTTGTATAGAAAGGATGGAGATAGCAATCCTCTTGTATAGAAAGGATGGAAGCAGCACTTGTCTTGCTTAGAAAGGATGGAGACTGCACTCCTCTTGTATAGAAAGTATGGAGACACACCCCTCTTGTATAGAAAGGATGGACACAGCACTCCTCTTGAATAGAAAGTATGGAGACACACCCCTCTTGTATAGAAAGGATGGGCACAGCACTCCTCTTGTATAGAAAGGATGGAGACACACCCCTCTTGTATAGAAAGGATGGAAACAGCACTCCTCTTGTATAGAAAGGATGGAGACAGCCCTCCTATTGTATAGAAAGGATGGAGACACACCCCTCTTGTATAGAAAGGATGGACAGTACTCCTCTTGTATAGAAAGGATGGAGACACACCCCTCTTGTATAGAAAAGATGGAGACAGCCCTCCTATTGTATAGAAATGATGGAGACAGCACTGCTCTTGTATAGAAAGGATGGAGACAACACTTCTCTTGTATACAAAAGATGGAGATACACCCCTATTGTATAGAAAGGATGGAGACAGCACTCCTCTTTTATAGATAGGATGGAAACACACCCCTCTTGTTTAGAAAGGATGGAGACAGCACTCCTTCTGTATAGAAAGAATGGAGACAGGACTCCTCTTGTATAGAGATGTTGGAGACAGCACTCCTCTTGTGTAGAAATGATGAATAAAGCACTCCTCCTGTCAGCACTCCTTCTGTATAGAAAGGATGGAGGCAGCACTCCTCTTGTATAGAAATTATAGAGACAGCCCTCCTCTTGTATAGAAAGGATGGAGATAGCAATCCTCTTGTATAGAAAGGATGGAAGCAGCACTTGTCTTGCTTAGAAAGGATGGAGACTGCACTCCTCTTGTATAGAAAGTATGGAGACACACCCCTCTTGTATAGAAAGGATGGACACAGCACTCCTCTTGAATAGAAAGTATGGAGACACACCCCTCTTGTATAGAAAGGATGGACACAGCACTCCTCTTGTATAGAAAGGATGGAGACACACCCCTCTTGTATAGAAAGGATGGAAACAGCACTCCTCTTGTATAGAAAGGATGGAGACAGCCCTCCTATTGTATAGAAAGGATGGAGACACACCCCTCTTGTATAGAAAGGATGGACAGCACTCCTCTTGTATAGAAAGGATGGAGACACACCCCTCTTGTATAGAAAAGATGGAGACAGCCCTCCTATTGTATAGAAATGATGGAGACAGCACTGCTCTTGTATAGAAAGGATGGGGACAGCACTCCTCTTGTATAGACAGGATGGAGAGAGCACTCCTCTTGTAAAGAAAGGATGAGACAATACTCTTCTTGTATAGAAAGGATGGAGACAGCCCTTCTCTTGTATACAAAATATAGAGATACACCCCACTTGTATAGAAAGGATGTAGACAGCACTCCTCTTGTATAGACAGGATGGAGACCTCTTTCACAGCATCCAACTTCTTAGGAACTCAAAGTAGGTGAAAAGCATGAAGATACAGAAATGTATCAGCTACTGCTCCAATAAATAGTCTTCTTATTTCTGTTTCTTATGCATTTAGCCATGTTTGCATTTTGGTGGTTTCATCAGAGATACTTGTATGGCAGCCTAAAGTGTGATATAGCTAATTAGCTTATGAACAATAATACTGCATATGTATTCCAAAGATTCAGATTTTAATTAATTAACTAACATGATAGCTCGATACAGACATGAAAATAAGAAAAAGCTGCTTGCGTGGCATTCTCAATGTCTGCTTCCTACTGGACTAATCATAATGAAAGTGGTGTCTGAGGGGCATATTCATCAACCGCCACCATTGAGCGACTCCTCCGTCAGCAGCCGGGCAGTAACATGCCATGGGGAATGGGGTAGGGGGAGCTGCAGTGGCATTATGATTAAGGTGCCCGCTGCAGAGGGACCAGGCAAATTAATGTCCCAACGGGGAGGGGGTGTTTCCCCGCAGCTCCAGCAGTATATAGTGATTATATATGTGTGTATATATATATATATATATATATATATAAAATAAAAAAGGAGGGTACCCAATAGCGCTAGGAGAATGAAAGAGCAGCAAACAAACAGATCGGAGGGCGCTTACATGTATGGTACTGTTTCGATAATATTAGTACATCAGTTTAAAACAAAACAATTTTCAATTACATAGAATAAAATTTATTAATAAAAGTACAGAATAAACATAATACAGCTTTGTGATTTTACAGAGGATGTCTTCAGATATATCCGGTTTTACATTCAGTTTTTAGTGCATTTCTTTGTTGAAACATACGATACAGAAGTAGAACAATAGATCGACCCAACGCATTTCGTCCCTATCGGGACTTCATCAGGGGTACTTTATCTAAGCAATAAAATAGAACAACTGAATATATGAACAGTACCAATTTCCAAATATATATGATTCTTTACAACATATGTGGAACCATACATACCAAAATGCTCAAACAATAATGTGAAGAAAATCTGATGAAATGTATAAACCTCTGTTAAAACCAGGTTATCTTGATATGATACCTGGTTAACGAATAATAAATTACTTTAGACTATAAAATAAAGAAGATAGAAAATAGGTGGCGGTGAGAGAAAATGAGGATACATACCAGACTAATAACTAGTATGAAAAATCTCTGCGTGATGTGGCTCCATTACAGAAAAAAGTGTCCATACACTAATATGCAGTATCTCAACGATGGTCTAAAATGACCTATATAAATGAACATAGTGGGAGGAGTTAATTATAAACTCTATAAATGTGTCTCAAAGTGAAAGTGAGGGGAAAGACATACCGCTATGGAATGCAGATAAGTGTCTACCACTGAACTTTAGTAGATGTAGAACAGCCTTCTGCACATATAATAATATAGGGCTATGCCTATAAAGTGAATTAACATCATTTTAGGGATCTTTCAACTGGTGCTCAATTGAAACATTGATCCAACTTTGGGGAAGTAAATCATTTCTAGAGATGTGCGGGTTCGGTTTTACTCGGATTTACTCGGGTCTCACAGATTTTTCTTATTGGCTATCCAAAACACGCGACATCCGTGAGCCAATAAGATGCCGTTTTGAGACCTGAGTAAATCCGAGTAAAACCGAACCCGCTCATCTCTAACAATTTCCCAAAGTAAGATTATATACATTACAACAGTAATACAATAGCACATATAGTGCAAATAAGGAATATAATTGGTACTGTACTGTTCATATATTCAGTTGTTCTATTTTATTGTTTAGATAAAGTACCCCTGATGAAGTCCCGATAGGGACGAAACGCATTGGGTCGATCTATTGTTCTACTTCTGTACCGTATGTTTCAACAAAGAAATACACTAAAAACTGGATGTAAAACCAGATATACCCGAAGACGTCCTCTGTAAAATCACAAAGATGTACTATGTTTTATTCTGGATTTTTATGAATACATTTTATTCTATGTAATTGAAAGTTGTTTTGTTTTAAACTGATGTACTAATATTATCGAAACAGTACCATACATGTAAGCACCATCAGATCTGTTTGTTTGATTGATATATATATATATATATATATATATATATATATAATATCTCCCTTTTTCAGGTGCTGCGCATGCACAGCATGAAGAACAAAGAGGAGACTGAAACAAAAACCGTCTTCACAAAAAGACCAGTTTTTCTGAAGTGATAATTTTCTGATGAGGCATAATCTATACTGAAAAAATTGTCAGAGAATACAATGAGAATTGGAAAACTAAAAATTCTCATTGCACAATTTTTTCATGATGAATATGAGTGAGGCCACTGGAGTAGCCTGGGGTCCGTGCTGAGGAAGAGCTGCCACCATAGCCTGCTGAGCTACTATTCAGATAGGCATCGTCCATATGTTTTTTATGGATTCTATCTGTGGAGGGAGGGAAGCAGCTGCCTGGCAAATGCCATCTCTGCGTCCCACCCAGCACTGTGATCACCCCCCACCCCCATCTCCCCACGCCGGTGTCTGCTTTGATTTTCCAGATATGAGCTCAGCAGTTGTCTGGGTGTCTATATCAGTTTTAAATATGGCTTTTTACTCTGTTAATGTTAAAGAGCTCAATGAATTTTCTACAGGTAGATATCAAATTGATGAGGCTTTCCTACAGAAGACACATTTTAGACTGCAGCCAATGCACAGGGAAGGGGTGGTAGCCATTTTGTTCTCTAAACATTTGATGCTTTCTGATATATTGGAAATTCCTATCAGAGATGCTGATGACAGCTATGATTGCCAATCAGTGATTTTCCTCTTCTCTCTTTAAATCTGTAATCACCCAACCAGGGGCAAGCCAGTTTCCTACAGAATTGTCTTGAACAGACTGAGGACAGACTTTTATTTGGGCATTAAAGCCCCTATTGACACTTCCTCTGAAGCTCCCTGGTCTTCCCTTAGGAAGGAGAGTAAATTTAGGGCCATCCTACTTTATTTGCAACTGGTGGACACTTGGAGACTCTTACATCCAGCAAAGAGGGGCTACACCTTCTTTTTCCCTCCCCACAATTCCACATTAACTTTTAGCAACTCCCATTAGGACCTGATGGAAGCCACCACTAATGGGCAAATCACGGGTCTGATGACACACTTACTGTATTTCTCTAAAGATGCTTTTGCTTAACACCCACTGGAAGTTTATTGAGCAGTTTCTTAAGGATACTTACTGTAAGGCTTAGTCAGAGGAGTCCATTACAGACTATAGGGGCAGATTTATTAAGCCCTGGAGAGAGATAAAGAGGAGACAGATAAAGTACCAACCAATCAGCTCATGTAATTTTCCAAACACAGCCTGTAAGATTGCAGTTAGGAGCAGATTAACAAGGACGTTCTTGGGTGGTGACTGGGAGGTGGCCTGAAGTGAATGTTGTGTGGGGGCGTGTTATGGGAATGTCACAGCGGGTCAGTGAAAGTGGGCGTGTTCTCAGATGCAGAGCCGCAGACACAGATGGAGAAGCTGCACTTGAGAGTGGGCTGGTGAAACTGTAGATAGTGCATGCGACGTTGTGCCAATGATGGAGTGTCAGGAATCACTGGAGGAGTCACAGTGTGCAGAAACGCTGAAAGTGGCCATGTCAGGGCCTGCATATTCATCTGCTGGCTACTGCACCAGGGAAGGGCTGGACATAACACTTGCATATTATCACCACCGTAAATCCTCAGACAGACGCACCAGGGGATGCATTGTCAACTTCTGAATCAGGACTAGTTGATCAATTTTTTTCATTGCTTTAAAAAAAAAACTTGAAACCAGTTTACTGCAAAGTATTTTGTCCTTTCTGAATACATTGGGTGGGCCACTAGACAGAAGGGGTCTCAAGACATCACAATATGTTAATAATGATGAATATTTAGCAATAATTGTTTTCCTATCTGTATTTAAAGTTTTTACCTATTACAGTATGCATCATAGCTTTAATTCCTACTGTACCAACCCTGACCTACTGCCAACATACTTTGCATAAGAGAATATATTCTCTACGAATTCTACTCATTAAAAGAAAAAAGAAAAAAATAATGTAAAGTGCTACATACCTTCTTTTATTGCTGTATAAAGGGAATGGGATGAAATGGCAAATACTACCAGTCTGAGCAAGCGTTGCCGTGATTCATCCAGCCACATATTTCACCTACCATTGTTATGTCTCATTGAGCGCAAAACACATACTGTATTCCCTTATTTATCGGGTCTTTAAAAAAAAAAACCTAGGCAGTTGGATCCGGTATGGAGAATAATGGTAGAAAGTAAATGTCAAGAATACTTGTATGAAAGAAGCCAAATCCATTGGCTTTGGATTGTTTTCTGGGTATTAATTTCAATTTGCACCCTTGCCATGTGCTAGTTACAATAAATATACATATATGTCCATTCTTGTGTTTTTAGGTTCCAGGGGCTGAGTCAGTATTGGGTGCTAATTTTGTGATCACATAATTGCTCAATGGTATTTAATCAGTGCATGCGCAGGTCCCGTACAGCGCACATCTGCAGACGTTGCTTGCAGTGCCCTAAAAGTGGAAGCATGATTGACGGGATGTAGTTATGTGACTGGCGGTCAGGAGACCGCCAGTCACGTTACCTCCTCCTACATCCTGCCCCCTCAGAATCCCGACAGTCAGCACATGCCGACTAGCATGGACTATTTCCACTCGCGGGTGTCCACGACACCCATAGAGTGGGAATAGAACCTGTGGTGAGCTCAAGGGGCTTGTTGCGCTCACCCCCCCCCCTCCCCCGGCAGCATTCCGCTGCTGGGAACCCGACGAAGGTATGCTGACCTGCGGTCTCCTGACCGCTGGTCATGCACGCACACCCAACCCTGATTGACATGGGGGCGGATTGGGAGTGTTCCAAGAAACAGATGTGTCGGCCATTTTCTGGGCATGCCGAAGCCAGTTGCTCTGTCCGTGGCTACAGTGTCACTTGCAGGGGCAGCACAGTTTTGCCTACCTGGAGGTAACTCAGATGATCTGATGCTGCATCTTCACACGCAGGCAGCGGATCACAGTAGCCATCGGTGGGCATCTTTTTACACAAGACTCCTCCTGTAGCATCTGCATATTTTCACTCAGCCATTCCATACAAAAGATGGTATCTGGATGATAGGTCAACAGGTTCAAGGTCAACATGACAGTCGTCGACACACAAATGATCAACATGTTTTTTTACGGTTTTCACATGTTTTCTCAGCATTTGCTTGATTTACTGTTCACGTGGACATCTCTTGGGAATAGTAACCTATGAAGCAAGCACATTTGTACTGATGGTGATTACAGAACATTTAATATACAGGATTTGGCTGAAAAAATATAAAAAAACGTGTCAACAATTTTTGTGTTGCGACCATCGTCATGTTGACGGTTTGACCTTGTTGACCCTTTGTACTTGTCAACCTTAACATCTGTCCAGCTTCCACCAGTCAACCTTTTGTACCTGTCGACCTATTGACTTTCTACCTAGACATTGTGGATTTATTATACCACACCCTACAAAGACGCAGCGGCAGTGACATGTGTGTCCACCTCTGAATCGACCTGCTTAAGCACTACAGTCGGTAATGCAGGTAAAATCCCACAAACAGACATGACAGCTATCAGACGCTCTCAGCTTTATTTACTCTCGTTAACCGCAAGTGTCCTTCTTTGACTCCCTGACCACAAGTGCTAGTTAACAAGGGTTCAGTATCATTTCCGGATGGACAGGAATGCCGGTGGTCAGAATACTGACAGCAGCATGCCGACTATCAGAACTCCGACAGTCCTCTGTAAAGTACCCTAATCCTCCTCTGCTCCCTACCCTAACCCTCCCTTGTGGGTGCCTAAATCTGACCCTCCCTGCCTCGCTGTCTAAATCTAACCCTCCCCGCTTGGTGCCTAAACCTAACCCTCCCTCCCCGGTACCTAACCCTAACCTTCCCATCCCTGCACCCTAACCCCCCTCCTCATGCCTAAACCTAATCTCCCCCCCTCCCCACCGCAGTGGAAGGACGTTCGGGATTCCGGCTGTCGGTATTTTGATACCGGTATCCCGTGCGGCATTGGTATCTAGATGCCGGGTTTGTGGTGCACTTTGGGATTCCGGCGTTGGTATATCGGCTGTCGGGATCCCATCTTTCGGGAACTTAACTGCATCCCATTAACAAGACATGTCAAAAGTGATTGGGTTTGATCAGGGCCATAACTAGGTATGTGCGCAGGATGACCTTGGGCGCAACCAGCCGCCACCACAATCTATATTTGACAGGTCCCTGAATGTCAGCTCCGCCTCCCCGCCAAGCCGGAGCATACAGTGCAGGTTACACTGAGCCGTGAGTAATGGCCGACACCCCCCTCCCCTCGTAGTAACACACAGGGGCGTATGCAATTAGCTCCGTTTTTTCGCTTAGGACCTAGGTGAAAAAACTGAGCTTTTTTGCTATTTTTAGGGTGAATGGAAATTCGCCCTATGCAATATTTTCACCTACGTAAAAAATGTGACGGGCGGAAAACACATGGATCAGCGAATCCACCTGTTTTCCGTCAAAAATGCGGGCCATTTTCGCCGATTTTGAGGCATTTTTCGCCAACTCCTTTTAATTAATAAAAGAAGGTGAAAAGGCATTGACGGAAACGCCTTCAAAACTGTCGAAAACGGCCCTAAATGAATACGGGTGGGGCAAATTCATTAGCTCCGAAATGTAGTCATAACTAATTGCATACGCCCCTAAGCCACGATTCGTAATGTCCCCCCCCGCTCGTGGTAATGCTGTGCCGTGAGCAGTAATGCCCAACACCCCCCCCCCCCCCACCTGCTGGATCTTTCAGCAGAACCAGGCGCTCCTGTGTGCAGACTGATCAGTACTGCAGTGCCCGTAACGTGTAAGCTGAGAGCCGTCTGCTCACCCGGCTCCTACAGTCTGAACACTGAAGGGACATAAGGTAAAGTCACTCAGCATAATCAATCAGCACAGCAAGGGAGAGGAGGGAATGGGCAGAAGCTTAAGCACTTGTGTACGTTTTACTTTCGTTTGCGGCTGGTTACAAGCGTTGAATTTTTCACACAGTGCTGCTAGTCCTGGAGACCTCAGTGGTCCATATACTGTGCTGAGATAATTATCCCACCTACTTTGTTCCTACTGTAGTGTAGAATTGCAGGCAGTACCATAACATAAGTTGAAGTAAAGAAATAGGGGAGTCAGTGAATTTATATTTTGCAGTGTAGGCTCTAGCTGCGGAACTCAAATATTTATTTAGAGCATCGTTGGTTTTGATCTCAGTGAATGGGTCAGAGTCCACTAGACACACTGGGGAAGATAAACCCCATATATTATTCTTAAAATTACCTTAGTGAGACCATTGGACAGAAAGTTGTAGCTGTCATACAGGGCATCAGTGTCACCCCAGCTGATGAGAAACAAACAATGCTGATAGCAGCTCTTATACTCTTCTAACTGAAAACACAATATACTGAGCCCCCAAATCTTCAAATCCCACCTTGAAACTCGCATATCCAATTGCGCATGTTCAGGTCTTTGGGGCTATGATATCTGCACCATAGGCCGGATGTGATGATGCCCGGACTGGGGGAAGGTGGGCAGGCGCAGGGGCAAACGCAGGATATCTGGGGAGGGGGGGTTATAGATATACTGTAATGTGTAAATGGTGACTGTACCTGCTGTACTGGTACTGTGTAAAAGTGGACTCTACCTGCCGTAATGTGTAAAATGGGACTCCACTTGCCGTAATGTGTAAAAGGGGATTCCACTTGCCATAAAGTGTAAAAGGACATCTACCTGCGGTACTGTGTAAAAGGGGGCTCTGCCTGCTAGAATGTGTAAAAGGGGGATCTACTTGCCATACTGTGTAAAATGTGGCGTTACCTGCTGTAATATGTAGCAAGGACTCTACCTGTCGTACTGTGTAAAAGGGGACTGGGGACTCCACCTTCCGTATTGTGTAAAATGGAGATCTGCCTGCCGTAATTTGTAAAAGGGAGCTCTGCCTGCCGTTATGTGTAAAAGGAATCTCTGCCTGCCGTAATGTGTAAAAGGGGACTCTGCCTGCTGTAATGTGTAAAAGAGGGCTCTACCTGGCGTAATGTGTGACAGGGGCTCTACCTGTCATAATGTGTAAAAGGTGCTCTACTGTGGTGTAATGTGTGTAAGTGGCGCTACTGTGCGACGTAATTTGAATATTGGCGACTACTGTACACCGTAATATGAATTGGTATTATTTTGTGGCCACGCCCCTTCCCCATAACGACACACCCATATATTTTTGGCGCAAGCCTGCGGTGCGTACTGGCCTTGTTTTAAATATGGGGGGGCGCCGTTGCTGTTTCTTGCACACAGCGCTAAAATGTCTAGTTACGGCACTGGGTTTGATATATGTTGTCACTGGTCTTTCCCAGCGTCTAACCAGCTTTATACTGTTGTACTGTCTAATGGAAAAAAAACTCCAATAAATTTTATTTTTAGTCATTTGAAATAGTTTAATAATTATTTATCCTAGTGCAAGTAGGAGTTGGAGATTACTGTGTACAGTAACTCGTACATTTCAGCCATCTTATCATTTGTAGCTTATAAACGAGAAGGTATTTCTCTCTTTTATGGTGTTGATAACTTATAACAGTGCACACCTGACAGGATAATTCAACTTTACTGCAGTAAGATTTATGTGTAAATCTTCCAGGTCTCCTCATAAATGTAAATTTTGGCAGATCCTGTGTTTTGTCTCCAGTAATTAAAAATGTCAGCTCAGATAAAATATTAAATGTTTAGCAGTAGAAAAGTATAGTATATACAAACTATTTCAAGGAGAAGATGCGTAGCCTTTTGTTCTAAGCAGAATCCACTTACTGCTAATTTCTTCCAAAAAGAAGTTAAGAACATACAAATTAAAAATGTAAAAAAATTATCTTATTCCGTAGCTGAAATTAAATATGTTTCGAACTAAGGCGACTTCTATTTATATATGAAATGTATTAATTCATACAGCGTTAGGACTCTCAGGCTTTCAGAAAATGGGGTCTTAGAACCCCTTCTAAAGCTTTACTCTTCACCTATAGCAGCCACCATTGTCATACAGAGCTATAGGTTCACAGGTGATTGGATAAACCCACCTCTTGAACTGCCGTTACTAAGGTTTTATCACCCCAGGCTATAGCATAAGAGTTGTCCAGGAGCCACACACTGTCACACTGGCCAGGCCACTCACCCATTGTCACACTCACCAAGGGCCATACACAGTATTACACTGACCAGGAGCCACTCACACTTTCACACTGACCAGGCCACTCACACACTGTCACACTGACCAGGCCACTCACATACTGTCACACTGACCAGGCCACTCACGCATTGTCACACGCACCAAGGGCCATACACAGTATTACACTGACCAGGAGCCACTCACACTTTCACACTGACCAGGCCACTCACACACTGTCACACTGACCAGGCCACTCACATTTTCACTCTACTCATGCCTTACCCACTCTGGTGGAGACCTGGTTTGAGGTGCTCTTAAAAATGTTGTTATAGGGACAACTGCTCACTACATAAGAAGTCCTTCATGTTTACATTCTTTTAAGCCACCTCGGAGACCAAAAACTGTATTAATTATTATTATATATATGATACAGCAGCTTATAGCATTAATATTTTACACTTATTATTATGAGTGAAACCTCTGTACACCTGCCACCAATATTTGCTTATTTGGCCATGTAAATGTGCCCATACACTAGGAAGAGGTATCGCATTCGCTTCGTCGTACCCCTTCAACTCCCCGCCAGCAACTCTTGGATTCGTGATATCTTAAGTCCAGGTCATCTCACTCAGAGGTGTAGCTAGGCGACATGGTGCCCAGAGCAAGGGTATGTTTTGGCGCCCCCTTCCCTGTACTGAATTGGTGGCATGTTATATTTGAAAACAAACAATATTTAAAAATTCTAAGTTGGCAACAGGGCTGGTTCTAGACCTTGTGGAGCTCTGGGCAAAAGTTCCCTTTGGATGTCTCCCATGTTTAAAATAGGGTCAGTGCGTGCCGAAGGCTTGCAACAACAATATAGGGGCATGGCAGTAAGGGTGGTGTAGTGGTTAGCATTACTGCCTCACAGCACTGAGGTCATGGGTTCGATTCCCACCATGGCCCTAACTGAGGAGTTTGTATATCCTCCCGTGTTTGCGTGGGTTTCCTCTTGGTACTCTGGTTTCCTCCCACAATGCAAAAATATACTGGTAGGTTAATTGGCTCCCAACAAAAATTAAGCTCAGATGGGGCAGGGACTGATGTGAATGGCTAAATATTCTCTGTATGCACTGCAGAATATGTGTGCGCTATAACAAGAACTGGTAATAATAAATAAATAAATAATGGTTTCATTGGGAAGGTACGTGGCCACAGAATAGTACCAATTCACATTACATCACATTACACCACACCGTAGTACCCCTTATACACGTTATGCCACACATTAGAGCCCCTTATACATATTACACTATGATGAGCCCCTTATACACTTTACACCATGGAAGGGCTTTCTATGGAAGTAGCTGTATTTAACTATTTACTTGTTTAATTCCAATACATTTAAAATACTATGGGCCTAATTCAGACCTGATCGTAGCAGCAAATTTGTTAGCAGATGGGCAAAACTATGCGCACTGCAGGGGGGCAGGTATAACATGTGCAGAGAGAGTTAGATTTGGGTGGGGTGTGTTCAAATTGAAATCTAAATTGCAGTGTAAAAATAAGGCAGCCAGTATTTACCCTGCACAGAAACAATATAACCCACCCAAATCTAACTCTCTCTGCACATGTTATATCTGCCCCTCTGCAGTGCACATGGTTTTGCCCATCTGCTAACAAATTTGCTGCACTGGGACAGCACTATACCTTGTCACTGCTCCACTGCCAGTCATTGCTCACTGTACCTTGCGGTCAGTGCAGCAGCTTTTACTTCTCTGCGATTTTTTAGCTAAAGACTTATTCTCTGCGACTTATTGTTCACTAGAACTTGAGTCTGCCAAGGAACATGAGTTCCTGCTTTATTATTTTATTTCTGTGCCTACTGATTCCTGGGGATCTGTACGCAAGGCCGCTCCCAGCAGGATGGAGACAAGCCTCTATTGTCGATACTGCTAAGAAAGATCTTATGGAACAGCATCATGTACATCCCCAGGATGGGAACTGTCAGCAACGGCATTATGTGCGGCACCAGGAGCATCATAATGGGTGCCATCTGGAGCGACATCATGGGCGCTATCAGGCACATCATCATGGGCGCCCACAGGAGAAGACTGAGGTACGCTCCCAGGAGCAGAATGAGATACACCATTAGTAGCAGAATGAGGTACACCCCGAGGAGCAGAATGAAGTACACCCCGAGGAGCAAAATGAAGTACACCCCGAGGAGCAGAATGAGATAAACCCAGAGGAGCAGAATGAGGTACGCTCCCAGGAGTAGCATCAGACACGTAGATTTGTCCAGAAATTTGAGTCTGGATTGGTGAAGTGGCTCCTGATTGCCGGGGCAGCATTTGTAATATTTGTATGCCTAAACTTGTACTGCTCCTACAAGTGCATGCAGAGGTATGGGGACCAAATTCAACCTGAGCTATTGCAAGGATTATGAGGCAATCATATCCTCCACCTGCAGCTTGGCGATCTGGCTGCTACTCTGCTCTCTCTGCTCCAGCTTCACATCAACAGTGCCCCTAACATGCTCCTGCAGCACCTCAGCAGTGTCTTTTATCTCGCTGCTCCATCAACATATCACCTTGCTGCCTGCAGTGCATACATGCACTGTCAGGAACCTCCAGAATCAGAGAAGCCTTGACGTTGGCCTAGACGTTTGACCATATCTTTGAAAATATGTTACTAAGATCTCTGAATAATCTACCACCATGTAGTGTTCAAATCGTATTGCTAATAGCCAGTGGCGTAAGTTTGTCTCAGTTGCCCGGAGGCAAGGAAAATATTGGTGCCCCCCCATGTATATAATTTGCTCCTGCATAGTAAGCCTGCAGATTCTAACTATATGAAGCTACTACAAAACCGTTGCAACTAGGCAGATCTATGTAGGGGTTCAGCCACACCCTACATAGATCTGCTCAGTCACTCCCAATGCTGATTATTTCTCTGACAATTAATTTGCAAGTGTCATATCCAGGATTAGAACCCACACCCTATTACACTGGAAGCATGCACCTTACTGATGGAGATATCTGCTGTTGCATAGGAAGTATGAGAATTCTAACTATATGAAGTTACTTGTAATTGTCAGAGAAATAACTTCATATAGTTAGAATTCTCATGCTTCATTTATAGGAGCAAATTGCTCCATCAGTAAGGTGTCTGCTTCCAGTGTATCTATAATACAGATAGTGTGATTTGTAAGGTGTAGTGGCTAGTGGGGAAGTTGGCTACAGAAGAGTTACCGGCTGCTGTCAAGTAACTTAATTGATTAATGTTGCTGAACACACAGAACAGGAGGAGAGGTGCCCCCCTTCAAAGCAGGAGCCCGGCGGCAGCTGACTCCGTTGCCTCCCAGAGTTCTGCCTCTGCTAATACCCCTTGGTGTGCTGGGAAAACCTGTTTTGTGTATTTTTCTTGCTTAGAACAACCCTTCCCTTTCAAGCACCTGAGGGGTATTATTAATCTGATTGAGCAGCTTCCATGTTATATTGCAGTTCTGAGAGGCACAAATGGGGCCAGCATTTGGAGAGCATGCTGGTTCTTGTAGTGCCATTTGTAGGACCTAGGGGTGACTCCAAGTAACCTTGCTCTCAATTTAGATATATTTTTGTAAATGCTATTATCATGTGGTCTTACAGTAGAAAATGGTATGTCCCAGAGTGGGTACTGTTATAATGCAGTGTTAGAGCCCTCCAGTATCAGAGAAGCCTTGACATTGGCCTAGAGGCATAACCATATATTTGGAAATATATTTAACTAATATCTCTGAATTATCTACCATGCAGTGTTCAAATATTATTGTTAATACCTCTTAATGTGCTGGGGAAACCTGTTTTCTCTTATGTCCTAGAGGATGCTGGGGTCCAATTTAGTACCATGGGGTATAGACAAGTCCACTAGCAGCCACTGACACTTTAAGAGTTTAATAGTGTGGGCTGACCCCTCCCTCTATGCCCCTCTTACCAGACTCAGTTTAGAAAATGTGCCTGCCTCCCTGCTTTATGGGAATGGGGGGGGGGGGGGGTTGGTAGGAACCAACTTCATGAAGAGTTAATGGTTCTCTACTCCGCTGAGGGTGCTGGTCGCAAGCTCAGCAATATCCCACATGTAGACGCTGGAGGGGCATCCTGATCCAGCGCATTTAACCCTACACCGTTCACATTGTTAACAGGACTAATCCTGCTGTTAACACACACAACCTCAGGCCAGTATAAATAATAAGTGCGGGAATCCGTGCGCCATTGAAGGGGGTGGGGCTTCCCCTCAGAGCGGATCCAGCACTCACCAGCGCCATTTTCTCCCTGCAGATCATACAGACAGAGACGCTGACAGGGAGCGCAGCCCTCCACATAACTCCACAAGTACTCTGCGGTGCCAGGGTGTTATAGATGGAGGGGGGGTGTTATATCAGGACTAAGTCCCCTATTAAGGATAGTCAGTAAGCGCCGGGCTTATACCATAATAACTGCCTACAGTGCATTGGGGCTGGCTCCTTATACTCTGTGACTCTCTCAAAGTGCTCTGGGGGAAACTGTATCTGACATTTTCCTGTGTGTGTGTGTGTATATTCCACATTACCATGTCTAAGGATTCTGTGTTCTGCGCTGCAGAATGTTTATCTTCTTCTGAGGAGTCTATTTCATGTACTCATGACTGCCATATCCTTTCTCAGCCTTTCCGAATCCGAACCCGCATTGATGGATTCTTTAAGGGGAATGATATCCCAGATTTCTACAAGGATGTCACATACTGATTAAGAGACTCAGTTTTTGAGGAAATCTGTGGAGAGTTTACAGTGTTTGGCCCCCATACTTCGTCAAAAACCCCACCTACATACCCACAAAAGTGTACACTTTCCCAGATAATGCAAGCTGACACTGATACCAACTCTGATATGGGGACGGTGAAGGGGATATGCAGGGGGGCGGATGCATCCCTTGCTAAAGGGGTGCAATTAATGATTGAAGCCATTAGGGATATTTTGCACAATACTGAAAAGGCACCTGAGCAGGGAGGGGAATCTTATTTTACCATAAATAAGAAATCCTCGCTTACCTTCCCTGCTTCTAAGGCGTTAAACTCCTTGTTTGAAAAATCCTGGGAAAACCCAGAGAAAAAATTCCAGATCCTTAAGAGAATTCTCATTGCTTTTCCTTTCCCTGAAGAGGACAGAAAAAAGTGGGAAAACCCACCTATAGTAGACGCTTCTGTATCTAGGTGGTCTAAAAAGGTGGTTTCACCTGTCCCCGGTTCAACCACCTTAAAGGAGCCAGCTGACCGCAAGATTGAGACTACGTTCAAATCACTATACACTGCTACAGAGGCCCACTATTTGAGGCCCACTATTGCGTATGCGTGGATTTCTAAAGCTATAGTAAAGTGGTCAGGCACATTACTAGAGGAATTAGATACTATGGACAGGAGTGACATTGACTTGTTTTTACGTCACATACAGGATTCTGCAGGTTTCATGGTGGAGGCAATGAAGGACATTGGCCTGCTTAATGCACGGGCTGCTTCCATGGCAGTCTCGGCACGTAGAGGTCTCTAGGCCAATGGACTGCAGATGAGGAAAAGTGTGGAGAACCTACCCCTCACAGGTCAGGCCCTGTTTGGGGAAGCGCTGGATACGTGGGTCTCCACGGCAACTGCGGGTAAGTCAACTTTTCTTCCCACCGCAGCTGCACCGGCTCGGAAATCTTATCCTACGCCTCCACTGCAGTCCTTTCGGACCGCAAAATTTAAAAAATCCATCTTTAGAGGAGGTCAGGGAAAATCCAGAAAACCTGCACCAGCAGGTTCCCAGGAACAGAAACCAGGTTCTGCTTCCTCAAAATCTTCGGCATGACGGTGGACCTCCCAGCCTGGAGATCGGACAGGTGGGAGCGAAACTAAAAGATTTCAGTCACATCTGGGCATCATCGTGCCTAGACCCCTGGGTAAAAGATATTGGTGCCCAGCAGTACAGACTGGAGTATCAGGAACTCCCACCTCACAGATTCTTCAAATCAGGCTTACCAGCTTTGCTGACAGAAAGTACTATCCTACAGGATGCCATTCAAAAGTTGGTATGAACAAATGTAATTGTTCTGTCACGAACCTCGGGCAGCGGCGACCGCGCTTGTCCCTGCGGGTGGCCTGGTCTGCCCGGCGCCTCTCTTCCCCTGTCAGTCTCCGGCTTCAGCGGCGGGTCGGCGCTGCTCTCCGGCGGCTTCCCGGAAGCAAGGGCGCCGCCATCACAAGCGAGGGCAAGGAGGCGGAGCAGGTCTGACGTCACCTGCCTGCTCCGCCAATCAGGCTAGGGCGGGGAATTTAAAATCAGATACCAGGCAGAGATCCGATGCCTGAGTATCTTCGTTTCTCCTGTGGAAGCTATGATCCAGAGCTCCCTCGTCCCTGCAAGCATCCTGTGCTTCCAAGCATCCTGTCCCTGCAAGCATCCTGTGCTTCCAAGCATCCTGTCCCTGCAAGCATCCTGTGCTTCCAAGCATCCTGTGCCTACAAGCAACCTGTGCTTCCAAGCATCCTGTGCCTACAAGCAGCCTGTGCTTCCAAGCATCCTGTGCCTACAAGCACCTCCGTGCCTCCAGTTACCTCCGTGTCTCCAAGCACCTCGTGCCTCCAAGCACCTCCGTGCCTCCAAGCACCTCGTGCCTCCAAGCACCTCCGTGCCTCCAAGCACCTCCGTGCCCCCAAGCACCTCCGTGTCTCCAAGCACCTCGTGCCTCCAAGCACCTCCGTGCCTCCAGTTACCTCCGTGTCTCCAAGCACCTCGTGCCTCCAAGCACCTCCGTGCCTCCAGTTACCTCCGTGTCTCCAAGCACCTCGTGCCTCCAAGCACCTCCGTGCCTCCAAGCACCTCCGTGCCTCCAAGCACCTCCGTGCCTCCAAGCACCTCGTGCCTCCAAGCACCTCGTGCCTCCAAGCACCTCCGCGCCTCAAAGCACCTCCGTGCCTCCAGTTACCTCCGTGTCTCCAAGCACCTCGTGCCTCCAAGCACCTCCGTGCCTCCAAGCACCTCCGTGCCTCCAAGCACCTCGTGCCTCCAAGCACCTCGTCCCTCCAAACACCTCGGTGTCTCCAAACACCTCCGTGCCTCCAAGCACCTCCGTGCCTCCAAACACCTCCGTGCCTCCAAGGGTCTCCCAGCACTCCCTGTACTCCCAGTACCTCAGTGCCTCCAGTACCACAGTGTCTCCAATATCTCAGTACCCCAGCCTTCATTATTTCTACAAGTCTTGTCTTACAGGAGACCTACAAGAATTCCTCTGGGCCTCCCGCCTGCCGTCTTAGTTCTGCATGAGGAAGACCTACATCCGGCCATCTCTACTACGACCCAGTGGCGGTTCCTCTTCCCGGTCATCGGAAGTAGCCCCGAGTCCACAACACTCCCAAACCAGGTCAGTGATAGTATACTCAGGCCTCATGGACTCGGGGGATCGGAACACGGACTCTAGTGCCATCCAGAACCTGGCTTCTCGAGTGCAAAGTCAGGAAGCAGCACAAGGTCAGGTGATGCAGTACCTCCAGCAGTTGTCCGGGCGTCTGGATCAGATTCAGGCGTCTCTGGCCTCAGTAATTCCGGCTCCTGTTCCAGCAGTCGCACCAGTTGCCGTTGCCAGCAATGTTCAACCATCGGCCGGTGTCACTCCACGCCTTCAGTTGCCTACTCCGTCCCGCTATAATGGGAATCCCAAAAATTGTCGTGGTTTCTTGAACCAGTGCGAGGTACATTTCGAGCTACTTGCACACAACTTTCCTACAGACCGGTCCAAGGTAGCATATATTATTTCTCTGTTGGAAGGTTCTGCTTTGGATTGGGTGTCTCCATTATGGGAACGATCTGATCCCATGGTTTCCAACTACACCAACTTCATCTCGTCCTTTCGAAGGATTTTCGACGAGCCCGGCAGAATGACCACTGCTTCTTCCGATTTGCTCCGTGTTCGGCAGGGCGCCCGTTCCGTGGGCCAGTACGTGGTTCATTTCCAGACCATTGCTTCCGAACTACGCTGGAATAATGATGCCCTGAGAGCTGCCTTCTGGAACGGTCTTTCCGACCGGCTGAAAGACGAGCTGGTTACTAGAGATCTGCCGGATCCATTAGAAGATTTGATTTCCCTTTGCGTCAAGGTGGATCTTCGGATGCAGGAGCGTGGAAGAGAACGTAACCGTTCGGATCGTTCCAGGTTCCGGAATCCTACTCCTAGGCCGGTGGCCTCACCTAGCTCAGATGAGCCCATGCAAATTAACCGCTCCCGACTGTCTCCGGAAGAACGACAGCGTCGTCGTGAGGGTAAACTCTGCCTTTACTGTGGAGCCGCAGATCATTTTCTTAAATCTTGTAAAGTCCGTCCGGGAAACGGGCAGACCTAGCTTGTTCCGGAGGAGTCAAGCTGGGAGTTACGACAAAAGCTTCTCCAACTTCGGACTGCTTGCTTCCAGTAACTCTAGTCTCCAATTCAGTCTCCAGGTCTTGTGAAGCCCTATTGGATTCCGGAGCTGCAGGGAACTTCGTTTCTTCCTTCTGTGCCCAAAGTTTGGGTTTAAAGTTACGGCCTATCGAGCGGCCAATTTCACTGACGGCTATCAACGGGACTAGAATTTCCAAAGGTCTCATAATGTGGCGCACGGGGCCAGTTAAGCTGCGGGTCGGGGCTCTACATCAGGAAGATTTGGAACTCTTGGTAATCCCAGAAATGCCCCATGATCTGGTTCTTGGAATGCCTTGGCTGAAAAGTCATAACCCCCACATCGACTGGAAGTCGTCACAAATTCTGTCCTGGAGTTCCTTTTGTCACACTAATTGTCTTACTCCTGTTTGTCCGCTCCGTGTTACCTCCAAAACGGATGAAGAGCACATTCCGGAGGCATATCAAGGGTACAAGGACGTATTTTCGGAACAAGCTGCTGACCTGTTACCACCTCACAGGCCTTGGGACTGCCCTATTGACCTTGTCCCAGGGAAGACGCCACCTCGTGGTCGCACATATCCTCTGTCTCTTCCCGAGACTCAAGCCATGTCGGAGTATATTAAGTCCAATATGCTCAAGGGATTCATTCGCCCCTCTTCCTCCCCTGCTGGTGCAGGCTTCTTTTTCGTGAAGAAAAAGGACGGGGGGTTGAGACCATGCATCGACTACCGCGGCCTAAACGACATTACTATTAAGAATAAATACCCCTTGCCACTAATCACAGAGTTATTTGATAGGGTTCGTGGTGCCCGCATTTTTTCAAAACTCGACTTGAGAGGAGCTTATAATCTTATACGCATCCGAGAGGGGGATGAATGGAAGACTGCCTTTAATACCCGAGATGGGCATTACGAATACTTGGTGATGCCGTTTGGTCTTAGTAATGCTCCCGCGGTTTTCCAGGGATTCGTCAACGAAATCTTTCGTGATATGCTGTATCAGAGCGTTGTGGTATATCTGGACGACATACTGATTTTTTCCAAGAATCTTGTCGAACATAGGACTCAAGTCAAAGAGGTGCTACACCGTTTACAAGAGAATCATCTCTACGCCAAGCTTTCCAAATGTACCTTTGAAGTAACATCTATTCCGTTCCTCGGTTATGTCATCTCGGGGACGGAGCTTCGCATGGATCCGGAAAAGTTGTCGGCCATTCGTGATTGGACTCAGCCTCTTTCCCTGAAAGCAATACAAAGGTTCCTGGGCTTTGCGAACTACTACAGGAAATTCATTAAAGGTTTCTCCACCATTGTTGCACCCATTACTGCCCTGACGAGAAAGGGTTCTAATCCTAGTTTGTGGCCTCCGGAAGCCATTGTAGCTTTTTCTCGCTTAAAGTTAGCTTTCACGACGGCTCCAGTTCTCCAACAACCAAATTTCGAGGAACCCTTCTTCTTAGAAGTTGATGCATCTTCAGTCGGGGTGGGGGCTGTCCTCTCCCAGCATTCCTCTGATAAGAAATTACATCCGTGTGGCTTCCACTCTCGTAAATTCTCTCCAGCCGAACGAAATTACTCTATTGGAGACCAGGAACTCTTGGCAATCAAATCTGCCTTGGAAGAATGGAGATATCTTCTAGAAGGGGCTAAACATGTGTTTACCATCTACACGGATCACAAGAATTTACGGTACATCAAATCCGCACAATGTTTGAATCCTCGCCAGGCGAGATGGGCACTTTTCTTTTCCCGATTCTCGTTCATTATCAAGTACCGTGCCGGGACTCTCAATATTAAAGCAGATGCGCTTTCCCGTTCACAGGTTCCCACAGACGAGGATGAACCTCCGGAGCGGGGTTTAATTCTGAATCCAGTTTCTGTCTCTGCTGCTTTAACTACTCCAGCTCCTCCTCCTGGAAGAATGTCCGTACCAGCTAGATTCCGCCCAGGAATACTACTGTGGGTCCATAACTCCAAGTTTTCCGGTCATCCCGGCGCTCAGAAGATGTACAAGTTTCTGCAAAGGTCTTACTGGTGGAACACCATGAGGAAGGATGTACAAGATTGCGTTAATTCGTGTCCCCAATGTACACAACATAAATCTCCTCGTCTGCCTCCTGCAGGGTTACTTCGTCCTCTGCCTATCCCTGTGAGACCCTGGACTCACATTTCCATGGACTTCATCACTGACTTGCCCTGTTCCAAGGGTTGCAACACCGTTTGGGTTATCGTTGACCGTTTTTCGAAGATGGCACACTTTGTGCCCTTGACTGGTCTTCCGACAGCACCGAAACTGGCTCTATTGTTTATCCGAGAACATTTTCGTTTGCATGGGTTGCCACAAGAGATTGTTTCTGACCGTGGAGTACAGTTCACCGCCAGGTTTTGGAAAGCCCTTTGTTCAACTCTACACATTAAACTTAAGTTTTCGTCGGCTTATCATCCCCAAACAAATGGACAAACGGAACGAGTCAATCAAGATCTAGAGACTTTTCTTCGGTTGTATCTCTCTCCTTCACAGGACAACTGGGTGGAGTTGTTGCCTTGGGCGGAGTTTGCCCATAACCATTTGTTTCATTCTTCCACTGGGGAATCACCATTTTTCGTCAACTACGGGTTCCATCCCCGTGTTCCGGAATTTCCAAGCCTTCCGATAATAGAGGTTCCTGCTGTAGCGTCCACTCTACGACACTTTGGACAAATTTGGAGAAAGGTTCATGCTAATCTTAAGCAGGTTTCTGTTCGGTACAAGTTCTTTGCAGATAAGAAACGGCAAGCCGCACCTCAATATAAAGTTGGGGACAGGGTATGGCTGTCCACACGGAATCTCCGGTTGAAGGTGCCCACCATGAAATTCGCTCCAAGGTTCATCGGTCCTTACCCTGTGCTACAAGTCTTAAATCCTGTGGTCTGTAAACTGGGTTTGCCTGCCCATCTTCGCATACCTAACGCCTTCCATGTTTCTCTACTCCGTCCCCTCATACTGAATCGATTCCACTCAGCACTCCCAAGGCCAACGTCCGTAGTGGCAGAAGCTGGAGCGGAGTTTGAAATCAAAGCTATTCTGGACTCTCGTTATCTTCATAAAAAATTACAGTACTTGGTGGACTGGAAGGGTTATGGACCTGAGGAGAGAAGTTGGATTGGGGCTACTGAAGTAACGGCTCCTCGTCTGATTCGGATCTTCCACTCCAGACATCCGACTAAGCCCGGGAAGTGTCCAGGGGCCACTCCTGGAGGAGGGGGTACTGTCACGAACCTCGGGCAGCGGCGACCGCGCTTGTCCCTGCGGGTGGCCTGGTCTGCCCGGCGCCTCTCTTCCCCTGTCAGTCTCCGGCTTCAGCGGCGGGTCGGCGCTGCTCTCCGGCGGCTTCCCGGAAGCAAGGGCGCCGCCATCACAAGCGAGGGCAAGGAGGCGGAGCAGGTCTGACGTCACCTGCCTGCTCCGCCAATCAGGCTAGGGCGGGGAATTTAAAATCAGATACCAGGCAGAGATCCGATGCCTGAGTATCTTCGTTTCTCCTGTGGAAGCTATGATCCAGAGCTCCCTCGTCCCTGCAAGCATCCTGTGCTTCCAAGCATCCTGTCCCTGCAAGCATCCTGTGCTTCCAAGCATCCTGTCCCTGCAAGCATCCTGTGCTTCCAAGCATCCTGTGCCTACAAGCAACCTGTGCTTCCAAGCATCCTGTGCCTACAAGCAGCCTGTGCTTCCAAGCATCCTGTGCCTACAAGCACCTCCGTGCCTCCAGTTACCTCCGTGTCTCCAAGCACCTCGTGCCTCCAAGCACCTCCGTGCCTCCAAGCACCTCGTGCCTCCAAGCACCTCCGTGCCTCCAAGCACCTCGTGCCTCCAAGCACCTCCGTGCCTCCAGTTACCTCCGTGTCTCCAAGCACCTCGTGCCTCCAAGCACCTCCGTGCCTCCAAGCACCTCCGTGCCTCCAAGCACCTCGTGCCTCCAAGCACCTCGTGCCTCCAAGCACCTCCGCGCCTCAAAGCACCTCCGTGCCTCCAGTTACCTCCGTGTCTCCAAGCACCTCGTGCCTCCAAGCACCTCCGTGCCTCCAAGCACCTCCGTGCCTCCAAGCACCTCGTGCCTCCAAGCACCTCGTCCCTCCAAACACCTCGGTGTCTCCAAACACCTCCGTGCCTCCAAGCACCTCCGTGCCTCCAAACACCTCCGTGCCTCCAAGGGTCTCCCAGCACTCCCTGTACTCCCAGTACCTCAGTGCCTCCAGTACCACAGTGTCTCCAATATCTCAGTACCCCAGCCTTCATTATTTCTACAAGTCTTGTCTTACAGGAGACCTACAAGAATTCCTCTGGGCCTCCCGCCTGCCGTCTTAGTTCTGCATGAGGAAGACCTACATCCGGCCATCTCTACTACGACCCAGTGGCGGTTCCTCTTCCCGGTCATCGGAAGTAGCCCCGAGTCCACAACACTCCCAAACCAGGTCAGTGATATGTTCCAGTTCCACCTCACCTAACACATAAGGGTTATTACTCCACCCTGTTTGTGGTTCCGAAACCGGACAGTTCGGTAAAACCAATATTGAACCTAAAGTCATTGAACCCCTACTTAAAGGTATTCAAATTCAAGATGGAGTCGCTGAGAGCGGTGATCTCAGGTCTGGAGGAGGGGGAATTCCTGGTATCCCTGGATATCAAGGATGTGTACCTTCACATTCCGATCTGGCCGCCTCATCAGGCTTACTTACGGTTTGCACTACAGGACTGTCACTATCAGTTTCAGACATTGCCATTTGGTCTCTCCAAGTGTATTTACCAAGGTCATGGCGGAGATGATGTTCCTCCTCCGCAAGCAGGGAGTGAACAAAATTCCTTATATGGATGATTTACTGATAAAGGCATCTGCCAGGGAGAGACTGTTGCAGAGTATTGCTCTCTCAACTCAACTACTTCAGGATCACGGGTGGATCCTGAACCTTCCAAAGTCACATTTGGAGTCGACATGGAGACTGCCCTTCCTGGGGATGATTCTCGACACGGAAGTGCAGAGGGTGTTTCTACCGGTGGAGAAAGCGTTGGTGATCCAATCAATGGTCCGTGAAGTCCTGAGGCCAGCCCGGGTATCGGTTCATCAGTGCATTCGCCTTCTGGGAAAGATGGTAGCCTCCAACGAAACTCTACAGTACGGAAGATTCCATGCACGGATCTTCCAGCTGGATCTCCTGGACAAGTGGTCAGGATCGCATCTTCACATGCACCAGTGGATAAGCCTGTAGCCAAAACCCAGACTTTTACTCCTCTGGTGGCTCCAAACTTCTCACCTACTCGAGGGACGCAGGTTTGGGATTCAGAATTGGATTCTTCTAACCACGGATACAAGTCTCAGAGGTTGGGGAGCAGTCAGCCGGGGGGAAAACCTCCAAGTAAGGTGGTCAAGTCAGGAGTCTCTCCTTCCAATAAACGTTCTGGAACTGAGGGCCATATACAACGGCCTTCTACAAGCAGCACATCTTCTGAAAGATCAAGCCATTCAAGTTCAGTCGGACAACATCACAGCGGTGTCCTACATAAACAGGCAGGGCGGAATGAAGAGCAGAGCTGCAAGGTCAGAGGTAACAAGAATCCTCCTCTGGGCAGAAAGACGTGCGATGGCGTTGTCAGCGATCTTCATTCCGGGAGTGGACAACTGGTGGATAGCGGACTTCCTCAGCTGACACGATCTCCATCCGTGAGAATGGGGCCTCCACCCGGAGGTATTCGCAGAGGTAACAAGCCAATGGGGCGTACCTCAGATAGACATGATGGCCTCTTGCCTCAACAAGAAGCTTCAGAGGTACTGTTCCAGGTCACGGGACCTGCAGGCAGTGGCGGTGGACGCCCTGGTAACTCTGTGGGTGTTCCAGTCCGTGTATGTGTTCCCTCCTCTTCCACTCATCCCAAGGATTCTAAAACTAATAAAAGAACGAAAGTTCAGGCGATCCTCATTGTTCCGGACTGGCCAAGATGGGCTTGGTACGCGGATCTTCTGGAATTACCGTTGGAGGATCCGAGGCCTCTTCCTCTTTGCAAGGACCTTCTACTACAGGCGCCATTCATCTATCAAGACTCACCGCAGCTACGTTTGACGGCATGGAGGTTGAACACCAGATCTTAGCTCGGAAGGGCATTACAAACAAGGTCATTCCTACTCTGATCCAAGCTAAGAAGGGAGTAACTTCTAAGCGTTACCATCGGATTTGGAAGAAGTATGGTTTTGGTGTGAATCCAAGAAGTTTCCAACAGTGGAGTTTCAATTGGGACGTTTTCTCCTCTTTCTGCAAGCGGTTGTGGATGTAGGCTTACGCTTGGGCTCCATAAAGGTCCAGATTTCAGCCTTGTCTATTTTCTTCCAGAAACAATTGGCTGCTCTACCTGAGGATCAGACATTCTTGAAAGGAATTCTGACATCCAGCCCCCCTTTGTGCTTCCTGCAGCACCTTGGGATCTTAATGTGGTGCTGCAGTTCCTGCAATCGGATTGGTTCAAACCTTTACAGGAGGTAGACGTGAAGTTTCTTACTTGGAAGGTGGTCACACTGTTGGCATTGGCATCTACAAGACGTGTGTCAGAATTGGGAGCATTGTCGCACAAGAGACCCTACTTGATTTTCTATGAGGATAGAGCTGAACTCAGAACGCGTCAGCAATTTCTTCCAAAGGTTGTATCGGCTTTCCATATCAACCAACCTATTGTGGTGCCAGTGGCTACTGACACCTCTATTACCTCAAAGTCCTTGGATGTTTTGCGGGCTTTGAAGATATATGTGAAGTGAACAGCTCGTCACTGGAAGTCGGACACACTATGTGTCCTTTATGATCCCAACAAGATTGGGTGTCCTGCTTCTAAGCAGACAATTTCTCACTGGATCAGGCTTACTATGCTGCAGCGCTGGAGATGGGAGGACCCACTTCTGCTGTGCTGAAAATGGGAGGACCTGCTGCTGTGGCACTGAAGACAGGGGGACCTGCTTCGGCAGCGGTAATGACGGGTGGACCCACTGCTGTGGTGCTGAAGACGGGGGGACCCGCTGCTGCCAAAGGTACACAGGGACACCTGTAAACGAGAAGGGGTGGGTACATATAGCTGCCTGTAGTGGGCAGAATAGGGATATCTTTCTCTACCCCCTTTCTCTCTCCCCCCTTTTTTTCTATCTCCCCACTTTCTCTCTCTCCCCTTTCCTTAACGCAAGTATGCCATGGAGGGTTAGGGTTAAGCTGCGGGAGGAGAGGTTAGGGTTAGGCACTAGGGTGAAGGTTAGGGTTAAGATCTGGGAAGGGGAGGTTAGAATTAGGCTGTGAGAGGGGAGGGTTAGGCTGCATGAGGGAAAAGTTAGGGGTAGGCTGAGGGAGGGTTAGGGAGAGGGTAAGGGGTAGGTTTAAATTATTTACCAAGAAGTGTTGGGATTCTGACTGTCGGGATCCTCACTGTCAGGATCCCGTAACCAATCCATAGATGAGGACATATAGACATAGGCACATACAGATATAGGCACATATGGACATAGAGAAGCACATACAGACTTACAGGAGGTGTCTCAACTCTCTCTGTGTCACTCACTCACACTTTTTCCCTCTCTCCTCCCTTCTCTCCCCCCCCCCTTCTCTCTCTCTATCTCCCCCTTTTCTCCCCTTTCTATCTCTCCCTCCTCTCCTCCTCTCCCTCTTTCCCCCCTCTTTCACTCTCACCATTCTCTTCTCTCCCCTCTCTCTCTCTTTTGTCCTGGGTTTCTCCCTTTTCCCTGTCTGTCTCCCCTTTCTCTCTCTCCCCCATCTCCTCTCACCCCTCCCCCTCTCTCCCTGTCTCCCCATTCTCTCCCCTTTCTCTCTCTCCCTACTCCCCCTTTCTCTATCCTTTCTTTCCCCCTCTCTCTGTCACCCCTTCTCTCTTTCTCTTTCTGCCTTCCACTTTCTCGGCTCCCCCACCTCTCCCCCCTTCTCTCTCTCTGTCTCCTGCTTCACTTTCTCTCTGTCTCAACCCATCTCTCTCTCTCTCTCTCTCTCTCTCTCTCTCTCTGTATCTCCTCTCTTCTTTCTTTCTACCTCCCTCCCTTCTCTCTCTCTCTGTCTCCCCCTTATCCCTCTGTTTCTTCCCCCTTCTCTCTCTTTCTTCCACCTTCTCTTTCTCTCCTCTTGACCCCCATCTCTCTCCCTCTCTCTTCCCCTTTCTCTCTCTCTCCCCCTCCCTACCCCCCTTTCTCTCTCTCTCTGTTTCCCCTTCCCTCTCTCTGGGTGAGATGTACTAAAGGGAAAATGCAGTAAAACACCCATTTTCGGTGGGCTTTACCGCATTTTCATATATACTAAGACCCGACCGCTGAGGGTATCACCATATTTTTAATGTGATACCCTATAGAAGCCTATGGGTTTATTTTGCACCCACCGCTCAGCGCCACACCCACTGCCCAGCATCGCACCCGCTGACACCCCCGTCACCTGTGTCCAGGTAGCTGTGCTCCATGATCCCCTGCCCAGGGACTCCCAGCACACATCACCTCCCGGGACTGGGAGATGACGGACCCCACAGAGACCCCTGCACACCTTCTAACAAGTATCGTGGGGGGCCTCTGTTAGTACATATGCGATTAGTATCAGTGCGGTGGGCAGCGATCAATGCATCAATGTATTTTAATACATCCCGCCGTCTGTGTCTACCCCCTATCTCTTCCTTCTCTCTCTCTCTCTTTCTCTGTCTTCCCCCTTCTCTCTTCCCCATTCTCTCCCACTTCTCAATCCCTCCCTCTCCTTTCTCTCTCTCTCTCTCTCTCTCTCTCTCACCCCCTTTTATCTCTTTCTCTCTTACCCTTTCTCTCTTTTCCTCTCTCTCTCACCCCCTTTATCTATCTCTAGTCCCCCCTTTCTCTCTCTCCCTCTCCTTTCTCTCTCTTCCTCCCCTTTCTTTCTCTCCCGCCCCTCACCCACTTTATCTTATTTTCTTTCCCACATTAGACTCTGTACTCTCTCTCACCAATTTTATCTTTCTCTCTCCCCTCTTTCTCGCTCTCTCTCCCTCTCTCACCTCCCTTTATCTCTTTCTCTACCCCCTTTCTCTTGCCCCCCTTTTCTCTTACGTCCTAGAGGATGCTGGGGTCCACATTAGTACCATGGGGTATAGAGTTAGACGGGTCCACCAGGAGCCATTGGCACTTTAAGAGTTTGAGAGTGTGTGGTGGCTCCTCCCTCTATGCCCCTCCTACCAGACTCAGTTTAGAAAATGTCCCAAGAGTAGCCGGTCAAAGCTAGGGGAGCTCCACAGAGCTTCTTAAGCAAAGTTTTTTTTAGAGTTTATTATTTTACAGCCTCCCTGCTTCGTGGGACTAAGGGGGGGAGTAGTGTCTGCCCTGAGGGGTCTAAGCCACTATCTCCGATGACAGGACACTGAGCTCCTGAGGGGATAGATCGTTCCCCGCCACAGGGGATCGCTCACCCCAACAGCATGCCGCCACCCCCTTACAGAGCTGAAGATCAGTGGCGAATAAGTCACCGAGCCCCCTAGCAATCGGGGGGCCGGTGTGAAGATGGCGGCAACACGGTAGGAGCGCAGTACTAATTGCGCTCCAGAGGCTTAGTGGTACTTAGTGCGGCGCTGTGAGGGGCGCCCTGAGCCAGCGCCTGAACCCTGCACTGGTCAGCAAGCCTGTCGGGGTCTGTGGATCTCAGCCAGCATTTTACCTCACGCCAGTATAATCCTTGTGAAGAGCGGGAAGACAGTGCCATTTTGGGGGCGGAGCTTCTCCTCAGAGCGGACCCAGCAGCGTTCAGCACCATTTTCCTGCCTGCACAGCGCTGTCCAGGAAGAGCAAGTCCCTCCACAGCAACTCCAGCTATCTCTCACGGTAGAAGAGGGGTGGAGGCTGCATTAAGACTGTGTAACCTATTAAGGTGCACAGTCAGCACTAGGGGGTCTCCCTTTACATTAAAAGCACTGTGTGTGGGTTGGCCCCAATCTCTGTGTCTCTTTTGCCGTTCTTGGGGTGAAACTCTGTCTGTCCTCCCCTGGGTGTGTGTGTGGAGTGTCTGTGGTCTCCATTAAGCTATGTCCAGGAACTCTGTGTCATATGCTGCAGAGGATATGTCCTCTCAGGATGATCCCATTCCATGTAATCAGGACTGCACTGGTTTAGCACAGATACCAGCAAGGGAGCCTGAGTGGTTATCCTCTATCAAATCTATGATTTCTCAGATTTCAAATAGGGTTGCACAAAATGAATCTGCAACTCAGGCTTTACAGAACTCTATGGCAGTCTGGCCCAGTTCTGGTACCTCAGAGCTCCCCTCTGTATATTCACATAAACGTGCTCTTGCGCAGATCATGCAGGATGATACGGATACCGATTCTGACACTTCAGACGGTGGCGGGGATGTGTTGCGGGGGGCAGCATCTCTTGCTAAAGGGGTGCAGTTGATCATAGAGGCTCTTAGAGATGTTTTGAATATTGCAGATACAACACCGGAGCAGGTTGAGGAGGCTTACTTCACTGTAAATAAGAAAGCCTCGCTAACCGGTATCAAACCTTCCTTTCCTAGGAAAGGTTATTGAGAAAGTCGTTGCAAATCAACTGGAAACCCGCCTGACAACCCATGATATTTATGATCCATTTCAATCAGGATTCAGGAGAAGACATAGCACTGAAACAGCCCTGGTGTGTGTGTTAAATGATCTTCTGATGGCAAAAGACAGAGGTGACTGTTCAATATTAATCCTTCTGGATCTCTCGGCAGCATTTGATACCGTGGACCATGGGCTTCTGATTGAGCGACTGATACATTTCTGTGGTCTGGATGGCACAGTCCTTAACTGGTTCAAATCATTTCTCACAGGCAGGTCACAGAGAGTATCATCTGGATTATACTCATCACCACCAGTGTCATTGCCATGTGGTGTCCCACAAGGTTCTATACTATCCCCCATGCTTTTTGCAGTATACATGCTCCCATTGGGCGAAATAATCAGGCGCCATGGCATGGTCTACCACTGCTATGCAGATGATACACAACTGTACTTGTCCTTTGCTCCGGGCACTGATAACCCAATAGCAACCCTAAATGGCTGTCTAGCTGAACTACAGGAGTGGATGAGCGCCAGTTGGCTGTGACTGAACCCGGATAAAACAGAGGTCCTTATGATACGACCGCAACATCAAAGGACAAGACTGCAGCATAGCCAACCAACTGGACTTACACTCGGGGATTCAGAATTACAGACCAGTGATCGTGTGCGGAATCTTGGCGTTGTCCTGGATGGTGGCTTGACACTTAAACATCAGATATCAGCCACAATCAAATCCTCATTCTTTCACCTGAGGAACATAGCCAGAATCAAGCACTTAATTCCCTCAGATGATATGCCAAAAGTCATACATGCATTTGTATCATCTCGTTTAGACTACTGTAATGCCCTCTACCTTGGTCTACCAGCAAAAGAATTGCAGCGCTTACAGCTGGTGCAAAACACAGCTGCCAGGCTATTAACCAACCAGCCCCGTTCTAGACACATAACACCCATCCTCTACTCCCTTCACTGGCTGCCTGTACGATGGCGAATCATCTTCAAGATTGGCTTACTGAGTTTCAAATCATTACATGACCAAGGCCCAAGGTACCTGAAACAGCTTCTGACCCCATACTGCCCCACTCGATTACTGCGATCTGTAGATGAAGGACTTTTAGCAGTACCTAGAATCTACTGTAATTCATCTGGGGGTCGAGCTTTTAGTCATGCGGCTCCGACTCTATGGAACTCACTTCCCCGCACAGTGCGAGAGGCCCCAACTATAGAATCCTTCAAAAGTAGACTCAAGACTATTCTGTTTACTCAAGCATTTCCATAATGTCCCTTTTAGTATCTTCATGCTTCTGTATTTTATGAAAATGTACTTCATTATTTTCTGTACTATATTATGCTATGTATCTATTAAGCGCCTTGAGTCCTATTGGAGAAAGAGCGCTATATAAATAAAATTATTATTATTATTATTATTATTATTATTAACCTTCCCTGCGTCAAAGGAATTAAATGTTATTTTTCAAAAGGCTTGGGAAAACCCAGATAAAAAATTCCAGATACCTAAAAGGGTTCTGGTGGCATTTCCTTTCCCGGTAGAGGATAGGAAAAAATGGGAAAACCCGCCTATTGTTGACGCGTCAGTATCCAGACTCTCAAAAAAGGTGGTTTTACCCGTTCCAGGATCTACCGCCTTGAAAGAGCCGGCTGATCGTAAAATTGATAGCCATGTTCACGGCTTCTGGGGCAATACTTCGTCCCACTATTGCCAGTGCTTGGATTACCAAAGCTATAGTAAAGTGGTCAGGCACGTTACTTGAAGACTTGGATACTATGGAGAAATGTGATGTTGAATTGTTTTTACGTAACATTCAGGATTCGGCAGGATTTCTGGTAGAATCCATGAAAGACCTGGGTTCCATGGCTGCGGGAATTTCTTCCATGTCTGTATCAGCTCGTCGAGGACTGTAGTTGCTCCAGTGGTCTGCCGACGCGGAATCCAGGAGAAGTGTGGAGACCCTACCCTACACAGGTCAGGCTCTCTTTGGGGAAGCGTCAGATGCGTGGATCTCCATGGCTAAGGCTGGTAAGTCACATTTTTTTCCTTCAGCTACACCTGCTCCGAAGAAACCCTTTTCTTCAGCTACATCACAGCCCTTTCGGCCTACCAAGCCCAGAAAGGCCAAGCTGTCCAACACCTTCTTTCGGGGAGGTCGGCCCAAGTCCAAGAAACCTGCGGCTGCAGGTTCCCAGGAACAGAAACCTGCTTCAGGTACACCAAAGTCCTCCGTATGATGGTGGACTGCACGCCCCGTAGGTGGGGCCGGAGGGAGCGAGACTCAGGAATTTCAGTCACGTCTGGGTGTCATCTAGCCTGTACCCCTGGGTGCAAGATATTGAGTCCCAGGGGTACAGGCTGGAATTTCAAAATCTCCCTCCTCACCGATTTTTCAAAGCAGGCTTGTTCATCAGTGCATTCGCCTTCTGGGAAAGATGGTGGCCTCTTACGAGGCTCTGCAGTACGGGAGGTTTCACGCTCGGTCCTTACAACTGGATCCCCCAGACAAATGGCCGGGATCCCATCTACCCATGCACCAGAGAATACGTCTTTCGCCAAAGGCCTGGATTTCACTCCTCTGATGGCTGCAATTACCTCACCTTCTGGAGGGCCGCAGGTTCGGGATTAAGGACTGGATCCTTCTAACCATGGATGCAAATCTCCTGGGTGGGGTGCAGTCACTCAAGGGCAAACCTTCCAAGGAAGGTGGTCAAGTCTGGAAACCGGCCTGCCGGTAAACATTCTGGAACCAAGAGCCGTCTACAACGGTCTTCTCCAAGCGGCCCATCTTCTGAGGAATTGGGCCATTCAAGTGCAGTCGGACAATGTGACAACAGTGGCTTACATAAACCGACAGGGCGGAACTAGGGAGGCCAATCCCGGGCCATTTTTTCAATCCCGGGTATCGGGATTGAAAAATGGTCAATCCCGGGATACCCGGGATTGGCTTTCAACTGTTTCCGGCCATCCCCCACGCCTCTCAATGCCCCTCCCCTCCTGCCCCGCAGACATTAAAAAGAGTACAAATCTGCACAGCCGGGTAGCTGGTGAGGAGGAGGCGGCGGCGGAGTGCAGGGGAGCCGGTGGTTGAGTGCATGGAAGCCGGGAGGATGCGGCGGGTAAGTGCAGGAGGAGCCGGCGGGTAAGTGTAGGGGGAGCCGGGAGGAGGTGGCGGGTGAATTCCGCCGTACCTTCCTGCTCTGCGGCTGCTGACAGCGTAGCGTGATCTCACAGGTACAGGTCACGCTGCGCAGGGGGAGCCGAGAGGAGGGAGCCGGGCAGCGTTTGAGCGTCCTAAAGACGCTCAACGCTGATCCCTCAATCCCCGGGATTGGAGCTTCCAATCCCGGGATTGAATCCCGGGCATTTTTGGGCCTAAATCCCGGTATCCCGCCGATCCCGATCCCGGGATTGGCCTCCCTAGGTGGAACGAAGAGCAGAGCTGCAATGTCAGAGGTAACAAGAATCATCCTCTGGGCAGAAAAATACACGTTGGCGCTGTCAGCAATCTTCATTCTGGGAGTGGACAACTGGGAAGCGGACTTCTTCAGCAGACACGATCTCCATCCAGGGGAGTGGAGTCTCCATCCGGAGGTGTTCAAGGAGGTAAAAGATCTTTGGGGAGTACCCCAGATCGACATGGTGGCCTCTCGTCTCAACAAGAAGCTTCGGAGGTATTGTTCCAGGTCGAGGGGCCCGCAAGCAGTGGAGGTGGACGCCCTAGTGACTCCGTGGGTGTTCCAGTCGGTGTACGTGTTTCCTCCACTTCCACTCATCCCAAGAGTTCTAAAGCTCATAAGGAGAACAAGGGTTCAAGCAATCCTCATTGCTTCAGACTGGCCTCTTCCTCTTCGGGAGGACCTGCTGCAGCAGGGGCCGTTCGCCTATCAAAACTTACCGCGGCTTTGTTTGACGGCATGGAGGTTGAACGCCTGATACTAGCTCGAAAGGGCATTCCGAACAAGGTTATTCCTACCCTGATACAAGCTAGGAAGGGAGTAACGTCTAAACATTGCCATCGAATTTGGAAAAAATATGTATCTTGGTGTGAGTCCAAGAAATTTCCTGCGGTGGAGTTTCAGCTGGGACGGTTTCTCCTCTTCCTACAAGCCGGTGTGGATATGGGCCTGAGGCTGGGATCTGTGAAGGTCCAGATTTCGGCCCTATACATTTTCTTCCAGAAACAATTGGCTGCCCTCCCTGAGGTTCAGACCTTTTTGAAGGGAGATCTGCACATCCAACCTCCCTTTGTACCGCCTACGGCGCCTTAGGACCTTAACATGGTGTTGCAGTTCCTCCAATCGGACTGGTTTGAGCCTCTACAGGAGGTTGAGGTCAAATTTCTTACATGGAAGGCTGTCACGTTGTTGGCCTTAGCTTCTGCTGGATGTGTGTCGGAGTTGGGGGCTTTGTCCTGTAAAAGCCCATACTTGATCTTCCACGAAGATAGAGCTGAGCTCCGGACACATCAGCAGTTTCTTCCGAAGCTTGTGTCGGCATTTCATATCAACCAACCTATATTAGTGCCAGTGGCTACTGACTCCTCAATTTCATCAAAGTCCTTGGATGTTGTAAGTGCTCTGAAAATCTATGTGAAGAGGACTGCTCGTTACAGAAAATCGGACTCTCTGTTTGTCCTGTATGATCCCAAGATAATTGGGTGTACTGCTTCTAAGCAGACGATCTCTCGCTGGATCAAGTTCACTATCCATCATGCTTATTCTACGGCAGGATTGCCATGTCCTACGACTGTCAAGGCCCACTCTACTCGTAAGGTGGGGTCTTGCTGGGCGGCTGCCCGGGGTGTCTCAGCGTTAAAACTCTGCCGAGCTGCAACTTGGTCTGGGTCGAACACGTTTGCAAAGTTCTACAAGTTCGATGCTTTGGTCTCTGATGATCTGAAGTTCAGTCAATCAGTTCTTCAGGAGCCTCCGCGCTCTCCCTCCCGTTCTGGGTGATTTGGTACATCTCCATGGTACTAATGTGGACCCCAGCATCCTCTAGGACGTAAGAGAAAATAGGATTTTAGTTACCTACCGGTAAATCCTTTTCTCGTAGTCCATAGAGGATGCTGGGCGCCCGCACAGCGTTTCGTTTTCCTGCAATTGTTATCTGGTTCAGTATAACTTTGTTTTTAGTTAAGTACTGCATCGTTACCTGGTAAGTACTGTTTCAGCGGTTGCTGAGTTTTCAAGCTAAGTTAGCTTGATGTGCCTTGTATGTGTGAGCTGGTATGAATCTCGTGTCACACTCGCGGCGCTGCGGCTGCCGCGCTTACCGCTCCGGGTGTGCTGGGTCTCCTGGCGGTCGTCGCCCCCGGTGGGCTCCGGGTCGTCGCGTCTTGCTGGCGCTGCCTCCGGCGGGTTCCCGGGGTGTGGGCGCCGCCATTGTGCCCGGCATCCACGCGAGTGTGGTGAGCGGGTGACGTCATCGGCCCCTTCCGCCAATCGGGAGAGGGCGGGAAGTTCAAAGGCAGACGCCGTACAGAGCCCCGGCGCCTGAGTATCGTCTTTCCAATGATCACCAGTGCTAGCAGCGTTCAGCGTGTTCTCAAGCTGAACGTCTCCTGTGTTCCAGCGTTACAGAGTATCTTTCAGTGGGACATTCCCTGTGCTACCAGCATTACAGAGTATCTTTCAGTGGGACATTCCTTGTGCTCCCAGCGTTACAGTGTATCACTCAGTGGAACCTTCCCTGTGCTACCAGCGTTACAGTGTATCACTCAGTGGAACCTTTCCTGTGCTACCAGCGTTACAGTGTATCACTCAGTGGAACCTTCCCTGTGCTACCAGCGTTATAGTGTATCACTCAGTGGGACATTCTCTGTGTTACCAGCGTTACAGTGTATCTCTCAGAGGGACACCTCCTGTGCTTCCAGTATTACAGGGTATCCCTAAGTGGAACGCCTCCCAAACTTCCAGTTACACTGAATCTCAAATCCTCATTTATTTCTTCAGCATCACTCACAAGTTCTTCATTCTTCTGTGTGCTTCAACATCGTTCTCAAATCTTCATTCATTTCTTCAGCATCACTCACAAGTTCTTCATTCTTCTGTGTGCTTCAACATCGTTCTCAAATCTTCATTCATCTCTTCAGCATCGCTCACAAGTTCTTCATTCTTCTGTGTGCTTCAACATCATTCTCAAATCTTCATTCATCTCTTCAGCATCGCTCACAAGTTCTTCATTCTTCTGTGTGCTTCAACATCGTTCTCAAATCTTCATTCATCTCTTCAGCATCGCTCACAAGTTCTTCATTCTTCTGTGTGCTTCAACATCGTTCTCAAATCTTCATTTATTTCTTTAACATCGCTCACAAGTTCTTCATTCTTCTGTGTACTTCAGCATCGCCCCCAAGCCTTGGCCACAACTAATTCTTTAGCATTACACGTCGGTTACAATGGCTAAGTTCTGCATGAGGAAAACCTACATCCGGCCATCCCTGCTCCAGCCCAGCTGTGGTTCCTCTTCCCGATCATCGGAAGAACCCCCGAGTTCTTAACACTCCCAACCCAGGTCAGTGACCGTATACTCAGGCCACATGGACCCGGGGGATCGGAACCCAGAGTCAAGCGCCATCCAAAACTTGGCTTCCCGAGTTCAGAGTCAGGAGACGGCACAGAGCCAGGTGGTGCAGTTTCTCCAGGAATTATCCGGCCGGCTGGATCAAATTCAGGCTTCCCTGGCTTCAGTAGTTCCGGCTCCTGCTCCAGTACCCGCTCCAGTAGTCGTCTCCAGTAATGTTCAATCCTCATCTGGAACCAGGTCATGCCTTCAGCTTCCCACTCCCTCTCGCTATAATGGGAATCCAAAGAATTGCCGTGGTTTTCTCAACCAATGCGAGGTGCATTTTGAACTTCTCTCACACAATTTCCCCACGGATCGGTCCAAAGTGGCATACATTATTTCCTTGCTTGAAGGTTCAGCGTTGGATTGGGTGTCTCCGTTGTGGGAACGATCTGACCCATTGGTTTCCAGTTACACTAATTTCATCGCGTCATTCCGAAGGATTTTTGATGAGCCCGGTAGAACGACTGCTGCTTCCTCGGACCTGCTCCGAGTCCGTCAAGGCTCCCGTTCTGTGGGACAGTATGTGGTTCACTTCCAGACCATTGCCTCAGAACAACGCTGAAATAATGATGCTCTCAGGGCCGCTTTCTGGAACAGGCTCTCTGACCGTCTGAAGGACGAGCTGGTCACTAGGGATCTGCCGGATCCTTTAGAAGAGTTGATCTCACTCTGTGTCAAGGTGGATCTTCGCATGCAAGAACGAGGTGGCGAACGTAAACGGTCGGATCGATCCAGATTCCGGCTTCTCCCGCCTAAGCAAACAGTTACCCCGAGTCCGGACGAACCCATGCAAATCAACCAATCCCGGCTGTCCCCGGATGAACGACAGCACCGTCGTGAGGGTAAACTCTGCCTCTACTGTGGAGGCGCGGATCACTTTATCAAGTTCTGCAAGTCCCGTCCGGGAAACGGGCAGGCCTAGCTTGTTCCGGAGGAGTCAAGTTAGGGGTTACATCTAAATCTTCTCCGACAGTGGATTGTTTACTCTCTGTGTCTCTGTTTTCTGAGTCTTTAGCCAAACCGGTTAAGGCCCTGCTGGACTCTGGGGCTGCAGGGAATTTTGTTTCTCTTTCTTGTGTTCAGAGTCTTGGTTTACAGTTACAGTCTGTCAAACGACCTATTACGTTGACTGCCATCAATGGTACCAAAATATCTAATGGTCTTATTACAAGTCGCACAGAGCCAATCAAGCTGCAGGTCGGAGATCTGCATCAAGAACATTTGGAGTTTATAGTAATTCCGGAGATGCCTCACGATCTTGTTCTTGGTCTACCTTGGCTTAAAATTCACAACCCTCACGTCGACTGGAAGTCGTCACAAATATTGTCCTGGAGTTCATTTTGTCACTCTAGTTGTGTCACTCCTGT